>NW_028227263.1:34430306-34845306 GCF_978045245.1 Mus caroli | reverse complement strand
AACTCATCTCAGAGAAAAGGATAGACACTACCTCAGAATGAAAGGCTGGAAAACAATTTTCCAAGCAAATGGCATGAAGAAACAAGCTGGAGTAGCCATTCTAATATCTGATAAGATTGACTTCCAACCCAAAGTCATTAAAAAAGACAGGGAGGGACACTTCATACTCATCAAAGGTAAAATCCTCCAAGAGGAACTATCAATCCTGAATATCTATGCTCCAAATACAAAGGCAGCCACATTCATTAAAGAAACTTTAGTAAAGCTCAAAGCACACATTGCACCTCATACAATAATAGTGGGAGACTTCAACACACCACTTTCACCAATGGACAGATCATGGAAACAGAAACTAAACAGGGACACAGTGAAACTAACAGAAATTATGAATCAAATGGATCTGGCAGATATCTACAGAACATTCTATCCTAAAACAAAAGGATATACCTTCTTCTCAGCACCTCATGGTACCTTCTCCAAAATTGACCACATAATTGGTCACAAAACAGGCCTCAACAGATATAAAAATATTGAAATTGTCCCATGCATCCTATCAGATCACCATGGACTAAGGCTGATCTTCAATAACAAAATAAATAATAGAAAGCCAACCTTCACGTGGAAACTGAACAACACTCTTCTCAATGATACCTTGGTCAAGGAAGGAATAAAGAAAGAAATTAAGGACTTTTTAGAGTTCAATGAAAATGAAGCCACAACATACCCAAACTTATGGGACGCAATGAAAGCATTTTTAAGAGGAAAACTCATAGCTCTGAGTGCCTCCAAAAGGAAACTAGAGAGAGCACACATTAGCAGCTTGACAACACACCTAAAAGCACTAGAACAAAAGGAAGCAAATTCACCCAAGAGGAGTAGACGGCAGGAAATAATCAAACTCAGGGGTGAAATCAACCAAGTGGAAACAAGAAAAACTATTCAAAGAATCAACCAATCAAGGAGCTGGTTCTTTGAGAAAATCAACAAGATAGATAAACCCTTAGCCAGACTCACTAGAGGGCACAGGGAAAGCATCCTAATTAACAAAATCAGAAATGAAAAAGGAGACATAACAACAGATCCTGAAGACATCCAAAACACCATCAGATCCTTCTACCAAAGGCTATACTCAACAAAACTGGAGAACCTGGATGAAATGGACAAGTTCCTAGACAGATACCAGGTACCAAAGCTGAATCAAGATCAGGTTAATGATCTAAACAGCCCTATATCCCCCAAAGAAATAGAAGCAGTCATTAATAGTCTCCCAACTAAAAAAAGCCCAGGACCAGATGGGTTTAGTGCAGAGTTCTATCAGACCTTCAAAGAAGATCTAATCCCAGTTCTTCACAAACTATTCCACAAAATAGAAACAGAAGGTACTCTACCCAACTCATTCTATGAAGCCACAATTACTCTGATACCTAAACCACAAAAAGACCCAACAAAGATAGAAAACTTCAGACCAATATCCCTTATGAATATTGATGCAAAAATCCTCAATAAAGTTCTTGCTAACCGAATCCAAGAACACATCAAAACAATCATCCATCCTGACCAAGTAGGTTTCATCCCAGGGATGCAGGGATGGTTCAATATACGGAAATCCATCAACGTAATCCAGTATATAAACAAACTCAAAGACAAAAACCACATGGTCATCTCCTTAGATGCGGAAAAAGCATTTGACAAGATCCAACACCCATTCATGATAAAAGTCTTGGAAAGATCAGGAATTCAAGGCCCATACCTAAACATGATAAAAGCAATCTACAGCAAACCAGTAGCCAACATCAAAGTAAATGGTGAGAAGCTTGAAGCAATCCCTCTAAAATCAGGGACTAGACAAGGCTGTCCACTTTCTCCATACCTATTCAACATTGTACTTGAAGTCCTAGCCAGAGCAATTCGACAACAAAAGGAGATCAAAGGGATACAAATAGGAAAAGATGAAGTCAAAATATCACTTTTTGCAGATGATATGATAGTATATATAAGTGACCCTAAAAATTCCACCAGAGAACTCCTAAGCCTGATAAACAGCTTCGGTGAAGTAGCTGGATATAAAATTAACTCAAACAAATCAATGGCCTTTCTCTACACAAAGAATAAACAGGCTGAGAAAGAAATTAGGGAAACAACACCCTTCTCAATAGTCACAAATAATATAAAATATCTTGGCGTGACTCTAACTAAGGAAGTGAAAGATCTGTATAATAAAAACTTCAAGTCTCTGAAGAAAGAAATTATAGAAGATCTCAGAAGATGGAAAGATCTCCCATGCTCATGGATTGGCAGGATCAACATTGTAAAAATGGCTATCTTGCCAAAAGCAATCTACAGATTCAATGCAATCCCCATCAAAATTCCAAATCAATTCTTCAACGAATTAGAAAGTGCAATCTGCAAATTCATCTGGAATAACAAAAAACCTAGGATAGCAAAAACTCTCCTCAAGGATAAAAGAACCTCTGGTGGAATCACCATGCCGGACCTAAAGCTCTACTACAGAGCAATTGTAATAAAAACTGCATGGTACTGGTATAGTGACAGACAAATAGACCAATGGAATAGAATTGAAGACCCAGAAATGAATCCACACACCTATGGTCACTTGATCTTCGACAAGGGAGCTAAAAACATCCAGTGGAAGAAAGACAGCATTTTCAACAAATGGTGCTGGCACAACTGGTTGTTAACATGTAGAAGAATGCGAATCGATCCATTCCTATCTCCTTGTACTAAGGTCAAGTCTAAGTGGATCAAGGAACTTCACATAAAACCAGAGACACTGAAACTTATAGAGGAGAAAGTGGGGAAAAGCCTTGAAGATATGGGCACAGGGGAAAAATTCCTGAATAGAACAGTGATGGCTTGTGCTGTAAGATCGAGAATTGACAAGTGGGACCTCATGAAACTACAAAGCTTCTGCAAGGCTAAAGACACCATCAATAAGACAAAAAAACCACCAACAGATTGGGAAAGGATCTTCACCTATCCTAAATCAGATAAGGGACTAATATCCAATATATATAAAGAACTCAAGAAGGTGGACTCCAGAAAGTCAAATAACCCCATTAAAAAATGGGGCTCAGAACTGAACAAAGAATTCTCACCTGAGGAATACCGAATGGCAGAGAAGCACCTGAAAAAATGTTCAACATCCTTAATCATCAGGGAAATGCAAATCAAAACAACCCTGAGATTCCACCTCACACCAATCAGAATGGCTAAGATCAAAAATTCAGGTGACAGCAGATGCTGGCGAGGATGTGGAGAAAGTGGAACACTCCTCCATTGTTGGTGGGATTGCAAGCTTGTACAACCACTCTGGAAATCAGTCTGGCGGTTCCTCAGAAAATTGGACATAGTACTACCGGAGGATCCAGCAATACCTCTCCTGGGCATATATCCAGAAGATGTCCCAACCGGTAAAAAGGACACATGCTCCACTATGTTCATAGCAGCCCTATTTATAATAGCCAGAAGCTGGAAAGAACCCAGATGTCCCTCAACAGAGGAATGGATACAGAAATTATGGTACATTTACACAATGGAGTACTACTCAGCTATTAAAAAGAATGAATTTATGAAATTCCTAGCCAAATGGATGGACCTGGAGGGCATCATCTTGAGTGAAGTAACACAATCACAAAAGATCTCACACAATATGTATTCATTGATAAGTGGATATTAGCCCAAAACTTAGGATACCCAAGATATAAGATACAATTTGATAAACGCATGAAACTCAAGAAGAATGAAGACCAAAGTGTGGACATTGTGCACCTTCTTAGATTTGGGAACAAAACACCCAGGGAAGGAGTTACAGAGACAAAGTTCGTAGCTGTGATGAAAGGATGAACCATTTAGAGACTGCTGTATCCAGGGATCCGTCCCATAATCAGCTTCTAAAGGCTGGCACCATTGCATACACTAGTAAGATCTTGCTGAAAGGACCCAAATATAGCTGTCTCTTGTGAGACGATGCCGGGGCCTAGCAAACACAGGAGTGGATGTTCACAGTCAGCTATTGGATGTATCACAGGGCTCCCAATGGAGAAGCTAGAGAAAGTACCCAAGGAGCTAAAGGGATCTGCAACCCTATTATTGTTGGAACAACATGATGTACTAACCAGAACCCTGGAGCTCTTGTCTCTAGCTGCATATGTATCGAAAGATGGCCTAGTCGGCCATCACTGGAAAGAGAGGCCCATTGGACTTGCAAACTTTATATGCCCCAATATAGGGGAATGCCAGGGCCAAAAGAATGGGAATGGGTGGGTAGGGAAGTGGGGGGCGCTATGGGGGACTTTTGGGATAGTATTGGAAATGTAATTGAGGAAAATATGTAATAAAAATATTTAAAAAAAAAAAAAAGAGAGAGAGAGATGCATGCATACCTACACAAAATGCACACACATACATTGCATATACATACATGCACATACACAGACACAGACACACACACAAGCTCATGCACGCATATACATTTCTCATGCCAAGGGCAGGACCTTCATGCTGCTTATTTTAATCCCCAGCACCTGCCCCAGTTCTGGCTCACACAGGTGCCAGCATCTGCTGGAAGAATGGTCAGATGGATGCGTGCTGCTAGGTTAGCACCAGTTCCAGCTGTCTGCAATCCTGTGTGCCTGATAATCTCAGTGCATAGTGCTATAGCTCTGAAATGAATGACCGTGAGCTGCAGGCTTCCAGAGCGCAGAGGCTGCAGGCTTGGACTCTGGAGTCAGACACAGATGGGTCATTTTGCTCAGCCTCTGACTATTTTTGTGATCTCAACCCAGTCACTTGATCTTTGAGCTTCTGTTTCCTCATATATATAAAATGGCTGTCATAAAGTCTACTTTATTTGACTATCAAGGGAATGAAATCAGATAACGCCTATAAAATGTCCAGCTATGTCCCTGGCACACACTGAGTGATCAGTAAACAGGCTTGTCTGGGACTGTGTGTGTCACCAGCTGCAATGCCTTAGAATCCAGGTGGTGGGAGGAAGGGCACATATCATGCGCGTGTGGGTATTGTGAAAGGAGGTTTTATGTAGCCCAGGCTGGCCTTAACTTGCTATGTAGTCAGCACTGGCGTTGGACTTCTTTTTTTTTTTTTTTTCTGTTTTGTTTTATTTTTCTTTTTTAAATTAGGTATTTTCTTCATTTACATTTCAAATGCTATTCCAAAAGTCCCCCAGACCCCTCCCCCCACTCTCCTACCCACCCACTCCCACTTCTTGGCCCTGGTGTTCCCCTATACTGGGGCATATAAAGTTTGCAAGACCAAGGGGCCTCTCTTCCCAATGATGGCCGACTAGGCCATCTTCTGCTACATATGCAGCTAGAGACACAAGCTCCGGGGGTACTGGTTAGTTCATATTGTTGTTCCACCTAAAGGGTTGCAGACCCCTTCAGCTCCTTGGGTGCTTTCTCTAGGGCGTTGGACTTCTGATCCTCTTGCTCCTACTACCCCAAACACCGGAATTACATATTCCCATCATGACTTCTGGAGTATGTGGTGTTGAGGGATACAGATTTTTTTTTCACATCAAGTAGGCATCTTACTAAGTAAGCTGTATCCCCTGCTCACACGTCCCTGTTTTTAAGAGGTGGTAGAATTGTGGATTCTGGGCTCCAGAGCCTGCCATTATAGTGATTGGTAGCCACCGTTAACCCTATGGTCATGTGGACACTAAGTCATGAGCAAAAGGCTTGGAGGACTGAGGCACAGGAATCAGGTGAGGTCAGGGCTAGGATGAGGTCACACAGAGCCAGTGAGATAGCTGGCTGGATTCTCAGGATATAAGCTATGGCTGAATTCATAGAAGTTATGGGATGGGAGAACTTCCTCTGGGTCTCCTCTGGTCCTCAGCTTGGTGTAGTTTCTTTATCCATCAAAGCTTGCTTCTGCTCTGTGGGGAGGAGTCCTCTCTGCCAAGGGACTTTATGGGAGCCATCATGACTGTGAAATTTGACTCAGGCAAGACGAACCATTGGGTGAATTTTATTGTGAGTCCTGTATGCCAGGAACTCCTAGAATATGTTTTGTGAGAAAGCCTCAGAGTGTGGAGACAGGAGCCAAGCTCAGCCCTGTTAGGCAGGAGGTCAATGATGCCATCTGGAGAATTTCAGTTGCTTAGAGTGGGCTGGCAGTGCTGCGGGTGGTGACTGAATTTTACCCCTGGTTATCAGTCATTCGCTTGACAAACATTCATTTCTCCTCTTTGCTTTCCTCCTAGGTGAAGCCGTGGCAGAGTAAGACACATATGTCTGGGCTTATGCTACATCAGGAACACGATGTGCTTCCACATAGCCTTGGTCATCTCTTTGGCTTCCATCCATGTGTATGAACACAGGGGGTTTGCCGACTTTCTAAGATTCCCCAGAGCGGCTGTGTGTGTGTTTTCACATTCACAAGTGCATATCAAGTGCACGTGCACATATTTTCAGGTGTGTTTGCATTTGAGTGTGGAGGTTGGAGGACAATGTCTTTGTGTGCATGAGATCAGAGGAAGAGGCCAGGCGTCTCTTTTTGTCACTCTCTGCTTCATTATTTTTGAGGCAAGGTCTCTCATTGAGTCTGGAGCTAGGCCTGAAAACTCCAGAGAATCTTCTGGTCTCTGCATACCCCTGCAACCCTGGGGTTATTGGCACATGGTGGCCATGCTCCTTTTAAGTAGGATTTTGAGACAATGAACTCGGTCTTCATGCTTCTGAGGCACAGACTTGACCGACTGAGCTAACTGACCAGTCTGTAGATGTGCCTTTGAGAAAGTTGAGGTTCCCTGCACAGGCATGGAGTACAGAGGCTGACCATGAGCAATGGGGAGAACGCAACACCCTTGAGCTCTGTCTGGCCCTCAGAAGATGAAGTGCCTCACTTGTAGCTTCAGAAGGGGTTGAAGGTTGCAGCAACAGGACTTTTACACATGTAACAATTGCAGAACGAGTCAGTGTTTTCTGCTGTCTGTGGAACTCTGGGAAGGACACAGGGCTGGATGAGATGGAAGGCAACCCTAGCCCTTCTTTCTCTAGGAGCCTGCAAGACGTGGCGGTGCTGAGCTCCGAGCTCAGGATCTACAGGTCACGGTCAGTGCTGCTGTTTGCCTATCAGGTGACTTCCCTGCCTGGTGGATGAGTCAGGGATGTTGCTTCCTTACATATAGAAGAGGCCATCCGTAGCGTCAGTTCCAGCTCCCACATTCCAGGGGTCAGAGTTCGCTGTTAGAATCATTCCAGATTCTAGAAGCTGAGTACAGAGCAAGTGAGCATACCTCTGGGGCCTCTGAACAAGGGGGCCCAGACAATTGGCACTAGATGGCCAAATCCTAGGGAGTGGGCTGTCACTGGAGTTTCAGAGTTGCCACTAGTTTTTAATGTGAAAATCTTTGACAGCTAACTTCCTCTGGTAGGAAATTACTTTATTAAATCAATGAACTTCGGGACTTGCTAGTGAACGTCTAGCTCCCATTTTCAACACTATTAGTAATGATAAAAAGAACACCAACTGCCTATCTAGTATGCAGGACTTGCAAAGCACTTCACATTGTGCTCAGGCCACTTCCTCAGACACCCCATAGGCCTAACTCTGTCCCTAGATGAGAAGATTGAGGTTCAGGGACTTTCCCAAGTTTTATTAATTTTATTTTAATAAGTAGATTCTGAGATATGAATTGGTTCAGTCTGACATCTAAGTCATACTTTTTTTTTTCATTTGCCATTTAGTACAGGCTGACTTGTAACTCTCTATGTAGCCCAGGCTAGCCTCAAACTCAGGTACCTCCCTTCATAGCCTGTTACAGGTGTGAGCCACCACGCCAGCTTTCTTATTGTATGTTTAGAAGCAACAGTGCTTTGTAGCTCTTCTGACTGTACCATTACAGGTACTGAGCTTAGAGGCAAAAAAATCCCTAAGGATTCTGAGAAAGCTTTATTGACAAGAGGAAACTTTATTTGGCTTCCTAAGAATGTGGGCTAAAAAATATCCGGAGATCACACCCAGGGGAGGAGGAGAGTCCTTTGAGGCAGGAGTATACCTCAAATGTTCTCAGAATACAAGGACCTGGGGAACAAGAACATTTGGGAGGGAGACTTGGGTGTGGGGACACCTGGTAAGGACACATGGCACTCCATGAAAGCAAGTCCCTGGCTGTATTCTCTCAGTAAAGAAGGAAATGAACAGCATCTATAGGATATTAGCTTGTTTCTGCTACATAAATGGAGTCATTCAGACAGAAATTTCACTGAGGAAAACACAGCGGTTTTGATAGAACAGCTGCAAGCCATCAGCTAATCTAACATTTGCTTGCTTACTAACAGAGCTGCCTCTGACACTGCCCAGGTAAGTGGTGCTGTAGTGACTGGTAGGAACTGGAAAGAGTCAGCAACTGAGCAGCTCTGTAGGCTAGCTCTGTAGTGGCTAGCTTAGCTGGTAGAGTACTTGCCTACTGCACACACACAAGACCCTGGGTTCAATAACCTAGTACCAGGGAAAAAAGCCAGGTTCCAGATCTAGCCTCTGTTATTCATGGAAAGAAAGCAAAAGTGATGTCTTATCACGAAACTGGAAATTCAGGCTAGGGATGTAGCTCAGCCTGTAGAGTGCTTGGCTTGTGCAGTGTGCACAGAGTCCTGGGACGGAGACTCCAGTGCCACATAACCTAGGTGTGGTGGCTCATGACTGGAATCTCAGCACTCGAGAGACACAGGAAGGCCAATCAGAAACTCTAGGCCAGCCTGGGCTACATAGTGAGTTTCAGGCTAGTTTGGGCTACATGAGCCCTTTTAAAGGTTGATTGAATATTAGAATGAAATAGTGAGCTGACAGTATATATAAGCCCATCATCTGTCATGCTGGGATGCTGGGGAAAATTCTGAATTAAATATTAACTGAACTACTTACTCGGAAATGTAGTTTTTAAAAAAGAAAACCATTTATTTGTGTATTTACATTTTGTACAATTGAGTACTTTTACCTGCTTGTTTGTATGTGTATATGCCTGGTACTTGACAAAGCCAGAAGAGGGTGCCAGACGTGGGCAACTGAGAACTGAACCTGGGTCCTCCAAAAGAGCAGCAATTGCTCTTGACTGCTTAGTCATCTCTCTGGTGTTGATCTCCATCCTTGGCCTCCCCCCGCCCCCTCCCCCCAAACCAAACCTGGTTTTACTATGTAGTTGTGGTGGGACTGGAACTCAGAGAAATCCTCCTGTCTCTCTCTCCCTAGTGTTGGAATTAAAGGCACATATTACCATACCAGACAAATGACCCATTTCTGTGAATCCCTCTATTTTATCTACCGCTTTACAGCTTAGTGTTTCTTTCCCACCAGCTCCTGGAAGACAGAGATCACATGTCTGGCACACAGAGTAATCGCATTTAAGATCCAAGGGAAATAAAAATGGGAGTAAACTCTGATAAGGTACGGGTGCTGGGCCTCTTCTGGAACCCACCCCCGGGGCTCACAGAGAGCATCCTGTGTTGTGTTCATTCCTGATAATGTCAAGATGGAGGTGAGGGGCCCAGAGAGCTTGGGGACATGTCCCCTAGGGAGGGGAGGGCTCTGATGCTGGTAGTAGGAGGCCTGGAGGCTGTAATGAGGCCTCTAGAGGTCCAAGGGAAGGGCCCCAACGTCTGCTGGGTATGACGCAAGCTCCCAAGAGCAGGGCAGTCAGCTGACCTCCTTTGGAGAGAGGCCAAGGCTGGCTGCACAGAAGAGAGAGTGGGAGGTCTGGGAAGGCAGAGAGGGGAAAAACTAGAGAGGCCAGGGGTAGAATGGAGAGAGGAGGTGAGAGAGAAAGGGAGAGGGGACCTGGGCAGAGGGCTGGGGAGGAGGGGACAAGTAGGAAGAAGAATGGGAAGGGAGTGAAGAGAAGAATCAAGAGCAGGGCCAGAGGCACTGAGGGAGCAGGCAGAGATGTGAGGAGAGGCTTGGCCCAGTCCCAGGAAAGAGATGGCTCCAGGGGCCTGACAACTCCTTCAGCTAATACCACATGGAGGGGCTGGGAGTGGGGTGGGGAGGGCGTTCTCTGTTGCATGGTGAGCATCAGGGCAGGGGCTTCAGGGCTTGACCATTAGGTGGCTGGATTTGAGGAAGGGGATATAGGCCTTGGTGAAGGAGAGGCAGGAGACATGGGAGGGATCGAGAGCAGAGCCAGAGGAGAGGGTGCTTGTGGCTGGGTTCTAGCTGAGAACAGGTGGAAAGAGGCATATTTGCTTGCCTTCTTTCTTCAACATATGCTTACTGAGAGGCTACAATATTTTGTACCCTGAGCTAGCCCTCCAGGGCCCTGGCATTAACACTGTGACTGTCTCCTGCTCTGAGCAGCCCTGCTGATAGAAAGACTTCCCGGCAGCGTGGGGCTTAGCTGTGTCTTCTTCACTGCCCGTGTCTTGATTTGCTTGTCTGTAACATCAAGTTTAGTAGGAAAACCCTTCGGTAGGCTTTATTTAGAGAGTTAATGAAGTGGTTTGTAGAAAGCTAATTGCTCACTGGTATGGAGGGAATATCCTGAAAGGGTTTTCCTTGCAACATCTGAGCAACTGGGTTGTGAAGGAGGAGGAGGTGTTTGCAGAGCAGTTGCAGAACCTTCTGGGCTGAGTAGTGGAAACTGTACGGAGGAGTTTAGGGGAGACTGCTGGGGTGGTTGTTGCAGAGGCTGGCCTTCAGGTTTTGTGTAAGCTTGGGGCTGTGGGCAAAGCTCACTAAACACTCAGCTTCTGGGGTTTCCTTAGACCTGCTTGGGCCTCTGCACAAAGCCCAAGTGAGAGATAAGGAGGAGACAGTGTGTGTGTGTGTGTGTGTGTGTGTGTGTGTGTGTGTGTGTATGTGTGCTTTGTTTAACTCCTCAGAGATTTCTGATGAAGTTGTTCCCACTTGATCCATAGACTTGTCCTAGTTTAGGCCTTCTGGTGGTCAGCTGGATGGATGTCAATAAATAGCTTTATCAGTGTGCAGCCTTTAATTTGACCCTTCTATGTCACCTTGGCCAAAGGACACTCCCTCTGGGACACCTTCCCTGATGGCGCAGGTCTGTCCCTACTGTAGCTGACCATTGCTCTATTCTTACACTGAGGAAACCTGGGAAGCCGTCACAGTTGGTGGCTCACGAGCCTTATTTCTCCCTGTGCCTACTCCTTATACAAAAAGACATGAGAGAGCATGGGAAGGGAGCGATTTTAATTCACAGTGTGGCCAGCACAGGGTCATCGGAAAGGCTGCTGCACCAAGAGGGTGACTCTGGGAGAACCCTCATGTGGGTCTGGCTTTTTCTTCCCTGTTTTATTTTGCTCCTTAGGGTCCGCTCAGAGTCAGGCGATTCCTAAAGAAACTTTCTAGGCAGAGTTACCTCAGTCAGGCCCTTGAGAGTCAGATCCCTCATGATGCTCCAGTGTGTATGAGAATTTGTATGTGTATATATGTATGCAGATATGTGGATGTATGTGTGTATAAATTGTGTATGCATGTATGTGTAAACAATGTATGTGTAGTACATATGTACATGCATGTGTTTGCATGTGTATGTGTGTGAGATGTCTTGGTTGACTTGATTCTCAGTGCCTTGGTTTTGAGGAGGCAGTGAGGAAGCTGGTCTCTCCAGTAGCTGGGAGGAGCGACAGGCACAAACAGCTCATGGTTCTGGCAAGAAGAGGCAAAAGGGCCTGCTTGAAATCTTACTTGTACTGTAAGCTTCTAGACCTACCTGTCTGACCTGCCTTATTTGATTTTTTCAGCTTTCAGCCAGCTCGTAGGCGTGTGTGGCTCCAGGGATCCCTTCCTGTTTAGGAGTCCTGTCCTGAAGGAGTGCCTGTGTCAGGGTTGTGGTCAGGCGCTGTGCTAGGCACATTTCCTCAGACACTGTCTCCTTCAGCTCTTAGCAACCTTGGAAATAGTTCCACCGCCTCCATCCACTAGACAGAAATGGAGAATGGGATTCAGGGACGTTCAGACCCCACAGTCCATGAGCAGCACGACTATGGCTTAACCTATTTGTACCACTTGGGGATGGTGCTCTGAGTCATCACGCCGCTCCAGTGGTTCAGTGCCCCCCTTGCCACTTGAGAACACTAGAACTTACCAAGCACTGACCAGCTCTGGGGAGAGTGGTGGTGAAAACCTTGACTGAGGGTGGAACATGCTGAGGGTCAGATGCCACCGGAAAGGAAGGCACATTCCATGTGTGTGGTTGCAATCGTCAGCGAACATTGAAGGAAAGGATTAGAAATAAAAATGGTGGCATTAGATAGTTAAGTGTCAATGTTAGCTTTTCCTCTCCACGTATCCCTAATGTCATTGCTTCATAGTATTTACACTACTACAAAAACGTCTCGGGCTTAATGTCATACTAGTTGTGGCCACATGGTGTCCCTCCAACTCAGTCTAAATCTTTCAGACAGCTGACTCGCTGCAGTCTCCAAGGCAGGACTTTAAAGAGCAGAGGCTGCCCTCAACCCTTGAACTGGCTCTGGGTCTGGTGGTCTCTAGCCAGAGAAAGGAAAAGGGACAGACAAGTGTTTCTCAGACCAGAGTGGGGTGGCGGCTTGTTTGTTACTAAGAGTCTCAAGAGACAGTTTTGATGTTGAAGGTTCACTGTGAAAGGGACATTAGTGATGGCTCTCTGAAGGAGGGGACCAGCAGGACGGCAGCTTCCTTGGATGGTGGGACTGGATCTGTGGTGGAGGTTGGCAAGGAGGCTGGAGTGGGAGCCAAGGAAAGAGTAAGGACTGTGATGGTATGGGAAGGAGACACAGTGGGTTTGTTTGTGTGGGTTTGTTTGTAGACAAAGCCCACACACCATAAGAAGGTAGATTCATTGACTTAAGTAACTCCCTCTCTCCCATGTATCACCAAATTTTCTTGCCAGTCTGGACCCAAGCTGCGGTGTCTCTGAAGATGCTGATGTTCCTGGCTTGGAGAATTTGAAATATAAAGGAATTCCTGTCCTCACACGATCTGCCATTGTTTCCTTGATGATGATGATGATGGTGGTGGTGATGATGATGATGGATGGCAGGGTCTCCTGTACATACCCAGGCTGGCCTCTAATGTCCTATGTAGCCTAAGATGATATTGATGTTCTGATTCTCCTGCTCCACTCCCTGAGCGCTGGGATTACCCGTGTGCCAGCACACCAGTTTATGCAGTGCAGGGGATTGAACCCAGGGCTCCCTGCAGGCAGGTCAGCAGTCTTCCAGCTGAACTATGTTCCCAACTCCTCTTCCCTCTGTTTAAAGTCCCATGCCAGAATCCAAGTCTTCTCCTCTTGGTGGACCAGGACCCTGGCTCAGCCAAGTGTTGCTTTCAGAACCTTTGGAACATGTGTTTCAAGGCTGAGTTGTAATGGTGAGTGACCATGGGGAAACAGCAGGCTCCTAATGATTTGGTCCATAGGGATCGGCGTTGCCATGATTCCTGTGCTTGGTTTCCTTGGGTTCTCCTGGGTCCCAAGTTTGGTATCCCAGCTTCAATTTGGTCTCCCAGTGACAGCAAATTTCAGGCTATTCTTAGCTAGAGTCACTACCGTTACTTGCAGTGAGATCCCTGACTCAGGCTCTCTCATTAGAGCAGCCTGGAGGAAACTGGCTCAAGTCAGGTCACACTTGACTGACAGCTGAGCTCTGGAGCCAGAGTCTCTGCCTCCCAGAGAAGGGCTCTGCTGTTGTGTGTATAGTCTCTACTGGATATACAGCAAGCTCTCCTCCCCGCTTGGAATAGCCTTTTGAGGATCAGTGCATCAGATCCCCTGAAGCATGGGAGCACACATAATACATAAAGAAAGCTCTGTAGTATTCCCCATCCGCAGTCTAAAACTCTGAAACACTACACGCCCACGACTAGCATTTCTCCTAAAAGAGAAAGCTTTTAGCCCTCTCTACAATTGTAGGTAGTTTTAAAAACGGCATAAAAACTCATATTGTCTTTAGATATTTATTGTCAGTTTCCTCTCATTTCAGAATTTCTGAACTCACCGCAACGGACTGTGATTTCCTACAGAAATAAGCTCTTGAATTCAAGTGGGTTTCCCCACTCTCCCTTGAAGCCTCCTCCAGTTTTCCTAGGCTAAGGAGGAAGAGGAGGATGGATGGCTGTAGCCTGCAGCCCTGGGCAGGGAGCTGGCTTTCCTCCTTTATGAAGGGCAGAGCTTCTGGCTCCCTATGGACATCAGAGTGCCAGAGACAATGGTTCCATCTTAGCAACAGCAGTTACTTTGAGTTTTACCTTTTGTGCCTTGCATTCGTTTCTTAAGACTGTCACAGCAATTAACATAAATGCTACATTATAAAACAACACACGTTTATTAACTTTGAAATATGTTTTATGAGGCTGAAGTCAAAGGCTGTGTTCACTCAGGAGGCTCCAGAGAGAATATCATCTTTGTCCCCCCCCTACTGCCCAGTTGTGAGTTTATTTTTAATTATGTGATTGTGTATGTATGTGAAGGTATGTGCACATAGGTTTTATTTTTTAATTATGTGCTGTGCTGTGTATGTGTGAAGGTATGTGGTTATGCACACATGAATGCAAGTATCTGTGGCAGCCAGAAGAGGACATTGGATCCCCTAAAGCTGGAGCAACAGCTAGCTGTGGGTCACTTGATGTGGGTGTTATGAACCAAATTCAGGTCCTCTGCAAGAGCAGTGCATGCTCTTAACTTCTGAACCAACTCTCCAGCCCTTCATTTTCATAAAAAAAAAGTTTTTGCGTAGTTATATGATCTGAAAAACGGTTTATTTATCAGAGATTAGACGATAACTCATTATTCTATGTTAGTTCAAAGTGTGAGCATACAATCAGTTTCATAATGTTCTGTTGACAAGATGTGGCCAAGTTTATCCAGGCCTTTGCCTAGTTTTGGAAATTTATTCTGATTTTCTAACCAATAGCTGTGGTAAATACTTTTGCATACACGGAGTTTTGCATTTATTTTTATGGTCCGCCCCCGCCCCATCCCCTCTCCCACTTGGGATGAATTTGCAGATGTGGAGTTAGTGGACCGAAGATTTTTATACAAAACGCTTTCTAGAGAGGTTCTATCAATTTTAAAAACACCAGATTCTGAAGATTAGGAGATGGGCACCTATGGGGAATTCATTAATTTGTCTCCTGTTGCCCATCTGTGAAGTGAGAATGGGAGTCAGGACTTTACTGGCAGTTGAGAAATGAGAAAAAATACGCAAGTCTCCAAGGAAGGCTTGTCAAACAGTAGAGACCTGCACAGCTGCTGTTGCTCTCGTGAGCTGGGGATACCTGGGTGGGTGGCCTGCAAAGAGGGACTCCTGCTGACTCTGTGCAAGTGCTCACATACACACACACACACACACACACACACACACACACACACACACGTATGAAAGTGCTCTTGGATGCTGGAAGAGGGCATCAGATGGCCAAGAGCTGGAGTTATATGTAGCTTTAAGCCTGGGAATGGAACCTGGAAAGAACAGTAGGGCTGAGTTATCTCTTCAGCCTCGAAGCACAGCTTTCTGAGCAGCAGATCCTCTCCTTCAGAAATGTTTAGAACTGGGGTTCCCACCTTCACTGTGTCTCAGATGCATCCTGACTATTCTATTCCATAGGGTGTGTGTGTGTGTGTGTGTGTGTTGGGGCAGGGGGAGCCACAGGATCCAGAAGTGGTCTTAGCACATTCCTGCCTGCAGGTCTGGTAGGAGGCTAAGTGTATCAGCTTAGCAATTCACTCCTGGAGTTTTATCTAGAAGTCAAGAGGATATTAGGTCTGATTCAGAGGTTGATAGTAAATTGTTATCAAAGAGCACGCTAAAGATAGCCCCCAACAGTTTTGGTTCTTGACCTCCAACATTTTCTCTCTCCACAATCAGGATGGTTTGCTTGGCCGAGGTCAAAGGGGTTTTGGAGCAGAAAACTTCAGTTCCTATAATCTTGGTAAGTACATGGACCCAAATGTGCATGGCCAAAAAAGTAAAAGAAAAAAAACAAAAACAAAAACAAAAAGACTTGCCACGGCAGCAGATCAGGTGACCACAGGAGTTATTTCTAAAGCAGTGCCTGCCTTCCCTGAACAAAAGAAGCACGTGGACTTTATTCAGGGAGCTCATGAGCATTCACCTGGGCTGGGTACGGTCTGAGCATGCTCAGGTGAGAGTACCCAAGTACCCTGTTTAAGGTCATAGTTCAAGAAGGAAAGAGGGTGGAGACATTCTTTGGGTATACTCAGCTCAGAGTCATCGAGCACAGGTTCACAAGGTTAAAATCGCAGGTGGGATGCCTATGGGCATGTTCAGCTTGCATCATGAAGAGGACAGAAAGGAACATCTTTAGTCATGCTTGGTTTTCCCCAAAAGGTTTTAGCTGTAGCAGAAGAAAAGGGTACTTTGGAAGTGAATTCATATGGGAGATGGTCCAAAAGGCACCTGCTTCAGCAAGTAGCTAACCATTCTGATGCTGCAGAGGTAAAATATTCACTTCTCCAGGCCAGTGTTCCAACCTGGGAACAGATGGAAGTCCCATGGAAAGCTGAGCAGGGTTATTGCAAAGGCAGGATGCAGTTTAGCCTGGTGGCCCACTGAAGGAGGGTGATCTGGGTTACTAGGACAGTTAAAAGGCTTCACTTGGATCCAGCAAATGCTGCTATTTTTCTTGGCCCAATGGGAGATCAAGCCAAGCCCCTGACTACACATCCGTGAACAGTCCCAGTCCTGTGAGGGGGACACATTTCTTGTTTCCAGTTGTGGGTGACGGGTGTAAGCCCAAGACTTCATGATTGGCAGAGATCAGTTTCCCGGTGAGGAGGAGGAGGAGGGATATTCAGTCTCCCAAGGCCAAAGCCAGGGTCTACCTAATTATTTAGGGGAAGTTGAAGAAGCAGTGATAGGGAACAGTTTTCTTCTATTTTCTAGGCTTTACTGGGACTAGTGGTTCCCTTAGACAAATAAAAAGAGGTCTCTTGTCATTGGAATATCTAAATATGGAAGTAGTGGCTTAGGGGGTTCCATCTCCCCTAGCTAAATCCTAGCTGCTAAATCTAGGGGCTTTAAGATTGAGTCTGGGTTCTACTGTGCATACTATACTCACTTTGTCCATAGCCCTTCTCATTTAATATAAGAACCCTGGAAAACACACACACACACACACACACACACACACACACACACACAACATATACACATATATACAGCCATATATATGTATATATATGTATATATATATACACACACACAGATAAACATACACATACGCACATACATATATATGTATATACACACACATATATAGACATAGATATACACAGACATACATACACAGACACAACAAATATATACACACAGACATAGATACATATACATACAAACACAGATTCATAAACACATATATACATACATATACAGACTCAGATACACACACATATACAGATACATACATACATACATATGCAGACACAGATATATACACACTTATAGATGGATATACACACATACACAAATACACATATGCAGTATTAATCTCTTTCAGCACTCACAGTATTATCTCATTCTTCACACCACCTTTGGGATCAAGTACCCCCATTTCTCCCATTTGACAGATAAAGAAGCAGTGGTGTGGTGGGCTGCATCCTTTCTCTGGAGTTGTGAAGCTGGTGAACGTCAGGGTCATGATGTAGGACCAGCATATGAACCACACTTCATTATTATTTTTTTTTACAACATTTCTCTTTACCAGTGGATGGGCCCTTTTGGGGTGGAAGAAAATGAGTCACTTTTAGGTAACAGTGAGAGACAGGTTGGCAAGTGCACAGGGTAATGTCTGTTACATTGTTCTGGCACATCTGGGCTCTGAGATCACCTGATTTGGGGGCACAGACATCACTGGGGACTCTGACCTACCAGTGGATAGATCTATGTAATGGTTAATCTTCATTGTCATCTCGATTGGATTTAGAATTACAAGGGAGACAAACCTCTGGATGTGTCTGTGTGGATGTGTCAGAGAGGCAGAGAAAGCACTCAGCTGACCTCCCTGCTCTACCAACAACCCAGAAGGAAAAGGTCCTTTTCTGATCTCCATACTGTCTTTTTTTTTTTTAATATTTTTATTACATATTTTCCTCAATTACATTTCCAATACTATCCCAAAAGTCCCCCATAGCGCCCCCCACTTCCCTACCCACCCATTCCCATTCTTTTGGCCCTGGCATTCCCCTATATTGGGGCATATAAAGTTTGCAAGTCCAATGGGCCTCTCTTTCCATTGATGGCCGACTAGGCCATCTTTCGATACATATGCAGCTAGAGACAAGAGCTCCAGGGTTCTGGTTAGTACATCATGTTGTTCCAACTATAGGGTTGCAGATCCCTTTAGCTCCTTGGGTACTTTCTCTAGCTTCTCCATTGGGAGCCCTGTGATACATCCAATAGCTGACTGTGAACATCCACTCCTGTGTTTGCTAGGCCCCGGCATCGTCTCACAAGAGACAGCTATATTTGGGTCCTTTCAGCAAGATCTTGCTAGTGTATGCAATGGTGTCAGCGTTTAGAAGCTGATTATGGGATGGATCCCTGGATACAGCAGTCTCTAAATGGTCCATCCTTTCATCACAGCTACGAACTTTGTCTCTGTAACTCCTTCCCTGGGTGTTTTGTTCCCAATTCTAAGAAGGTGCACAGTGTCCACACTTTGGTCTTCATTCTTCTTGAGTTTCATGCGTTTATCAAATTGTATCTTATATCTTGGGTATCCTAAGTTTTGGGCTAATATCCACTTATCAATGAATACATATTGTGTGAGTTCTTTTGTGATTGTGTTACTTCACTCAAGATGATGCCCTCCAGGTCCATCCATTTGGCTAGGAATTTCATAAATTCATTCTTTTTAATAGCTGAGTAGTACTCCATTGTGTAAATGTACCATAATTTCTGTATCCATTCCTCTGTTGAGGGACATCTGGGTTCTTTCCAGCTTCTGGCTATTATAAATAGGGCTGCTATGAACATAGTGGAGCATGTGTCCTTTTTACCGGTTGGGACATCTTCTGGATATATGCCCAGGAGAGGTATTGCTGGATCCTCCGGTAGTACTATGTCCAATTTTCTGAGGAACCGCCAAACTGATTTCCAGAGTGGTTGTACAAGCTTGCAATCCCACCAACAATGGAGGAGTGTTCCTCTTTCTCCACATCCTCGCCAGCATCTGCTGTCACCTGAATTTTTGATCTTAGCCATTCTGACTGGTGTGAGGTGGAATCTCAGGGTTGTTTTGATTTGCATTTCCCTGATGATTAAGGATGTTGAACATTTTTTCAGGTGCTTCTCTGCCATTCGGTATTCCTCAGGTGAGAATTCTTTGTTCAGTTCTGAGCCCCATTTTTTAATGGGGTTATTTGACTTTCTGGAGTCCACCTTCTTGAGTTCTTTATATATATTGGATATTAGTCCCTTATCTGATTTAGGATAGGTGAAGATCCTTTCCCAATCTGTTGGTGGTTTTTTTGTCTTATTGATGGTGTCTTTAGCCTTGCAGAAGCTTTGTAGTTTCATGAGGTCCCACTTGTCAATTCTCGATCTTACAGCACAAGCCATTACTGTTCTATTCAGGAATTTTTCCCCTGTGCCCATATCTTCAAGGCTTTTCCCCACTTTCTCCTCTATAAGTTTCAGTGTCTCTGGTTTTATGTGAAGTTCCTTGATCCACTTAGACTTGACCTTAGTACAAGGAGATAGGAATGGATCGATTCGCATTCTTCTACATGTTAACAACCAGTTGTGCCAGCACCATTTGTTGAAAATGCTGTCTTTCTTCCACTGGATGTTTTTAGCTCCCTTGTCGAAGATCAAGTGACCATAGGTGTGTGGGTTCATTTCTGGGTCTTCAATTCTATTCCATTGGTCTATTTGTCTGTCACTATACCAGTACCATGCAGTTTTTATCACAATTGCTCTGTAGTAGAGCTTTAGGTCCGGCATGGTGATTCCACCAGAGGTTCTTTTATCCTTGAGAAGAGTTTTTGCTATCCTAGGTTTTTTGTTATTCCAGATGAATTTGCAGATTGCACTTTCTAATTCGTTGAAGAATTGATTTGGAATTTTGATGGGGATTGCATTGAATCTGTAGATTGCTTTTGGCAGGATAGCCATTTTTACAATGTTGATCCTGCCAATCCATGAGCATGGGAGATCTTTCCATCTTCTGAGATCTTCTATAATTTCTTTCTTCAGAGACTTGAAGTTTTTATTATACAGATCTTTCACTTCCTTAGTTAGAGTCACGCCAAGATATTTTATATTATTTGTGACTATTGAGAAGGGTGTTGTTTCCCTAATTTCTTTCTCAGCCTGTTTATTCTTTGTGTAGAGAAAGGCCATTGATTTGTTTGAGTTAATTTTATATCCAGCTACTTCACCGAAGCTGTTTATCAGGCTTAGGAGTTCTCTGGTGGAATTTTTAGGGTCACTTATATATACTATCATATCATCTGCAAAAAGTGATATTTTGACTTCATCTTTTCCTATTTGTATCCCTTTGATCTCCTTTTGTTGTCGAATTGCTCTGGCTAGGACTTCAAGTACAATGTTGAATAGGTATGGAGAAAGTGGACAGCCTTGTCTAGTCCCTGATTTTAGAGGGATTGCTTCAAGCTTCTCACCATTTACTTTGATGTTGGCTACTGGTTTGCTGTAGATTGCTTTTATCATGTTTAGGTATGGGCCTTGAATTCCTGATCTTTCCAAGACTTTTATCATGACTGGGTGTTGGATCTTGTCAAATGCTTTTTCCGCATCTAACGAGATGACCATGTGGTTTTTGTCTTTGAGTTTGTTTATATACTGGATTACATTGATGGATTTCCGTATATTGAACCATCCCTGCATCCCTGGGATGAAACCTACTTGGTCAGGATGGATGATTGTTTTGATGTGTCCTTGGATTCGGTTAGCAAGAACTTTATTGAGGATTTTTGCATCAATATTCATAAGGGATATTGGTCTGAAGTTTTCTATCTTTGTTGGGTCTTTTTGTGGTTTAGGTATCAGAGTAATTGTGGCTTCATAGAATGAGTTGGGTAGAGTACCTTCTGTTTCTATTTTGTGGAATAGTTTGTGAAGAACTGGGATTAGATCTTCTTTGAAGGTCTGATAGAACTCTGCACTAAACCCATCTGGTCCTGGGCTTTTTTTAGTTGGGAGACTATTAATGACTGCTTCTATTTCTTTGGGGGATATAGGGCTGTTTAGATCATTAACCTGATCTTGATTCAACTTTGGTACCTGGTATCTGTCTAGGAACTTCTCCATTTCATCCAGGTTCTCCAGTTTTGTTGAGTATAGCCTTTGGTAGAAGGATCTGATGGTGTTTTGGATGTCTTCAGGATCTGTTGTTATGTCTCCTTTTTCATTTCTGATTTTGTTAATTAGGATGCTTTCCCTGTGCCCTCTAGTGAGTCTGGCTAAGGGTTTATCTATCTTGTTGATTTTCTCAAAGAACCAGCTCCTTGATTGGTTGATTCTTTGAATAGTTTTTCTTGTTTCCACTTGGTTGATTTCACCCCTGAGTTTGATTATTTCCTGCCGTCTACTCCTCTTGGGTGAATTTGCTTCCTTTTGTTCTAGTGCTTTTAGGTGTGTTGTCAAGCTGCTAATGTGTGCTCTCTCTAGTTTCCTTTTGGAGGCACTCAGAGCTATGAGTTTTCCTCTTAGAAATGCTTTCATTGCGTCCCATAAGTTTGGGTATGTTGTGGCTTCATTTTCATTGAACTCTAAAAAGTCCTTAATTTCTTTCTTTATTCCTTCCTTGACCAAGGTATCATTGAGAAGAGTGTTGTTCAGTTTCCACGTGAAGGTTGGCTTTCTATTATTTATTTTGTTATTGAAGATCAGCCTTAGTCCATGGTGATCTGATAGGATGCATGGGACAATTTCAATATTTTTGTATCTGTTGAGGCCTGTTTTGTGACCAATTATGTGGTCAATTTTGGAGAAGGTACCATGAGGTGCTGAGAAGAAGGTATATCCTTTTGTTTTAGGATAGAATGTTCTGTAGATATCTGCCAGATCCATTTGATTCATAATTTCTCTTAGTTTCACTGTGTCCCTGTTTAGTTTCTGTTTCCATGATCTGTCCATTGGTGAAAGTGGTGTGTTGAAGTCTCCCACTATTATTGTATGAGGTGCAATGTGTGCTTTGAGCTTTACTAAAGTTTCTTTAATGAATGTGGCTGCCTTTGTATTTGGAGCATAGATATTCAGGATTGATAGTTCCTCTTGGAGGATTTTACCTTTGATGAGTATGAAGTGTCCCTCCCTGTCTTTTTTAATGACTTTGGGTTGGAAGTCAATCTTATCAGATATTAGAATGGCTACTCCAGCTTGTTTCTTCATGCCATTTGCTTGGAAAATTGTTTTCCAGCCTTTCATTCTGAGGTAGTGTCTATCCTTTTCTCTGAGATGAGTTTCCTGTAAGCAGCAAAATGTTGGGTCTTGTTTGTGTAGCCAGTTTGTTAGTCTATGTCTTTTTATCGGGGAGTTGAGTCCATTGATATTAAGAGATATTAAGGAAAAGTAATTGTTGTTTCCTGTTATTTTTGATGTTAAAGTTGGCATTTTGTTCTTGTGGCTGTCTTCTTTTAGGTTTGTTGAGGGATTACCTTCTTGTTGTTTCTAGGGCGTGGTTCCTGTCCTTGTATTGGTTTTTTTCTGTTATTATCCTTTGAAGGGCTGGATTCGTGGAGAGATAATGTGTGAATTTGGTTTTGTCGTGGAATACTTTGGTTTCTCCATCTATGTTAATTGAGAGTTTGGCTGGGTATAGTAGCCTGGGCTGGAATTTGTGTTCTTTTAGTGTCTGTATAACATCTGTCCAGGATCTTCTGGCTTTCATAGTCTCTGGTGAAAAGTCTGGTGTAATTCTGATAGGCTTGCCTTTATATGTTACTTGGCCTTTTTCTCTTACTGCTTTTAGTATTCTATCTTTATTTAGAGCATTTGTTGCTCTGATTATTATGTGTCGGGAGGTATTTCTTTTCTGGTCCAGTCTATTTGGAGTTCTCTAGGCTTCTTGTATGTTCATGGGCATCTCTTTCTTTAGATTTGGGAAGTTTTCTTCTATAATTTTGTTGAAGATGTTTGCTGGTCCTTTGAGTTGAAAATCTTCATTCTCATCCACTCCTATTATCCGTAGGTTTGGTCTTCTCATTATGTCCTGTATTTCTTGGATGTTTTGAGTTAGGATCTTTTTGCATTTTACATTTTCCTTGATTGTTGTGCCGATGTTCTCTATGGAATCTTCTGCACCTGAGATTCTCTCTTCCATCTCTTGTATTCTGTTGCTGATGCTCGTATCTATGGTTCCAGATTTCTTTCCTAGGGTTTCTATCTCCAGTGTTGCCTCATTTTGGGTTTTCTTTATTGTGTCTACTTCCCTTTTTAGGTCTAGTATGGTTTTGTTCATTTCCATCATCTGTTTGGATGTGTTTTCCTGTTTTTCTGTAAGGACTTCTACCTGTTTGATTATGTTATCATGTTTTTCTTTAAGGATTTGTAACTCTTTAGCAGTGTTCTCCTGCAATTCTTTAAGGGATTTTTGTGCTTCCTCTTTATTGTCTTCTGCCTTTTTATCAGTGTTCTCCTGCATTTCTTTAAGTGTGTTATTAAAGTCCTTCTTGAAGTCCTCTATCATCATCAGGAGATATGCTTTTAAATCCGTGTCTAGCTTTTCCGGTGTGTTGGGGTGCCCTGGACTGGGCAAAGTGGGGGTGCTGGGTTCTGATGATGGTGAGTGGTCTTGGTTTCTGTTAGTAAGATTATTACGTTTACCTTTCGCCATTTGGTAATCTCTGGGGTTAGTTGTTATCGTTGTCACTATTTAAAGATTGGAGCAGAAGCTGTGTTCCACTCACCAGCAGTCTCTAAATCCTGCGGCGGGGGTCGTGGGTAGCTGACGGTACCCCGGTGCTGGTCCAGCCGGAAGAGGCCTGTGGTCCTACTCAGGCCGTTTTTCTGCTTCCCTAACTAATGCAGTCTCTGGTCCCGCGTGCAATTGGATTGGAGCAGAAGCTGTGTTCCACTCTCCAGAAGTCTTAAGATCCTGTGGTGGGTGTTGTGGGTAGCTGGTGAGTGTCAGCCGACCCTGCGCCCCAGCTGCCCCGGTGCTTTTCAGAACCGGAAGAGGGTTGTGGCCCTATGTAGGCCGGATTTCTCTCTCCCCAACCAGAGCAGTCTCAGGTCCCGCGTGATTGGACTGGAGCAGAAGCTGTGTTCCACTCACCAGCAGTCCCAAAATCCTGCGGTGGGGGTCGTGGTTAGCTGGCGGGTGTCAGGCAACCCTGCGCTCCCGCTACCCTGGTGCTGATCCGGCCGGGTGAGGCCTGTGGCCCTACTCAGGCCAGTTTCTGCTTCCCTAACTAATGCAGTCTCAGGTCCCGCGCAATTGGATTGGAGCAGAAGCTGTGTTCCACTCACCAGCAGTCCCAAAATCCTGCGGCGGGGGTCGTGGGTAGCTGGCGGGTGTCAGGCAACCCTGCGCTCCCGCTACCCCGGCGCTGATCCAGCCGGATGAGGCCTGTGGTCCTACTCAGGCCGGTTTCTGCTTCCCTAACTAATGCAGTCTCAGGTCCCGCGCAATTGGATTGGAGCAGAAGCTGTGCTCCACTCACCAGAAGTCTTAAGATCCTGTGGCGGGTGTTGTGGGTAGCTGGCGAGTGTCAGCAGACCCTGCGCCCCAGCTGCCCAGGTGCTTTTCTGACCGGAAGAGGGTTGTGGCCCTATGTAGGCCGGATTTCTCTCTCCCCAACCAGAGCAGTCTCAGGTCCCGCGTGATTGGACTGGAGCAGAAGCTGTGTTCCACTCACCAGCAGTCCCAAAATCCTGCGGCGGGGGTCGTGGGTAGCTGGCGGGTGTCAGGCAACCCTGCGCTCCCGCTACCCCGGCGCTGATCCGGCCGCATGAGGCCCGTGGTCCTACCCTCCATACTGTCTTAATCTCCTTCAACTCAAAGACCCTCCTTTCTGTTTACTTCTGTTCACTCCCTCTCAACTTTGCTTGCTTCACCTCTGAAGTTATTATTGACTTTATTTAACTCTTGTTTACAGAAAAGCCTTGGGTTAAATGTATGTGAAAGGGCTGATCCACACCACTACAAGAAACAGGTTTTTTTCCAGTTCACAATCTTGGGGTTCACAATGTGATCAAGTACCCTGTAACAAACCACTTCAAGATGTAGGCATAGTCAAGGATGTTCTTGCTGGACACCAGTCACCCAGAAATGAAGATTAAACAATGACAAATGGGACCTTATGACATTTAAGAACTTCTGTATCACAAAGGGAACAATTAATTGGGTGAAGGGATAGATAGTCTACAGAATGGGGAAAAAGTTGTTAGCCATGTATCCAACAAAGGGTTAAATTCAACATATAAAAAGAACTTAAAAAACTAAAACATTAAAAAATAAAACCGGGCTGGCGAAATGGCTCAGCAGGTTAAGAGCACCAACTGCTCTACCAAAGGTCCTGAGTTCAAATCCCAGCAGCCACATGGTGGCTCACAATCATCCATAATGAGATCTGATGCCCTCTTCTGGTGTGTCTGAAGTCAGCTACAATGTACTTATGTATAATAATAAATAAATCTTTGGGCCAGAGCAAGCAGGGACTGAATGAGAGAGTGGAGTTGACCAGAGCAAGCAGAGGTCTTAAAAATTCAATTCCCGGGGCTGGTGAGATGGCTCAGTGGGTAAGAGCACCCGACTGCTCTTCCAAAGGTCCGGAGTTCAAATCCCAGCAACCACATGATGGCTCACAACCATCTGTAACGAGATCTGACTCCCTCTTCTGGAGTGTCTGAAGACAGCTACAGTGTACTTACATATAATAAATAAAAAAAAATTCAATTCCCAACAACCACATGAAGGCTCAACCATCTGTACAGCTACAGTGTACTCACATTCATAAAATAAATAAATAAATACATAAATAAATCTTTAAAAAACCAATTAATAAATAGGCTAATAAAACGAACACGTTTCTTGGAAGAGAAAGTAGAGATAGCCAATAAATGTATGAAAAAAATGCTCAAC
The DNA here is from genome assembly GCF_978045245.1 of Mus caroli. Classification (NCBI taxonomy): domain Eukaryota; kingdom Metazoa; phylum Chordata; class Mammalia; order Rodentia; family Muridae; genus Mus; species Mus caroli. The sequence goes on along the minus strand of NW_028227263.1, from coordinate 34,819,254 downwards.
TGTACTATCTATCAGAAAAAGAAATGCATATTAAAATTACATCAGGATTCATCTTACCCCAGACAGAAAGGCAGTCATGAAGGAAACAAATGACAGTAATAACAAATGCTGATGAGGATGTGGGCAACAGGGAAGAGTGGGAACGTATTCTAGGCCAGCTGCTGTGGAAGACAGCATGGTGGTTTCTCAAAAACCTAACAATACCTCCTAGGTGCCCACTCCTGGGTATTTACCTGAAGGACTCCATCCAAGTCAACACATCACAGAGATGCGTGTGCATTGGTGTTCCCTGGAGCTTCTGTTCACAATAGGTAAGTCATGGAACCAACACAGGTGCCCAGCCATGGGGGGAATGGAGAAAGAAAACATGGTTTCAACACACAATGGGATTTTTCCAGACATGTTGTTGGTAGGAAAGTGGATATAACTGGAGATAATCATATTCAGCCAGTCTCAGAAAGACAAATATGCTGTGTTTTCTTTAATTTGTTGTTTCTAGAATTTATATAGATATACAATGACATATTTGCATATATGACCTGAGAGCATAAGTAGAACCATTTTCGGGGACTGCAGGGACTAACAGGATCAGAAGGGACAAGAAAAGGGAGGGCAGGACAGTATGAGGGGGAGGTGCTCAGCACACATAAGATACATTCATAAAACTTTAAAAAAATTCAGTGATTTTTAAAACTCTGGCTAGATCTAAACAAGGACACATATAACCGTCAGTGCTTTTGGCAGTTGTCCCTGTGACCATGAGGAAAACAATTTAAAAATGATCCTACGAATAACAGCAAAAAGGCAGGAAGATACTGGGTTTTTGATAGGGCCCCAAATCTACCCTAACTCTGGATTCTAGTTAAGTGAGTCAACACATCTTCATTTTCCAAACCAAGCGTCTCCTACTTTTTTCTGTTTTTGGTTTTGTTGTTCTTTACCATGGTGGTTTAAAATATAGCCTCACTTTCCCCCCTATATTTCTCCTTTGTGAGCATTCAGCCTTCCTCAGGTGGTTTATAGGCACAAAGGGAATGGTTGGGAAGGACCAGGTCTGGGGCCAGAGTGATGGTTCAGTGTGTGAAGGTGCCTTTCCCCTGGTGACTGAAGTTCCGGACTGGAACCACATGGAGGAAGGAGAAAACTCACTCCTGAGAATTGTTGTTTGACTTCCGCATGCATACACACGCAACATGTAATAAATATATATAAAAACCAACCAGGCCTGATCTGGTCTGATCTGTAGAGGAGGGTTATTCTAAATGTACAGTGTCTGGTTAGTTCTTACTGTCAAATTGACACAAACCTAGGGTCATCTGGGAAACAGGAACCTCAACTGAAAAACTGCCTTGCCCAGAAATGAACCCACACACCTACGGTCACTTGATCTTCGACAAGGGAGCTAAAACCATCCAGTGGAAGAAAGACAGCATTTTCAACAAATGGTGCTGGCACAACTGGTTGTTAACATGTAGAAGAATGCGAATCGATCCATTCCTATCTCCTTGTACTAAGGTCAAGTCTAAGTGGATCAAGGAACTTCACATAAAACCAGAGACACTGAAACTTATAGAGGAGAAAGTGGGGAAAAGCCTTGAAGATATGGGCACAGGGGAAAAATTCCTGAATAGAACAGTAATGGCTTGTGCTGTAAGATCGAGAATTGACAAGTGGGACCTCATGAAACTGCAAAGCTTCTGCAAGGCTAAAGACACCATCAATAAGACAAAAAAACCACCAACAGATTGGGAAAGGATCTTCACCTATCCTAAATCAGATAAGGGACTAATATCCAATATATATAAAGAACTCAAGAAGGTGGACTCCAGAAAGTCAAATAACCCCATTAAAAAATGGGGCTCAGAACTGAACAAAGAATTCTCACCTGAGGAATACCGAATGGCAGAGAAGCACCTGAAAAAATGTTCAACATCCTTAATCATCAGGGAAATGCAAATCAAAACAACCCTGAAATTCCACCTCACACCAGTCAGAATGGCTAAGATCAAAAATTCAGGTGACAGCAGATGCTGGCGAGGATGTGGAGAAAGAGGAACACTCCTCCATTGTTGGTGGGATTGCAAGCTTGTACAACCACTCTGGAAATCAGTTTGGCGGTTCCTCAGAAAATTGGACATAGTACTACCGGAGGATCCCGCAATACCTCTCCTGGGCATATATCCAGAAGATGTCCCAACCGGTAAAAAGGACACATGCTCCACTATGTTCATAGCAGCCCTATTTATAATAGCCAGAAGCTGGAAAGAACCCAGATGTCCCTCAACAGAGGAATGGATACAGAAATTATGGTACATTTACACAATGGAGTACTATTAAAAATAGTACTATTAAAAAGAATGAATTTATGAAATTCCTAGCCAAATGGATGGACCTGGAGGGCATCATCTTGAGTGAAGTAACACAATCACAAAAGAACTCACACAATATGTATTCACTGATAAGTGGTTATTAGCCCAAAACTTAGGATACCCAAGATATGAGATACAATTTGCTAAACGCATGAAACTCAAGAAGAATGAAGACCAAAGTGTGGACACTGTGCACCTTCTTAGAATTGGGAACAAAACACCCAGGGAAGGAGTTACAGAGACAAAGTTCGTAGCTGTGATGAAAGGATGGACCATTTAGAGACTGGGATGGGATCCATCCCATAAGCAGCTTCTAAACGCTGACACCATTGCATACACTAGCAAGATTTTGCTGAAAGGACCCAAATATAGCTGTCTCTTGTGAGACGATGCTGGGGCCTAGCAAACACAGGAGTGGATGTTCACAGTCAGCTATTGGATGTATCACAGGGCTCCCAATGGAAAGCTAGAGAAAGTACCCAAGGAGCTAAAGGGATCTGCAACCCTATTGTTGGAACAACATGATGTACTAACCAGAACCCCGGAGCTCTTGTCTCTAGCTGCATATGTATCGAAAGATGGTCTAGTCGGCCATCAATGGAAAGAGAGGCCCATTGGACTTGCAAACTTTATATGCCCCAATATAGGGGAATGCCAGGGCCAAAAGAATGGGAATGGGTGGGTAGGGAAGTGGGGGGCGCTATGGGAGACTTTTGGGATAACATTGGAAATGTAATTGAGGAAAATATGTAATAAAAATATTAAAAATTAAAAAAAAAAGAAAGAAAAAGAGAGACACACACACAAAAAAAAAAAAAAAAAAAAAAAAAAAAAGAAAAACTGCCTTGCTCAGACCCACCTGTGGCCATGTCTGAGAGGAATTGCCTGAAGGGCCTGTTGTGGGCAGCGCTGTCCCCAGGGAGGTGGGCCTGGGACGTATAAGTGCAAGTCAGTGAGCCAGTCAGGAAGCAACATCTTTCTTTCTCTCTCTCTCTCTCTTTTTTTTTTTTTTTTTTTTTTTTGGTTTTTCGAGACAGGGTTTCTCTGTATAGCCCTGGCTGTCCTGGAACTCATTTTGTAGACCAGGCTGGCCTCGAACTCAGAAATCCGCCTGCCTCTGCCTCCCGAGTGCTGGGATTAAAGGCGTGCGCCACCATGCCCGGCTAGCAACATCTTTCTGAGTTCCTGTTCTGACTCAGTGGTGGATTGTGATCGGGATGTGTAAGCCAAATAAACCTTTTCCTCGTAAGGCTGCTTTTGCTAGAGTGTTTTTATCATAACAACTGAAAGCATACTAGCACCTATAGGAAAATGGATAATTTGCATTTCTCATTAGTAGTTAAGATGGATTTTGTGTCCATAGCTCATATGTTAGCTCAAAACTGTCAGTTCTGGAGGCTGAGGTGATGGCTTAGTCAACAAACGATTTGCCTGGAAGTCCTAAGAACCTTATTTCAGAATCTCAGAACCCGCATTAAAAACCTGGGCATAGCAGTGCACACCTGCAGTCCCAGGACTGCAAGATGGAGTGTGGAGACAGGTGGACCTCTGGATGCTTGCCTGTCAGCTAGCCCAGCCTACTTGGTGAAGTTCTAGGCCAATGAGGGAACCTGTCACAAATGAAAAACAGAAGGCAAGACAGCACCAAGAGTCTCTTTTGACACACACACACACAAACAACAGAACTGGTCTTCAGAATAACAGGGAAAATTGAAAATGGATTCAGCCTGTCAAGGGCCGAATAGCGGTCTGTCTGTCTGTCTCTACTTGTCTGTCTGTCTGTCTGTCTGTCTGTCTGTCTGTCTGTCTGTCTGTTATTACCCAGGAAGCTTTGCTTTCCTTCTTCTGCCAGGCCCAGACTCTGAGTGTGTGTGTGCAGGAGGGAGAGCATTTTGAGTGTGCTGTTTGTGGCTCAGAGTCTGAGCTGAACTCATGTATGATGGTCTGACCACACCCACACTGGCTGGCTCCTGTCAAGGTTATAAATCTAGCTGTGCACAGCACCAGAGATCAGATTGAATCTAGGGGTAGGAGTGGTGGCCTTAGTTTAAATCAAAATGTTTGGGACTGGCAAGATGGCTCACTGGTTAAGAGTTCATACTATTCTTGAGGAACCTGAGTTCAGGTCTAAGCTCACAACTACCTACTCTAGCGCTAGGAAACTGATGATGTCTTCTGGCCTCCATGGGCACTTGTGTTCATACACACACACATGCGTACACACACACACACACATGCACACACACACTTAAAAAAATTTTTAAGAAAATCAGGGTACCTCAAAAGGCTGCCTTTTTGCTCCCTCTGTGGCTCCTCCTGTCTGGGCTCAGCCCTGCATTCCATTCTGGGACTCAGGCCAGCACAGCTCCATGTTGGCCTGGCTGTCTCTGATGTTTCAGCTCTGCATCACCCCACCAGCACACATACTCTGTTGGTCTGTGCTCTGAAATGCTCTGTCCTGTTCAGGCTCAGCTTTGGCTTTGGTTCACACCCTCCTTTGCAGAGCCACTATCTGTTTTACTAATTACGTCCCACTGCTCCCATCCATCTCAAGTCTCAGCAGTGGAACTTGATTCATTTCTAAGCATGTGCCTCTTCACAAGGGCCAGGGCCATTGCCACTGGCGAAGGGGCAGTACACATATATTCACAAGACACCTTCTGGCTACGTATGGGAGATGAGCTGCCAGGGCCTGAACATCCAATTCCCTGATTTAAAAGTTCAGGGTGGGCTGGGATTGTACTTCTGTAGTACATATATGGGGTTCAATCACCAGCACCCCTCAAAAGGCTTAGAGAACCCGTTTGTCTGAACAAGCAGGATGACTCTGAAGTGGACGGCACAAATATACTGCTTCACAAGAAATGAGCATTTTAATCATCAAGAGGGCAGCCATGATGCAGGAGAGTCACCAGCCACCCAAACTACACTTGTGTGCACTGTATGCCATTTTGGGAACCCACTGCAAACTAAAGAGAAAATTTAGGGATCCTGAGTTCATACTATCAAGACACCAAGTGATTTTAGTCCTTGGATTCTGTTGTGGATTTGGATTTTTTTTTTTTTTGAGGTGTCTTCAGAGTGGATACTGTGGCATGACTCAGCCCAGTGTGGCTCAGAATTTGCAGCATTCCAGAACAGGCTGGGAAGTCTCTACATCTGTACTATACCCAACCAATTAAGTAAAGATCTCAGGGAGAAAGTCTCACACATCAGGTGATCAAAATCCTGTGTGAGATCAGGTCAAGGGATCCCACTTAGCCCATAAAATCCTCTACAAAGATAATCTGAATGATTACTAAATATATTCCAAATGATAACAATTTAGAATGAACATCTCAATAAGGCACAATGAAGAAGTTCTTGTTCTAGATTTTAGTAGCAATTGATAATTTCTCTTTATCATTTGAGTTTTCTTCGTTCTCTTAGGAAGAGCTCCAAGCTCTCTCTCTCATTCCTCTTCCTAGTGCTGAAAAGTCCTGGCCCTTTTCTGAGATCGTGGCAGAGATACAGGCAAGTTCCACCTGGGGAGCAGAGGTCAGATGTGAGAAGCACAAACAGAATTTAAAGGAAGCATTTGGAGTTGAAAGGAGCGGGAAAAGGCAATAATAGATTAAAAAAAAAATCCAAGAGCCAGGAAGCAGATCAGAAACTCTTTTGGAAAGCACACAAAAGCAATTTAGCAATTTAAAAAGTCCTAAAATTAGAGTTTAATTATCCATGCTGTCACCCAGATCTTTGATGTTCTAGAGAACCCAAGCAAAGCACGTTCATTTAAACTAACACCACTGGGCTGGCTAGATGGCTCAGAGGGTAAAGGTCCTTTGCCACCAAACTGGACTATCTGGGTTCAATCCTTGGGTCCCACTCCATGGAAGACCAGAACTGACTCTTGAATGTTGTCCTTTGAGCTCCACATGTGTGTGAGTGTAAGAGTAAGTGAATAAATGTAATCAAAATAAAAATAAATAGATCTCTCTCTCTCTCTCTCTCTCTCTCTCTCTCTCTCTCTCACACACACACACACACACACACACACACACCACTACCACTGCCACCACCAAAACCCTCCACAGAAACCCAAACTAATACTAAAATACCATCCTCTAAATTGGACAGAAACTGGCTGGGTGTTGCAGACTCACCTCCAGTGATTGGAGCCAGACTTGCACACAACCTGAGACCAATCCAGAATTTCCACTGCCCATTACTCTTTGGAATATTCTTTTTAATTCTGTGGACTGCCGTGGATAGCTAGATGAAACAGTGAGAGGTCTACAAAACCCATGTTAACAGCAACAGTTTTAAGGCCTTGTCTCCCCACAACCCCTGCTTGGTACTTTTAATTTGTTGTCTATTACTGTTGTGTCTAGCTCTGCACTTCTGATTTGCAGGCTAACATACTTTTTCATAACCTTCTGGCTTCTCATTTTCTATTGATCCCCCATTGAGAAAGACAAAGATCTTAGCTCTCTCAAGTTTTTCTTTGACACTCTCCTAATATAGTTCCATAATTTCTAGTGAGATCAATATTCAATTTTTATCTTTATAGAACTATTTAGTTATCTTACAGTTAGCCAAGAAATAACCCGTGCTTCTAGTTCCTCTTGTTTGTATAGTTTATATTTCTTGGAGTTGATGATTGCTAGGGATAGTTCCCCCTTCTCTTCCTAAAACTCACTCAACCCAAATAGTTCATATTTAACCCAAACTTTCTCATAGCTCTAAAAGTCCCCTGGCAACATCTAGAACATTCCCCATACAACTCAGCAGTTTCACTTGCTCCCCTAGTGTTTCTCTCCACAGCCCTCAGATCAGCTGTGGTGTGGACTGCTTGTTCTATAGGCCTTGGGACTTGATATCTTCATTAAAAATCTCTTTTCCTGTCTCCCATGGTTTTTTAATTTTTAAAAAGATTTATTTATTTATTATATGTAAGTACACTGTAGCTGTTTTCAGACACTCTAGAAGAGGGCATCAGATTTCATTACCGGTGCTTGTGAGCTGCCTTATGGTTGCTAGGAATGAACTCAAGACCTCTGGAAGAGCAGTTGGCGCTCTTAACCACTGAGCCATCTTGCCAGCCCCCTATCTCCCATGTTGGATCTTTAGTTTATTTAGACTTAAAAAAATATGTGCACAACTATTTTGCTTATGTATGTATGTGCATTATGGGTGTGCCTTCTGTTTGTAGAGTTCAGAAGAGGATGTTGGGTCTCCTGGAAGTAGAATTAAACATGGTTATAGGCCACCAAGTGGATGCCAGGAACAGAACTTGAGTCTTCTGAAAGAGCAACAAGTGCTCTTAACCACTGAGCCATTTTCCTCAGCCCCAAAGTTGGATCGTTGCTGTGGAATTTCATAGCTTAACTCAGTGGATTCTTTAAGTGAAGTCTATCTTTCAGTCTGTCTATCAGAATTTACTTATAAAATACAACTAGAGTCAGGAAGCATTTCAACATGGCGACAGCAGAAGATGAAGCTAAACACACAGGGTCCTTTGGGCTATGGCACAGTATGGGAGTGCCCATTAAAACCGTCTAGGAAGCCAGCCCTGGGCTGTGGCACCATGTGTGACTGCCCATTAAAACCATCTAGGAAGCTGGCCCTGGTGGAAACAAAAATCACTAATATATGAAGTCATACTCTCCAAATGACTCTATCCTTTGAGAAGAAAATGAAGAGACTTTTAATTTCTTCCATACAGTAAAGTAAATTCCAGATGGCTTAAGGGTTTAAGCATAAAACAAACGGGAAAAACAACAGAGGAGCAGAACTTCAGCCATGTGTATTACCCGTTGCTGGGGAGAAATCATCTTAACGAAGGCAGTGGGCAGTGGTTAGAAGGAAGGGGTGTTGTGCTTGCCTGCATAAACTTCACATTACACAGAACACATCTCATTAATGAGGCCAAGAGAGGAATATTAGACTTGGGAAAGCAAACAAAACTGATATAGTGTTTGTGTTGGAATAGTTTAAATATGTCTATAAATGAATACAATAAGTTTTGGAGACTTCCATTCTCCATATTTAACAGTGGATAGAACATTCAGAATGGTAATAAGGAAATGGTAGATTTGAGCAACATTATAGACCAAATGGATTTAACAAACTTATAGAGAATAGTCCACATAAAATCAATAGAATAGGGGTTGGTAAGATGGCTCAGTGGGTAAAGACAATTGCCTCCAAACCTAATGGCCTGAGTTCGTTCTATCTCTCTCTCTCTTATACATACACACAAACAAATGTAATAAAGTCAGCAGAATGTAATTTTTCTTAAGCATACACAGACGTACACAGAAGTGTACACATTCTCCAAGTTAGCTCATATGCCAAGCTACAAAATGAATCTTGATAAATTTAGGAAGACTTGAATCTTACGAATATTTTTGACCAAACTGATATGAAATAAAAAACTACTAAAAAGTAGATAAGATTGGAAAATGAACAAATATGTGAAGATCAAGTAACACACTCCTGAACAACCAATGGGGCAAGGGGAAAAAAAATCAGAACATCAGAGAACAGATAAAAGTGGAAACATGATGCACCAAATCGTACAAGATATAGCAAGTCAGTTCTAAGAGGGGCTAGGAGTGGTGGCACACACCTGACATCCCCACACTCAGGACATGGGAGCTACACGCTTTGTGAATTCAAGGCTAGCCTGGCCTTCATAGAGAGTTTCAGGCCAGTCAGAGTGACATAGAAAAGAAAAAGAAAAAGAAGTTTTAAGGAGAGAAATTTAAAGTAACAAAAACCCACATTAAAAAGATTTATACTAGGAAAGGAAGAACAAATCAGCTTAGCAGACGGGAAGAAAGAGGAAGACTGGAGTCGAATAAACTAAGTACAGGGTAGAAGGAATACTAGGGAAGCTGGCTGAGGTTAAGAATTGTGCTTTGGAAAGAAAAACCAAATAGATAAGCAGCTAGACCAATAAAGACAGAAGATACAAATAAAACTGTGAACACATGAGAACTCATGGGGAATTCCAATGGTAACACAGAAATATAAAGGATCAAAAAGGAATTCTGGGGGCTGGAGAAATGACTTATCACTGATCACTGGCTTTTCTTCCAGAGGACTTGAGTTCAATTCCTAGCAACTATGTGGAGGCTCACACTGTCTCTAATTCTACTTGCAGGGGATCTGATGCCCTCTTCTGGCCTCTATGGGTACCAAGCATGCACATGGTACATAAACATACATGCATACAAAATACCCATTCATATTAAAACCACCACCACCACCACCACCACCACCACCACCACCACCACCACCACCACCACCACCACCTATTCTGTAGCCAGGTGGATTACAATCTGTAATCACAGTATTTAGGAGGCTGAGGCTGAGGCAGGAGAATTGCAAGTTTGCGATTAGACTGGGCCTCATAGTACTATTGTGTCTTGAAAGCAAACAACATACAAACACACAATCACAAAATGTCTTGTGAGTAATATATGCCAACAATTTGGGTATCCTTGAAGAAGTTGCCTAATATCTGAATGTGCCTCCTGCCAAGACTCAGTCATGAAGAAACAGCAAAGTAGAACAGATAAAGAGTAGGGAGATCAGCTTTTTAATAAAAACCTTACAGCAGGGGATAGTCCAGAAACAGATGGCTTTATCGGGGAATTCTACCAATGCCTAAAGAGAAATAAACGCTAGCCCTTTTTCTGTCTGTTCCAAAATACCGAGGAGCACTTCCAAACTCATTCCACTAGACAGGTATTGCCCAGACACTAAAACCAAACAAGGTGCCGCCACCACCACCACCACCACCACCACCACCACCACCACCACCACCACCACCACCACCAAAAACCAAAAACCAAAAATTGAACCAAAATGAACCCCCTCCCCCCCAAAACAAAAAAACACCAGGCCAATATCCCTAGTGAACATAGATGCAAAATTTCTTGGAATTTGCTATCATAAGCAAGTAGGATTTTCCCTGGTGGGGTTGTTGAATGAGAAATGTCCCCCTACAGACTCGTGTATTTGAACACTTGGTCCCACGTTGGTGGTGCTGTTTAGGGAGAGAATGGAACCTTGAGGAGGTGTAGCCTTGCTGGAGGCAGTGTCACTGGGGTGAAGCAGGAGCTCCTGTTGCCATGCCTCTCACTGTTAGGATGAACTCTCATCCCTTTGGACCGGCAAGCCCAGCTAGGGAACCTCAAGGTGACCTAGTAATGCCCCACCTCATGGCCTGGCTGCAGTTGCAGATCAAGTGTTCAAATGTGTGAGTCTATGGGGGACAACTCATGTTTCAGTCACAGCTCATGAAATAGAGTAGCTACCCAGGGCCAGGGACGGATGCTGGACTCACAATGTTAACCTTCTGCATCTGCATCCTCATGGCTATACGTAAAGTGGCAGTATTAAGTAGCTCCATAGATTTAATGTCATTCCATTTAAGATAGATAGTACTATACTTTTGTTTCACAGAGAAGGAACCCAAGGCTTAATTATCTAGCTAGTCAAAAGCCAATCACTGAGTCAATGGCAGATTCTGAAATCAAATGTTTGTCTAGCTCCCAAAATGCAGGTATTTATATTCTCTCTGTCTCTGTCTCTGTCTCTGTCTCTGTCTCTCTCTCTTCCTCCCCCCTTTCCCCTCCCTCTCTCTTTGAGACAAGGTTTTACTATATAGCTCTAACTGGCCCCAAATTCTCAGAGATCTACCTGCCTCTGTCTTCTGAATGCTGGTATTAAAGGCTTGCACCACCATGCTTAGACTTTTTATGGTTAAATTAACTGCTGTTAAAACTTGTAGCTACTCTACTTAGGAGGTTTTTGTATCTATCAAACTCTGGTGCTCTGCAAGAGCATCAAGTGCTCTTAACTCCTGAACCATCCCCAGGCCTCTGATCATGGCATTTTTAAGAGTGGGGGATTCAGAAGGGATGGTTCAGATCCAGGCTCTTGTGTGGAGTTGCAGTCAAGATTGTGGTAATGGCTGTGCTGTCATCTGCACAGACAGATTGGAGCCGAATCTGCCTTCTCAATGAATGGCATGAATAGACTCATGACACAAAGACAGGACTCAGAAAATTTTTGACCTAGTCTCAGAAATTGCCCACCACCACATCAGTCATATTCTTTTTATTGAAAGTAAATCACTAAGTACAAGAATAAAAGAATCTATACTTCTTGAGTGATGGTGTACCAGAAAACATGGGGTGTAATTTTGATACTAATACAATATTGATAAAGGCTTGGGTGAAAAAAAATTACCTGGGTAGATGTAGCAGGCTGCTGGTACCAGGAGGCATACCTGTGCTCTGAGCACTGGGTAGAGTATGCCTGAGCTAGTCTCTGATGACTGCTACCATTCATGTGAAAAAGACTCGTTCCTTTTTCTCTTTCTGGGTTAAAAAAAAATCTCATTTTGTGCCATCCAGACTGTTTATGGATCTTTCTATCTATGCACCCATTCATATGGGACCCAGGGCACGATAACAGCTATTCAGACTGTGGAATGTTAATTAGATGGGAAAATGTACACATCAGCTATCTCCATTTTAGCTGAGAGATCTGGCTGAGGTACATAATTTGCTTCAATGTCATCTGTGTCAGGGTTTTGAAAGGGTGGCAATATATCATCGTGTTAGACAAAAGGCGTGGGATGAAAGGAGAAGCAGTGTGGGTTCCTGGATATTAATAAGTGCAAATATTTGCTTTTCTATGGAAGTACTAAGGCTCCACTCTTATTTCTTGTTTCTCATGCCCAAAGTTATTTGCTTTTTATTCCTGACATTGAAGTCTAATGTTAGCTCATCTTCTGCCTCTGAAATACAGCTTTGCCATGGGCAGATGGAGCAAACATTGGCGGTAGACTAATTCCCCAGGGATGCGGCTGTATCCGAGGATATTTAGTGAAGAGATGTGCTTGATACATATGGAGTGGAATATTAAATACACTTCAAGAGATTGCTTCTAATTGCTCCCCTTCGTCTCTGCTCCTCTCCTTGTCTTCTTTCTTTTTGCCTCTCCATGGTAAAAGAGCTGGCCCTGCTGAGTAGGCAGGTACCTGGGATTCACTGGCCCTTTTTGTGCCTTATGTTGCACTTTGATCCCCAAGATGTACTGTACTAAGCTGTGTCCTTGGAGTGCCCTTTTCACAGCCTTCATGTTAAAGATGACCATACTAAGCATATTGATTACTTTTCTTGTTAGAGTAACCCAATGCCTGACATGGAGTAACTGGCAGGAAAAAGGACTTATTTGGCTCATGGTTTAAGGAGGGGAAGGCATGGGGGCAGGCAGTTCCATAGTGGCAGAAGAGTGCGGCTGGGACTCTTCATCCCCTTACATCTTGGGGGAACAGGAAGCAGGAAGTGAGACTGAGTTATAAAACCCCAAGGCCTGCCTCCACTGACCTCCTTCTTCCAGCAGGGCTCAACCTGCCCCATAACCTTTCAGAATACATTCACTAGGTGACACATATCTCAGCAGACGTGTCAATTCCAAACACACCACTAAGAAGTCAGAACAGCTCTCAAGTAAGGGAGGTGATGCAGAGAGGACTTCCCCGAGCATCTGTTGTCTTACATTGACCATGATGCTTTCAGATGGCCAGACTCTGCATGCTCTACAGAGATTCCTCCCCAGCCATTAGGGAAAGGTTGGGCTTCAAGTATGTACTTTGCTAAGTCACAAATATCAGATACCTGCCTGAGTCTGCCTCCTGAGTGTTTGCATGAAAGGTGTGCACCATCACATCTGGTAAGGACTATCTTTTTAAAAAATGATTGATGAATTCAGGCTTTCATTCTTGCTTGTGTAGTTTTAATTAATTATTATTATTTTAAAAGATTCATACAATAGGTTTTGATCATATTTTTCTCCTCTCCCTCAACTCCTTCCAGATTCTGCCCCAATTCCTACCACCCAACTTTATCTTTTTTTCTTGCTCTTATAAAACAAAACAAAATAAACTCTATCAACATAGAACAATTAAACAAACAAAGATAACACACACACACACACACACACACACACACACACACACACACCACACCACACAGACTCTCTTTCATATTGACCAACTACCTCTGAACACAGGGCCTGCCTTGAGGTGTGATTGATATAGCCAGTGACACTCCATTGGAACACACTCATTTTTATCTCCTAGAAGCTCTGAATTGCAGCCTGTTGGTTAGAGGTGGGACTTTGTGCCTACTTCCCCTTCTCCAAGCAGGGACATAGTCTCATCTTAAGTTTCTTTCTCCACTATTCTGGGTAGTCTCAGCCCTTCAAGCCAACTGATGAATCTCTTGTCAGCTTGTCGGGAATCCCCAGGGCAGAGTGAGCTGGCTAGCCAGGTAGATGAACTGGAGAGTCTCTGATTCAATATATAAATGAGTGTGACCAGTCATGCTAGCTTCCCTTTTGTTAGTGCTCCATAGCCTCAGTGATAGTGTCAGGAGGCCTTGGGACCTCCCCTTGAGCTGGATCCCACTTTGGGCCTGTCGCTGGACCTTCTTTTCCTCAGGCTCCTCTCCATTTCCATCCCTGCAATTCTTTCAGACAGGAACAATTATGAGTCAGAGATGTGACTGAGGGATGGCAACCCCCTCCTTCACTTGATGTCCTGTCTTCCTGCTGGAGGTGGGCTCTATAAGTTCCCTCTCCCTATTGATGGGCATTTCATCTAAGTCCCTTCCTTTGAGTTCTCCCTTCCTTTGAGAGTCTCTCACTTCCCAGGTCTCTGGTGCATTCTGGGGGGTCCCCCCAACCTCCTATCTTTTGAGGTTGCCTGTTTCCATTTTTCTGCTGGCCCTCAGGGCTTCAGTCCTTTTCCCTCACCCAATACCAGATCAAGTTCTCCTCCCCAACTTCCTCCCCGCCCCCCCCCCCCCAGACATTCACTTTCCCTCCCAGGTCCCTCCCTCCCTCCCCATTTGTGATTGCTTTCTTCTCACTTCCAAGTGGGATTGAGGTGTTCTCACTTGGGCACTTCAGCTTGTTGACCTTTTTGAGTTCTATGGACTGTATCTTGAGTATTCTTTACTTAAAAAAAATATGCACATACATATGCATGAATTCCACACTCATTAAACATGAATATACATATGTGTGAGCACCACACAGCACACTCATCATAAAATCAAAGTCACATGTTTTGTGATGAGCAGATTTCAGCAGGAGTGGATTTAAGTAGAAGGTTCCAGATTATGCCTGTGTTTCAATACTTGGTCCTCAGTTACTGACTATAATTTCCTTAAATTCTATGAACTCCCATTTTTAAAATTTACAAGTAGGGTCGGCAGGATGAATAAATGAAAGAGTTCACATAAGGCAATCAGAGAACCCTAGCAAGGGATCTGTAGTTGGAGACTTATCATATAAATTATGCTAGCACACACGGGCTTGAATCTGTTACTTTATGTCACCATGAACTCAGGCAAGCTACTTGGTTGTTCCCTCTGCACACTGTGGATAATGCATGGTGGGGATGAAATACTGCCACATGTAAAAAGAACCTAAGACAATGTCTGGGACACAGATGACCATAAATATTTACTGAAAGAATGGGAACATGCTAGGGTACCAGCCCAGAGCCAGGCTGCTTGGTATAAATCTCATGCTTGCCACTCATAGCCAGGAATGTTCAGTAAGTTTCTTGATCTTCATGACGTTGGTTTTGTGGTGATTTCAATGTGAAATGTTCCTCTTAGGCTTGGGTATTTGAACACTTGGTTCCTGGCTGGTGGTGCTGTGTGTGTGTGTGTGTGTGTGTGTGTGTGGTTAAGCAGCACAACCTTACTGGGAGGAAGTATGGTGGGGGTGGGCCTTGAGAGCTCACAGTCCTGTCTTAGGTCTGGTTTGCTTTCTCTGCTTTGTGCTTGCAGTTGATGATGCGATGTTTCAGCTGCCTGTTCCAGCTGACATGCTTGCTGTTTGCTACGTGCTCCCCTGACATAATGAACTCTTAACCCACTGGACCCGTAAGCCCAAATAAACCCTTCCCTCTGTAAGTTGCCTTTGGAGGTGCTATTTTATCACAGCCACAGAAAGATAACTAAAGTGAGTTTCCTCATCTATGAGATAGGTATCATACTAAGCAGCTACTTTACAGGGTTGTTATGAATTAACTAGCATGTAATATCATCAAATATTAGTATGGTGGTGTGCTGGCTAGTTTTATGTCAACTTGACACAAGCTAAAGTCATCTGAGAGGAGGGAACCTCAATAAGAAAATGCCTCGATAAGACTGAGCTGCATACAAGCCTGTAGAGAATTTTATTAAGTAATGGTTTATGGGGGAGGGCCTAGCCCACTGTGGGTGGTGCCACCCCTGGGTTCTATAAGAAAGCAGGCTGAGCAGGCTGTGGTGGCAAGTCAGTAAGCAGCATCCCTCCATGGCCTCTTCATCAGCTCCTGCCTCCAGGTTCCTGCCATGCTTGAGTTCCTGTCTTGATTTCCTTCAATGATGAACAGTAATATAGAACTGTAATCTAAGGAAACCCTTTTCTTTCCAAGTTACTTTGGTTATGGTGATTAACCACTGCAATAGTAGTCTTAATTAAGACAGAAATTGCTGTGCCAATCTGACCCATGCTTTTAGGAGGATTGTGGAAGGACTTTGAAACTTTGAACTAGAAAAGCCATTGTCTTAGTCAGTGTTTCTATTCCTGGACAAACATCATGACCAAGAAGCAAGTTGGGGAGGAAAGGGTTTATTCGGCTTACACTCCATACTGCTGTTGATCACCAAGGAAGTCAGGACTGGAACTCAAGCAGGTCAGAAAGCAGGAGCTGATGCAGAAGCGATGGAGGGATGTTCTTTACTGACTTGCTTCCCTTGGCTTGCTCAGCTGGTTCTCTTATAGAACCAAGACTACCAGCCCAGAGATGGTCCCACCCACAAGGGACCCTTCCCCCTTGATCACTAATTGAGAAAATGCCCCACGGCTGGATCTCATGGAGGCACTTCCCCAACTGAAGCTCCCTACTCTGTGATAACTCCAGCTTGTGTCAAGTTGACACAAAACTAGCCAACACAGCCATTGAACACTCAAAGCCTGTTGAGCTGCTCTGTGGGAGCTTGGAAGATAAGAGAAATGCAGACCATGGAGTCTTGACCTGTGAATAAATTTCTGGAGGGATGTTTGAGTCCCTTAAAAACTTCATCAGGGGTGTTGCATATTTTGAGTTAAAAACAAACAAACTGTGGTTCTGGTCAGCTGAGGCTAAAGAAGCAGCCATGATTAACAGGAACACCACTGAAGCAAAACCTTTACATTACTGTGACAATTGATGATGGCTAGCTGGGTCAGAGAAATTATTGGTGATTAGGAAGAAACCAGTATCCTTAAGGTGAAATCTTCTGGAAAGTGTTCCCTAAGAGTCAGCACACAGAGCCTGTATTCCAGAACCCACCAAGGTTGTACCTTATCCTGGCAGCTGAACTTTGTCATTGAAAGTCTCCCAGTTCCTTCTCAGTTTTGAGGGCAAGGAGGGGTCACAGAGATCAGTTTAGGTTTGGCACTACGTGGCAGGGCTGGAGTCTCTGAAAGAGCCCAGGAGAGGCTATTGGTGAAAGTGCAGCCCAAATGCAGCAAGAGACCTGAGCGTTTTGGAGATGCCAGTACCATGAGATGACCACCAAGAACAGTAGCAATGGTGGAGTGGAGCTAGCAGGAGCCTAGAAACCAAGCTGTATGTGGTGCAGAGGGTGGGTTTGGAGGTGCCCAGAAGATTGTGAATGGAGCCAGACATTCGACATTGAGTTATTTACACTGTTGGAGTTTGGTTTGGGTTTGTTCAAATTTGTAGTTCTTCCCTCTCAAAGTAAGAAATTATTTTTAGTCTTACAGGAGCTCACAGTTGAGAGACTTTAAATTTTAAAGAGATTTTAGAGTTTTACAAAGATGTTGACTTTTAAAAGAGTTTGGATATTTTAAAAAGATTTTTGTACTTTTAAATGTTTGAATGTTTAAGGACCATGGGACTTTTAAAACTTGGAATATTTTATACTTTCATATTAATGTGTGCTCTTGGAGATGAAAAAGAAGGGAAAGGCTGTCGTTTAATAGTAACAGTGATGTGTTTGTGTGTCAAGTTGACAAGAGGACAGTTGTGAGGGCTAGTTTTATGTCAACTTGACACAAGCTAAAGCCATCAGAGAGAAGGGAGTCTCTATTGAGAAAATGCCTCCATAAGATCAGCCTGTAGAGTATTTTTTAAATTAGTGATTGATGGGGGAGGGCTCAGCCCATGGTGTGTGGTGTCACACCTGGGCTGGTGGTCCTGGGTTCCATAAGAAAGCAGGCTGAGCAAGCCATGTGGAGTAAGTCAGTAAGCAGCATCCCTCCATGGCCTTTGTGTCGGTGCCTGCCTCCAGGTTCCTGTTTAGGCTCCTGCCCTGACTTCCTTCAGTGATGGGCTAGGATGTGGAAGTGTAAACCAAATAAACCCCTTCCTTCATAAGTTCCTTTGGTCATGGTGCTTCATTACGGCAATGGTAACCCTAACTACGACAGGTGGTTTAAATGAGAATGGTCCCTATAGGCTCATATGTCACTGGTTGGAATTATTTGAGAAGGATCACTAGGTATGGCCTTGTGGGAGGAGGTGTGTCACTGGGGTTGAGCTTTGAGGTTTTGAAAGGCTTCTTGCTGTTTTTGGAGTATCCTCTGTCTCTTGTTTATGGTTAGAGATGTACACTCTCAGCTGTTTCTGCTGTCGTACTGTCGTTTCTGCTGGCTCTGCCCTCATAGACTAACCGTCTAGAACATAAACCCCATGACATGCTATCTTTGATAAGTTGCCTTGCCCATGGTGTTTTGCTGAAGCCATGGAAACGTAACTATATACTTGGCTGTTATTATTGTACTGGGTTAGCTGTTTTTCATTTGTTTTCTTCCTCAGTGCATTCCATCGACAAAGGAGCCCGTCCGTCCACAGTGTGTCTCACAGGCCATGTAGCTAGGATGCCTTAGAGACACAAATTGAATGTAGGTGTTCAGTTTGAGCCCTTAGGTAAAGTAGCTCAGTTTGTAGAGTTCTTGCCTAGCATTCATAAAGTCCTGGGTTTAATCCCTATCGTCACACAAACCTGTGTGGAGGCACATGCTTGTAATCCCAGCTCTTGGGAGTTGAGTCAGGAGGATCAGAAGTTCAAGGTCATCATTAGCCACATAGTGAGTTCAAAGCTAGGTTGGGCTACATGTGAACCTTTCTTAAGGGGGAAAAAAGCTGGGTATGGTGGTACATGCCTTTAATCTTAAGCAGCACTTGGGAGGCAGAGATAAGTGGATCCCTGGCTTCTAGGCTACTCAGAGCTACCTACTGAGACCCTGTCTCAAAACCAAACCAAAATGAAACCAAGATTCAAAAACCAAAAAACCAAACTCCTCAAATTCCTCTGTAATGTACCACAGGCCTCTCCATCCTTTATTGAATAACGGGCTTATGGAAGGCTGCTGACAGGCTTCTCAGAGGAGCTCTTCTGAGGCATAGAGGTTCACTGTCTGTCCTTCCTGTACTTCTGTCAAGGGTGGTGCTGGGAGATGGCCTTAGAGATCTTGCTTCCCTCAGCAGGAGCTGCTAAACCCTTCTGGTTACAGGTGAGGTACTCCAGGCTCGTTGCTGGCTGAGGCTGGCAGGTCCTGGCTCTCTGACAGGTGTGCTAGCTGAGCCCAGCCTGATGGCAAGCGATGATGGGAAGCTGTAGGCATCACTCGGTGGCTTGATAATTGGATATTTCTATAATGACAAATTACAGCTGTTTCTCTTGTCATCAGTGTGAAAACATTTCTGAGGCAGTGATTTCCCAAGGGGGCTGGCAGGGGGAGTGGTTGTTATCCAGTTAGGATTATGGCAATGTCTGGTGCAGGGGACGTGAAGCATGGCTAAGTGGAGCTGTGTTTCTGCACCACTGGCCTCTGGGTACTCAGTCTTACCATGGCAGGAGGAGAGGAGACAACTGTCAAAACATCAGCACTGTTCATTCTTTGAGATGGGGTTGGGCTTTCCAATTTGTTAATGTACTCCAATCTTGGCTATTTCTTAATTTGACCAAGAGGTATTGTAGTATTAAATAGCAATGGAAGGCTCAGTCTGTTAGCTTGGAAAGTGCTTAGAATTCATAGTGAGAGTCCCCTTGGTGGTTTGTCTGGATGTTGGCCTGTTTTGTGAGCCAGAGGCATAGAGAGGACTTAGGGGATTCTGAAATGTGTGCTCTGGCCTTCAGTGAGCTAGTCATCTATAAATTCCAGTTCTCACTGGGAGAAATTCTGGGAGGTGGGGATGAAGCATCCTTGTCTTAGTGCTTCAGGGGAGCGAGAGAGGCTCAGACTATGGTAGAGAGAGTAGCATGTCATTTTATGGTGTGTGTGTGTGTGTGTATGTACATGTGCCTGTGCATGTGTGTATATACATGTATATATGTGGGTGTGTGCACATGTGTTGGTGTTTGTGCAGGGTAGAGTTGAAGTTTAGTGTCTCTCTAACCCTTTCTACCTTATTTTTGAAGATAGGGTCTCTCTCTAAATCTAGAAATCTAGATTTGGCTATGGGAGATGGCCTGTGAGCTCCAGAGAGCTGTCTGTCTCTGCCTCCTCAGCACTGGGTTATAGCTGCATGCTTCTGCCCTAGCTTCTACTGCTGGGGTCCAAACTCAAGCACTAATGCTCAAGTGGCAACCACGTCTTTGTCAATGTAAGCATCTCCCTCGCCCCTCAAATCATATTTCCGAGCTCTGGCTTACTCATATGTAAAGTGGGGTGTTTTGAGGATTTATGAATGGTTTTTGGTGCATAATATGGGTGACATATGTTAGCGGTGAAGACTGTATTTTAGAGCTGTCTGTGAGCAACCTTTGGCCCAAGAAAAACAACAGAAAAGAAAATGTAACAGGAGCCAGAACATTTTCTATGTCTTTGGTTCCTTCCTGGGAAGGTTTCCCTTCATGACCTGGTCTTTTCCCTCCCAAGGTGGGCTGAGGTGTTTTCAGGAAGAACCCTTCTGCTTGCAGAGCCAGACCCACCAGTCCCAGATTTGGCCCTGACTGGAGTCATCCACTCATCCAAGTATCTGAGTGCTGGTCTCTTGCTGCAGGTACATAGAGATGACCTCAAGAAGCTCACGGTGCTTAGGATGAGAGGAGAGGTGGGCCTGGAAGCAGGCCATAGCCACACGAGAGAGGTGGGCCTGGAAGCAGGCCATAGCCACACGAGAGAGGTGGGCCTGGAAGCAGGCCATAGCCACATAGGCGAGTCTTGATACTGGGTGCATTGACTGTGAGTCAAGCAACATGTAGATAGTGGTGGTGGTGGTGGTGGTGGTGGTGGTAGTGGTGGTGAGATGAGGGTAGGAGGAAAGAAGGCATGGAAATAAGATACTTCAGACAGAGAAAGCTATTATACATTTTAACTCAACAATCCCAGGAAGTATGAGGACTAGCTTTATATTACCAAGGAGAAATTAAGGCACAAACCTTAAGAAATCTGCCAGCTGCTTCTATTTATGTGTCAAGTAAAGATTGAAGGCAAAAATCAAAGCCAGCCAAAGCTCTAGCTCATCATTGGTCAAAGTAGGATTTGGATTCTACAAGTCTGACTTTTGGTCTGGGTACTTAGCTCTGTTTTTTTTTTTTGTTTGTTTGTTTGTTTGTTTTGTTTTGTCTGTAGCATAATGTCCCAAGAAGAGTCCCTGGGCACTGTCATACCCCTCTTGTCTGACCAGGGTACCTCATGACTCTGGGATGGACACTGGGAACCATATTTCCATTTTTTCCTTTCAGGAAAAAATAGTTTTTCAGTGACCTCTACAGCCCCTTCCAAGGACTGAGACCCATCATAGCTTAGGCCACATTTTTACAGATCTGACTCTATGTACTACTACTCGCAATGACCCCACTGTACAACTCAACATTAGGTGGGGTATGTGTCCAAGGCCATGCAGCACGGAAGTGGTCCTATTAGGATTAATGCTCAGATCTGTGTGGCTCCAACAGTCACTTTACCATTTTTTTTGTGTGACCTCTCTCCTTTCTCTCTAGAGGTCTGCACTAAATCTTCAAGACTCCAAGAATAAGTCTTATGATAGTTAATAGCTTTGACCACTATGACCAAATGTCCACAAGAACAGCTTAAAGAGAAGGGTGATCTGTATTTTGGATTATGGTTGCAGAAATTTTAGTTCTTGCTTCTTGGCTCCATTGATTCTGGACCTGTGGTGAAGCAAACATCACGTGGATTGGAGTTTGAGGCAGAGGCTGCACACTTTATGGAGGATGGGAAAGAAAGAGCATGCCAGAGGGGAGGAGGAGAAAGGGGGGAGGTATAAAGGGGGGAGAGAGAGAAGAGGTGGAGAGGGGAGAGAAGAAAGGGAGGGAAAAGAGAGGGGAGAAGAGAGAGGGGAAAAAAAAGAGAAGAATCGAGATTGAGAATGTGTCTGGAATAAGCTACAGATCCTAAACCAACACCTCAGGGGCCACCTCAAGGCCTTCTCCAGTTCGGCCTTGTCCTGCAGATGTGTCCAACTTTTTGACATTATATGACTGTGGTGGTTTGAATAGGAATGGCCCCCATAGACTCATGTGTTTGAATTCATGGCCCATTGAGAAAGGCACTACTAGGAGGTGTGGCCTTGTTGGAGAAAGTATGTCACTGGGGAGGTGACTTTAAGGTCACATATGCTCAAGCCACACCCAATGTAGAATGCTGCTTGCAGATCAAGATGTAGAACTCTTAGCTTCTTCTCCAGTATCATGTCTGCCTGCATGCCGCCATGCTTCCTGCCATGATGATAATGGACTAAACCTCCGAAACTGTAAGCCAGCCCCAGTTAAATGTTTTCCTTTATAAGAGTAGCCACAGTCACCACAACAATAAACCCTAATTAAGACCTTGTCAAATGCAAAGTTCATATGTAGAATAACATAGTTGATTTCAAAAAGAAAATCACACACACACACACACACACACACACACACACACACTCACACACACACTCTCACACATGCTTGGGATTCACTCTTAGCTATCCTTGGCCATTCCATAGCTTGCAGGTTGGACATTCCTGTTAAGTTTGTTTCTTAAAATAGCACCACCAGCTAGAGACCAAGCACACAGCATAGGAGCCTGTGGCAGACACATCATATTCAAATCATAGTAAACCCAGAGTCAGCAACAGAGTCAGGCTAAGAGTCTTAAGGATGAACTCCTATCTAGGAACCCTCCTTGGGGTCACCCCCGGTCACCCCCGGTCACCCCCATTCACCTACAGTGTCCAACTGGCTGAGTTGAGCCAAAGTGCTTGATGTTGGCTAATTTGCTCTTAATTCCTTAGGAGCATAACAAGCCTATCCTAAAGAGATGCAGAAATCAATGGCCAGGAGAAAGACAGAGCAACTTGCTGAGCAGAGTGCAAAGGAGGAAGTGGGTTTTAAAAGGCTCCGACAAACTCTTTGGAGCGCAGCTGGTATGCGGAGAGTAAATGACTGCTTGTATCGATTCATATTTTTCTCCAGGTTGGAAAGAAGAGAGCGGTAATAAACTAAGGTGAGGGGCCTGGGTAGCCTTGTGATGCTGAGGTAATTATTGTGCAGTTAGAAGCCTAGTGATTTTTTACTTTTCAGAGGCACAGAGAGCAATTGAGGGCGGGCATGGGTTTCCAAATGATGGAAGTGAGCAATCAGGATCAATTAGTAGGAAATAGAATTAGCTTGAGGGAAAAAAATCACCAGCAGTCCAGAACACCGCTTAACACTGCGTTCTTTTCTATTTCCTTTGTGCCTAGCTGGATAAAGGCTGTACTAGAGGGAGTGGGAGGCCTGCTGAGAGAGAGGGCAGGCCATATATCCTCAGGCCTGCCTGCTCTAGGGCCACGCTGCAAGCCTGAGTCTTGATTGCCAACTTCAGTGCCAAGATACATGGCAGCTGTTCAGGAGTCAATGCCGTAGCAGCACCCAGCTGCAGGATGAGGCAGGGCTGCATGAGTATGCTGAACCTACACCGGGCCCCAAGTAAATGAAAGGGGTGCTGCAGGTGGGAGGTGGGAACCTTGCAGCCATTTTAGAGAAGAACCTTAGAGCACCCACAGGCCAAGCAAGCTCTCTGCCCTCTGCTTGACCATCCTGGTTACCTCTCTGGCTTCATTTCCACTTGACATTCGCTTTCACGGTCTGCTGCAGGTGGAACTGACTTCCTTGACGTTTCCTGCCCGGTGTGCACCCTGTGCTTAGAGCCTTTGCTGGATTGCTTTGGTCCTGTGGCCACTTGTCCAGACCGTGCTATAATCTGAACTCAACGACTTCACTCTGCCTCGCAGTGCAGCCTGCTTCCACTTGGATTGCTCTATTTATAATGAAGCTGTCCCCATTCCAACTTCCTCTAATCCATAGCTCTTCCAAGAAATGTATGTTATTTCTGTTTTCATGACATGCCTAGTGTGTCTACCACTCATCTCCCCTCCTCTGGAAGACATGCTCTGTGAGGGCATCCTTCATTGAATGATGGTACCTCACAGATGAGAGCAGGGTTGGCTAGGTGGAAGGCTCTTGGTAAATGCTGGCTGAGTGAAGGACAAAGCTCAGACAGTAAAGTGCTTGTTGTGTGAGCATGGACTTGAATTTGATCCCCAGTGGTCATACAAAAGCCAGGTATTATGGTGTAGACTTAGAATCCCACACTGGGGAGGTAGAAATAAATGAATCCCTAGGCAAGCCCAAGTCTTGGCGAGGGACCCTGGCTCAGAACACAAGGTAGTTAGTTGCTGCCTGAAAAGAAATGACACTTGAGGTTATCCTCTGGCCTCCAATGGACACACATAAATTCACATCCATGCATAACACACATGCACAAATGCATGTACACATGCATGCTCGCACACACACACACACACACACACTCACACACACAGAGCCCCAAATCAAAATCAGCACACTCTTCTCACAGTTGATGAGTGAGAGGCAGAGTTGGGTAAGATTTGCCCTGGGAACACCAGAGCCAGAATGGGGTGCCATGTCTGCTGATCTCAATTTATCTTCTTCATTTTCCCAGCTTGACAAAGGACAGAGAGAAGCTTCATCTGGATGCGCTCAACATGCCTGGGCTGTACCGAGGCGTTCTCTAATTGTGTCAGCCAGTGACTTGTGAGTTCCCATCACCCTCATCATCTTCTCTGTACTTATGCTCACTGACCCCCTTGGCCTTCAGGGCTCAACTCTATTGTTCTTGTTGCCTCTGGGAGAGCCACCTCGATGGTCCAGAGGAGATCAGACTCTGACTGAAAGCCCATGGCATGCCCTGAACTCAGCAGGCATGTGGCGATCACATGGCTCACTGCTCGCCTGTCTTTTCCACTCTGGTGGTTGCTGTCTGAGGCCACACAGGACCTGCCTGGTTCTCTGCTGTTTTTCTAGGGCCTAAAATTGGAAATGACTTTCAAAGAATGTGTGACGAATGGGTAATGATGTTCCTGATCAATAAAAGTGAAGGCAGACAGTATCTGGCTTGCTGGGAGAGCTGCATCTCACATACAGTAGCTTTGCACCGCTCCTGGGAGGCAGTGTTACTGCTTTGTCTGAGCAGGGCAGTAGTGAGAGGACGATCTGTAAGGTCAGTTCTCTCCTTTTACCGCTTTGGGGGTTCTGGAGATCAAACTCAGGCCATCTGGCTTGTACAGCAAGCAGCTTTCCTGGCTGAGCCACTTTGCTAACTCCTAGTTCTAGAATGTTTCCACCTTCCCAATGGGAAGCTCTACCCCTGATACATACTGATTCTCTAGCCCCCTTTTCACACTGGTGGCCACTACTCCGATGTTTATCTGAGCTTATCGTTGCTAGGTAACCCACCTAAGAAGCTTTAGATTATAATATCTCTATTTCTGCATCTGGCTTATTTGATGCAGTAAAACATTTTCAAGGATCTTTCACTCTGGCCTGGATCAGAACTTTTTTTCCTTCCCACTCACTTATCAATATAGACACCAGTTTGTTACTTGTCTGCAGACAGACACTGGGCTGTCCCTACTTTGGCTACAATGATTTTGCTGTGATGAACACTGGTGCACAAGTGTGTGTTTGAGTCCTCAGTTTCAGTTCTAACAGCTGTGCCTGGGTCATATGGAAGCCACGGTCAGATGGGGTTCCATTTGGTGATTCTACATTTCCACCAGCAATGCACACACTGTCCAGCTTCTGTATATCACAGCTCACCAAGCCTCCTCCTCCACCTCCTTCTCTTTCTCCATCTTCATTCTCTTTCTTTTTTTCTGAATAGCCTTGGCTAGCTTGGGAATGAAGGCTGGCCTCAAACTTGTGATTGTTTTGCCTCAGCCTCCTGTGTGCAACGGATTGTAAGGCATGTGCCATCACACTGAATCACACTGAATTTCCTCCTCCTCTTCCTTCATCATCATCTCTTCCTCCTCTTCCTTCTCTTCCTCCTCCTCCTTCATCATCATCTCTTCCTCCTCTTCTCCTCTTCCTTTCCCCCTCCTCTTTTCTCTTTGACTTAATGTGTGTCTGTTGCAAACACTGAGAGCAGGCATGTGTGTATGCCACTGAATGAATGTGGAGGACAGAGGACAGCTATACTGACAGCGGTTGAGTTCTGGGAATCAAACACAGGCCATCAATCCTGAACAGCAAATGCTTTTATCCACTGAGCTATCTCACCAGCACTTTGCTTCTTTCTGATAGCTGCCATCCTATGAGTTATGAAGTATGAGGTATGATAGGCATATCACTAGTGACTAATACTGTTGGGCAACTTTTCATGCTCTTATTGGTTGGCCATGTACTTGTCTTCTTTGGCCACAGATCTGAATTGCCTGCTCTAGTCCCCCTAGTGCAGGACTGAAATGAAGGGGAATGTCCTGGTATCTGCCCTCACCCTGTTAGGGGAAGCTGGGCCTGTGAAAAGCTTGGCCAAAAGACTGAGATCTGGATTGGTATCTTCAGAGCCAGAGCAGGAAGGGAAACCAAGTGCTTCTGGGTCTTCAGGATGGACACCCAGTATGGTTCATGAGAGATGGGAGGCTCTGGTACCAGAGTCCTTGTGTAATGGAAGTCCCCAGGGCTGGAATTTAGGGGGTTGGATGGGGACAAGTGGATTGCAGGGGTGACATTAGAGAGGAAACAGGCAAGGGATAAGAAAGGCCACAGCAGCCATTGTGGGCTGGGGAGTCTGCATCACTGAGAACAGGCTAAGCCTCTGCTCTGCCATCACCAGCCAGACCAGGTTCCAGCTGCTAGACTCTCTGTAGCTCTGAGTCTCTCACAACCTGGGCCCATCAACTTGTTCTTCCACTTTTATTCTTCCATGCCCATTGGTTTTACAGTATTTATGGGTGTTGATGTGTGTGCTTGTGTGCCCATGTCTGTGAGTGATCCTAGCCTGGAAGGATATATGGAGAGAATACTGTTGATGGGGTGATTTGTGTCTACCTGATAGGGAGCTGACGTTTGTTTCTGAGCAGCCTCTGACTTTGGCTTCATAGCACAAAGAAGAGAGCACAGGGCTAGGAGTCAAGCCATACAGGAAGGACTGTCTATAACTGACCTGTAAGGAGAGGGTGACCCTCCAGAGCAGGTAGGAACTCTCCCTTCTCTATTAAGGCAGCAGGAACATGGGCCTGTTTCCTGAGCATCCCTGTATAGTGGTCTACTGTAAATGTCTCAGTCTCCCTTCAAGGTATCAAAGAATACCCTTTATTTAGGAAACTGACAAACAGCAAAGAGGCTAGCTGGCAAGATGACTGAGTGGGTAGAGGTACTCATCACCGAGCCTGATAATCTGAGTTTGACCCCTGGGGCTCACATGGTGGAGGGATGGACTCCTGTGACTGTCTTCTGAC
The DNA here is from genome assembly GCF_978045245.1 of Mus caroli. Lineage (NCBI taxonomy): Eukaryota > Metazoa > Chordata > Mammalia > Rodentia > Muridae > Mus > Mus caroli. Next base: position 34,792,059 of record NW_028227263.1, on the reverse strand, counting down.
TCCCACAAGGGTGCCGTAGTATGTACACATGTACACACACCTTCGCTAACTAACCAAACAACTAAGTGCATTAGTGACTGAAAGGTTAGTATTATGGCTTGAATGTGAAATGCTCCTGTAGGCGGGTGTTTGATTACCCACTCTCCAGCTGGTGCCACTATTTTGGGAAGGTTGTGGAATTTTAGGAGGTGAAGGTTGGCTGGCAGAGGTGAGTCACTGGGCACAGGCTTTTGGGACTTATGGCCTGACCTGCCTTCTAGTCCTGCTCTAGACTCCCTCACCAGTTTCCTGGTGATCATCTGCTTCTGTGAACCCCCGCCATAGACACACCTGCTTCCCAGACCATGCCTTCTCTGCCATGATGAGCTGAACTCTAAGTCTGGAGGCCAGGCGTTTTGTCATAGAGCCAGGAAAAGCAACAGTTAGCTCAGAAGCTAGCTTCTTGTGTTCCAGTTGTTCAACAGTCATAAGGAGAAGCACCGTGTAGGGAGGGGCTGTGTGCTCATCAACCTGGCTCCCCAGGGTGATATTGACCTCCTTAGACAAAAGCTATTTAAGCATCATCCAGCTCCCCACTCACCTACTTTGTCTGATTGTGCATATTCTGCAGGACCATCTCTGCTTCTGTGTTAGCCCAGGGTCACACCAGGGGCCTTATTTAGAATGGACACACTCCTTGCCCAAAGCCCTCATACATATCTGCTCTAGGGGAATCAAAACACAGCCTTCATGTGGCTGAGTTTCATTATTTTGTTTCTGAATTTCTATGTTCTGTATGCTACTGCAGAGGCTGCCGTGGTAGAGAAAGATGCAAGCTTGACCCCTATGTGCCTGTAATGGTTGCTGTGTAATGTAGTCTTAGTTTGGTCTTAACTCAGACTTTTCCTGGACAGATGTGAACAAGTATCGGTTCATCCCAGGAACTAATGACAGACAAAAGAAATGGTTCCACCCAAGTCTGGCTTAGAATCAGAGAGCTTCCTAGGGTTTCTTATGGGAGCCTTACTGGGGTTCCTTATGGGAACATGGCGACTCAAAGGCAGCAACATCTCTCTAAAGCCCACTCCAGTGTGGATGACGACTCATAAAGCTGAATTCTTGGAGTCCATGTGTGACTTGTAAGCATCTCTAGTAGTCGGGGAACCTTTTTCTTCCTGGAGATTGTTAATGCTTCCAAGCTTCTAAGTTTTGATAACTTCTCCAGGTTGGTTTGTATAATTTACTTCCTTAATTTTATGAGCCTATGAGCCTTAGGTCGGAATGATTCACCACAACACAAGTCCATCAAACTAGGTATGGCATCAGCACGGTTATTTCCAGACCCCACTTCCCTAGATAGGTCTCTCAGAGTGATCCTTAAACCTTAAGGGAGAATTTTATGAGTCGAATTCACTCGTAGTGCCCAAGCATTTGGCTAGATGTTATTTCTGGGTGTGTCTTTAAAGATGTTTTTGGATGACTTAATATCTGGCTTAGTAAACCGAGTAAGGCAACCCCTCCTTCATGTGGGTGAGCCTCAGCCAACCCACCTAAGGCCTGAAGGAAGAAGGAAAGAATTAGTTCTTTCTGCCTGACTTAGAACTGGGGCATTCACCTTCCATCTTTGGGTTTGGATTGAACTGTGCTTACATCATTGGCTCTCTTGGATGTCCAGCTTGCTGACTGGAGATCTTAGACTCTCACCCCATCACTGTGTAAACCAATTTGCTATAGTAAGCCTCTCTCTGATTCTTTTTCCTATTGATCCTGTTTATCTGGAGAAACCAGACTCACACAGGTTAGGCGAAGAGGATAGAACTGGGTGTCCTGTCTGCTTGATGGTTTAATTAATTTCCTTCCTCTATTTTAATTAATTTCCTTCTTTGAACTATACAGAGGTGTATATTGATGAAAGGGTCTTGTAACATTGCAGTAGCCTTCTCATTTCATTCTTTTTGCAATGTTTTTTCTTTTGTGATTTTAGTTTATAGGCTGGGTTGCTTTCATGAATGACCTCCCTCCTGGCTCTCTGTGGTTATTTTTGATCAGAGCTGCTGTCCCAGAGAGGCCCCATTCCAGGAAGGCCTGGCAGAAAGGGGAGCATATGTCAGGGGGCTGGGGAAGCTGGCAGAAGCCATTTCTGTCAGTTTAATGTTTTATAAGAGTTCATGTAGCAATGTATATTAAACAAGTCCCATGGTGGGAGAATTCAGAATAAATTACCACTGGCAATTTCCTGTTTGGCATTGATCTTGTAGATTGGAGCTTCAAGACAGGAATAGCCATTTATTATTCTGCCAACATAGATATGGGATGTTTCACAAATTCCTCAGGAGCCTATAATGACAGAGTCTCAGAGATCAGCCATGCTAACTCCACAGAACAGGGATGAGGCTCAGAGACCCAGAGAGACCTGAGGTTACTTCTACAGAGGGATGTAATTGGGCCCTGGTTCTAGTCAGGTTTTGGCACCCCAAGCACAGATTTTCAGAGGGGTGAAGGATGGTTTTAAGGTAGCCAAAGTCTGTTGTTACTCATTGAGGGTCCCTAACCAGAGCCATTGGCTGGCATTTTCCCTACATGTTCGTTCTTAGTGTGTGTGTGGCTCAACTCCCAGGTATTTTGAACTCTGGTTCTTTTGGATTTTAAAGACATATATAGTGCCTAGAAGAAATCACTGAGGATACCAAGTTCTTGGGTGGGAACTTTGCTTTGTGTTAGAGGGTGATAATCCCCGACTTGCTTCTGTTATCTGATGACAGAGCAAATGCTAAAGAGACCTCAACAAATGGCCTCTTCATAGCAAATCCATGGGTTAGTGCTGGTGAGAACATACTTCTGATAGGCTGGCAAAATAGCTAGCCTGCTGCAAGGCTGCGGGTCTGAGCTGGAGGACCTACACTTTAGAAGGAGAGTATCTGCTCCTACAAGTTGCTCTCTGGCTGCCAGATGTGCACCATGGCATGCACATGCATGCATGTGTGTATAAGCAAGTATCAAGTAAATAGATACTTGAAAAAAGAAAGTATCTCCTGATGAGGGTACCTATTTCCTCTTAAAATTGTCTTGTGTTGTCTCACAGCCCAGGGCACTTCACCTCAGAACTCAGTGTTAATACCAGCAGGAGAGAGAAACTGCCTTTTTACATGGACAAGGGAACTTCAGGGTGCCCTGAACTGTGTCCACCAAGGTCTGCATGATTTCTCTGTATCTAGTTCTCCTTTATAGCCATCACTATGTCTAAATTCTCTTTGAGTAGATCCTACAAAATTGTGTTAGGCATCCACTGCTGTGAAACAAATGGACCCCAATTTTCAGTCTTTAAACACTTGTTCCTCTGTTGTTGCTTTAGGATGGAATTTCCGGAACAGATGGGATCCTGGCCTAGAGACTCAGCTGAGTTTGTGGTCAGATGTTGTTGCCTGGAGCTGGAGGACCCCTCTCAAAGGGCTTCACACACAGAGGTAGTGTGGAGGGGTTGGCTAAGGGAAGGACCCCTGTTCCCCTCCACAAAGCTGCATGAGTCTCACACCATGGTGGCAAGTCTTTGAGAGAACAAAGTCTGAGGGTCCCATGCCTTGTTTCTTCTGGTTGCATTTGCCACACAGAACCTGTGTGTACGATGCTTTTATTTATTTATTTTTTTGGGGGGATGTTGATCTGAAGCAATCAATAGCAGGAGAAAGGAATCTTGGGAGGCTGATGTTATTATGATTTGACTGTGAGATGCACCCTGAGGCTCACGTGTTGGGCATGGGATTACCTATGGTTGCACTTTTGGGAAATCGATGGCATCATAATATAAGGTCATTATTGGGAGGCAGTGAAGGGCCTAGGTGAAGGAATAGCTCACTGGTAGTGTGCCTTTAGAGGCTATATCTTGCCCAGGCCCTTCCCAGGTTCTTCTCTCATTTGTGTCCCATAAGGTGAAGAAGCCCCTTTGCCCACTGTCTTAGTTAGGGTTTCCATTGCCATGAGCAGACACCATGACCAAGGCAACCCTTATAAAGGACAACATTTAATTGGGGCTGGCTTACAGGTTCAGAGGTTCAGTCCATTTTCATCAAGGTGGGAGCATGGCAGCATCTAGGCAGACATGGTGTAGGAGGAGCTGAGAGTTCTACATCCTCATCTGAAGGCCACTAGGAGAAGACTGGCTTTCAGGCAGCAAGGACAAGGGTCTTATAGCCTATGCCCACAGTGACACACTTCCTCTGACAAGGCCACACCTCCAAATAGTGCCACTTCCTAGCCAAGCATATTCAAATCACTACAACAACTGCCAGAATGTTTGGGCCTGAAGGCCTAGAGAGCCTCTGAAACCCTGGGATAGGAGAAATTTTTCTCTTGAGCCATTTAGGTAAGGTATTTTGGTTACAGTTTCTTTTTTTTATTAGTCAGGGTCTCTAGAAGAGCAAAACCGATAGCATGGATGTATTTTACAAAACGTACTCATTAGATTAGCTTACTCTAATGATTAGCTTGGAGTAGCCCACTAATGGTGGCTATCTGCATGCTGGGGAGGCTTAGAACCTGTAGCTGTCAGTCTACGAGGCTTCATGCCTCAGTGTCCCAATATGGTGCTAAAGCCCTGGAGGATTCTGGAGAGCAGCATTCTTCAGTTCATAGTGGTCTGAATCACTGTTCTCTCACTGTGAAGAGACACTGTGACTAAGGCAACTCATAAAAGAAAGCATTTAGTTGGGGACTTGCTTGTAGTGTAAAAGGATTGGTCTGGTATCATCATGGCTGGGAGTATGGCAGCACATGGCAGGAATGGGGCTGGAGCTAAGAGCTGGGCCTTGTTGTGGGCTTTTTAAACCTCAAACCCTCCAGTGACATACCTCCTCCAACAAGGCCATACCTCCTAACCCTTCCAAAAAGTTTAGCTGGGGACTATACATTTAATATATGAGCCTCTGAGGCTGGTCGCACACCACAGAGGCCTATACTTTGACCTCCAGATCCAGGATTAGATGCAGTTTCTTGGGTGCATATTTTAAATATAATAACTTTTCCATACTTGTTCTTGGCCTGTGAACTAAAGAAACATGTCATCTCGCTAGTACTGGAATAATGGAACAGAAATAGAGAAGACACAACACTTACCTGTTAAAGAGAATAAAAGAAGACATGGCTAATGGGGGTGGTGGTGGTAGAGAGGGCTTCATAGCTCATCTGAAATACTATTGCTCATGTGGTCAGCTTTTGGGTCAGAACCCAGTCACACCACCTGAAAAAGGTTCCTGACATGTTTTAGTTCCAGCTTCTATGCTCAGAGGCAGAAGAAATCTTGTCAACTTTTCCCATACAAAATGACCAGTGTTGGGGCTGGAGAGATGGCTGCAGTTAAATGTGCCTTCTGCTCTCCCAGAAGATCTGAGTTTTGTTTCCAGAACCTCAATGGATGGCTGACAACTACCTGTAACTTCAGCTTCAGGAGATCTGGTGCCCTCTTCTGGCCTCTGTGAGAGCTGCACTCACAGGAACACACCCTTGCCCCAACATATATACATATAATACAAATTAAAAAAAAAATCTTTAAAAGAAATAGTATTTACTCCTGGGTTATTTTCTCAGCCTGTGTTTACAGAGTGGGTTGGAGGTCCAAAGACCTGTTTTTCTCCCGTGATCTTCTGTTCTCCTTTTAGTCCAAGCAGGCAGTGTTAACAGGGCAAACACCTCACACTCCCTGCGGGACTCTAAGTCTCCTCTTGGCGTTCTTGGACATAAGTCACAATTGCAGCTATCTGACAGATAATCTCCCTCCTGTCTGGAGTCTCCTCTGTGGCTGTGGAGGGACAGCACAGCCAGGATCTACGAGAGTGCTTTCCTTTGTTTTCCTGTCTGAGCATCATAGTCTATATCCCTGCAGTCTTAATAAAGGTTTCACATTGGTTTCCCCAGTTTTGTCATAAGACTGTACTTCCTTGACAGCATCCTGGGTTTGATTTTTGCCTGGAGGCCATTTTAAACTTTTAGTATCACACACTGAATGAGATAACATCTTTGTTTTCAAAGCTACCAAGCCCTGGCTCCTTTATTCATGATGGTTCCTTCTCTAATGTGTCTGATTTTTTTCACATTTTAGTGTGAACATCTAGAAGCCAGATGACACCTTCTGTGTTCTCCCTGAAACTTGGAAACACCTTTAATGGGTCACCTACTCCACTGGGCACATTGTTTCGCATTTTATAACAAAAGACAGTATTGCTTTCATTGTATGTTAAAGAGGGCTCTCTGTGTACACAGTGGAAGTCAAATTGCAAGTGTGGCTGGATTTAGAGACATGGCCCAGGGAAAGGTGGTAAAGGTTATGGGAGACCACAGGGTGACCTCACTCTATAGCACAGGGGCCTTGTAAGAAGGAGAGAAGCCAGAATTTATCCTCTTTCACTATCACATTTATGGGTGTCTATTAGCTTATTTGTGTGTACATTTGCAGGCATACATGATGCTGCAGCACGTGTGCAGAGGTCAGAAGACAAAGTGTGGGAGCTGGTTCTCTTTTACTGCGTGGATTCCAGGGGATCGAACTGAACTCGGTCAACACACTTGGCCGTTTCACCAGCTCTCTTGTCTTTCTCTGTAGGAAAACACATTTCCATCATGTGAGCCCTCTAGTCTTTGGTGCTTTTTATGGGACTTGAGCACCCTAATGCACCACACAGGGTCCTGTTTTCTCCACCTTCAACATTATCTTTCTTACTTCTGTGCACTGTCATGGCTGCAACCTTGAAGGCCATGTGCTCCACAGCTCTCCAAAGTCCTTCCAGCCTGAGCCCTCACAATTTTAGATTTGGTTCAGCTTTTCTTTTCTCTTTCTTTCTTTGTTTCTTTCTTTGTTTCTTTCTTTGTTTCTTTCTTTGTTTCTTTCTTTGTTTCTTTCTTTGTTTCTTTCTTCCTTCCTTCCTTCCTTCCTTCCTTCCTTCCTTCCTTCCTTCCTTCCTTCCTTCCTTCCTTCCTCCCTCCCTCCCTCCCTCCCTCCCTTCCTCTCTCTCTCTTTCTCTCTCTCTCTCTTCCTTCCTTCCTTTTGTTCTTTTGTTCTTCCTTCCTTTTTCTTTTGTCATAGTGTCATCTCTTTTCTGAATGCCAAAAATAGATACCAGATATCTGTAATTGCTACAAAATACTATTTCAAATACTGACTTCAGGTGATAATCTGTTAATTTCTCATGGTCCCCAAGGGCCTGGAATTGAGGAGCAGCATCGGTGGTCATCCTAAAGTCTTCCTGACTCATGTATCTGGTACCTGGGCTGATAAGATAACATGCAGAGGTGGGAGCAGCCCACAGCTTCTTAATCATCACAGTTGCCCTGTGATTTCTCCAGTGTGGTACCTTCAGGGAAGCTAGACTTCATATGTCTTAAGAAGGGATGTGTTCCAGCAAGAGAGCTGAGTGGAGGCCTTATGTTTGTCTATGACCTAATCTAAAATATTTGCAACATGCTATTAGTGACAGTATTTATAAGCACAGTCAGGATCCAAGGGGATGAGAGACTTCTTGGTGGGAGGAATGAAGTTTATGTTGTAGGAGGAGCATCCAGGATTGACACACACCCTATGCATGTGTACATACAGATACACATGTAATTACTGTGGTAGCATGTATATGTCCTCACACTCAGTGGGCCTGTGGTGAATGTGGCTCATTTGGCTACTGTATTGGCTGACTACTACCAATAAAGGTACTAATTAACAAAGTAGTGTCTATACATGGTGTGCAGGCTTGTGAGGCCTCGTGGGAGGCTGCAGCAGATGGATCATACATTCAGGGACTATTGGGGCTACAGAGTGAGTTCCAGGGTGGCTTGAGCAACTTAGCAACTCCCTACTTCAAAACAAAGTTAAAAAAAAAAAGGGATGAGAATATAGTTTGGGGATAGAGCACTTGTCTACTGTATTTGAGACTCTGGGTCCATGGGTTCAATCTCTAGTACTGGGAAAAAACCTAAACCAAACCAAACCAAACCAAACCAAACCAAACCAAACCAAACCAAGCCAAACCAAACCAAACCAAACCAAACCAAGCAAGCAATAATGCCAGCACCGACCACAATAACCACCTGTAAGACATTTACTAAAATATTCCCTTTTAAACATTTCCTTTTGGACAGAGGTTTAGCTTAGATACAGTAGGGTTCATGAGACTTACACATACAGCGCTGTGTGTTTAACTAAATCTAGAACCAGACAGTGAACATTTCCAGCATGCCTTTGACACCCTATGACAGTCACCATTCTCAGTGGTGTGACAAAAATGTCTGACAAAAGCTCCTTAAGAAAGGTGGCCTAGGGCTGGTGAGATGGCTCAGTGGGTAAGAGCACCCGACTGCTCTTCCGAAGGTCCAGAGTTCAAATCCCAGCAACCACATGGTGGCTCACAACCATCCGTAACGAGATCTGGCGCCCTCTTCTGGAGTGTCTGAAGACAGCTACAGTGTACTTACATATAATAAATAAATAAATCTTAAAAAAAAAAAAAAAAGAAAGGTGTCCTAGTCAGTGTTCAATTGCTGGGAAGAGACACCATGACCACCGCAGTGACCACAGCAGCTCTTAGAAAAGAAAGCATTTCATTGGGGGCCTGCTTACGGTTTCAGAGATTCAGTCAATTTTCATCATGGCAGGGAGCATAATGGCAGGTGGCATGCATGGTACTGGGGCAGTAGCTGAGAGCTACATCTTGATCCTCTGAGAGAGAGAGAGAGAGAGAGAGAGAGAGAGACAGACAGACAGACAGACAGACAGACAGAGACAGACAGAGACAGAGAGAGGGGGAAGGGGAGACTGGGCCTAGTATGGGCATTTGAAACCTCAAAGCCCACCTCCAGTGACACGCCCCCTTCAATAAGGCCACACCTACTAATCCTTCTAACCCCATCAAACAGTTTCACTCCATTGTGACTAAGTACTCAAATATATAAGCCCATGAAGGACTTTCTTATTCAAACCACCACAGGAGAGTTTACTTTGGTTCATGGTTTTAGGATACAGTCCATCATGGTGGGGAAGACATGGTAGGCAGTATGAGGTAGCTGGTCATAGCGTCCACAGTTGTGAAGCCCAAGGATGACAGCCATGCTCAGCTGATCTTCTCCTTATTCATGGAATGGTGTCACATCCAGAGTGGGTCTTCTGTCTTCAGCTGAACTTTTCTGGAATCACCTTCACAGAAGTGTGTCTTCCAGCTGTCTCTACCTCCTGATACACCTCCTGGAACACTCACTGCCAACCTCCCCACCTCAGACACTATTTGGAGTTCAGTGATATAGCTTGGTCTGTCTGTTCCTTTGAAAGTTTGAATTACATTTATTCACTTATGCGTGCATGCACATGTATGTGAATGGGTGTGTGCACACTGCAGCATGACATGGAGGTCAGAGTGCAATCTGCTGGAGTCGGTTCTCTTCTTCCACCATGTAGGTTCTGGGATTTGAGTTCAGGTTGTTAATCTTGGTGGCAAGCACCCTTACCTGCTGAGTCATCTTGCAAAACCCAGGCTTGCCTGGTTCTTGATCTTCCTGCAAGCAGGCACTCTTTCCTTTATAAAACCCTAACCCCTTCTAGTCCTCACATTCGCACCAGAGTGTGCAGTGTGCAGAGTGAGAGTCATGGCCCACTGTGTTTTGTTTGGCCTGAGCAATGTTGTAAAACATCATGAGTCTGACGACTTTCAGCATTGGAAATTGAATGAATCCCTGCAACTCCTTGGCTTTCTCACATCAGGATGAGGCATTGCTTTTATTTGTCTCACCCCGTAGGTGTCCTATCTCAATTCTCTAATGGGGGAATTATCCTGGACCTCCAGAAAGCAGGTATGCTGTGGATTAAATAATGGCACACAAACCTCATATTATGTATAATAATTGTGGGCAATGGGGTTTGAAATCAGGTATGTTTCTTCCAGCATGTCTGAGTTAGGATCAGAAAAGACACATTTGTCTCCACGTTGTTTTTATCTCTGGCTTACTTGCTCTCTCACAACCCCACTGCCTCAGTTGTGGCTGACGGATGGGACAGGGATGGTTGAGAGCATTCCTCTGATCTCAGCTGGCACCTGATGCTCCCTAAAACGACCCCCAAATTCACATTTCACCCATCAGTGCCAAACAGTCTCTTTCGTGTTGCCACATCCTCAGTCACTTTGGTCCACTCCCCTCAATGCTCAGCCTTCAGGGTTCAGAGAACAGTGTTCCTTTCTCACTGTCAGCCCTCCCCACTCTAGCCAGCTAAATGCTTCTTTGACTCCTTTGGACTCCAACACTCTTCCAATACTGTTTCAGAAAATTGTGCTGCAGTCACCAAATGATATATCTGATTGCTCCAGAGTGGCTTTCAGGGGTGCAACCCAAGGAGCAGCCCCATAAAAGGTTAAAAAAGGAACTCAATTCCATTTATTGAACCCCAGCTAAATGCATCACTAACTTTTTATTGATTCTTAAGAAACAGAGATGAGAGGAATCTGTGCTATCGCTCCTGGGTGCCAAGTGAACACGCAGTCACAAGTTTATTACTTGTAGACATCCCACCAGCTTTCCAGATGCCCCATTGAGTTTCCATTCCACCATAGCAATGGTAGCTCAGCAGTCACAGGCTTGCCCATGTAGCCTGGGTGCAGCAGAGGCTGCAGTGCTGGCCTGGGATGTTAACTGTCAGGTCGGGGTGTAACCCACCATGGTAACGTGGAGAGGCAGGAGGTTTGGGGCAACACTTGGGACTGGCTTCATAATTCCGGGTTCTTAATCCCACGCCGATCACTATTTAAGCTCTAATCTTTGTATCTGAGACAGGTTTTTTATTTTTCTGGCCTTGGAGATGCATATTCAAGGAGGCTTATAAATGCTTAGTCCTGGAGTAAATATAATTACCCTAATTAAGCGCGCTCTCTCTCTCTCTTTCTTTTTCTTTTTTTATATTTCTTTGAAAATAGGCTCAGAAGTCTGAGATGCAAAATTTCCATTTTCTTCCAGCATATTTTGGTAGTGGAAGCAACAATGATTCCTTTTATTGCTGACTCATTACGTAACAATCCTGGGAAACACTGTGCTTTTACATGCATTAATTCATTCTCATTATGGCATAATCATCCCCACTGGACCAATGAGAGGAAGAGACTGCTTTGATGCCACCTGGTTAGATAGTTATGTGAATTCAACTGAGCAGGTGACTGGTAAAATAGTGGGTGGCATGTCGGACATCCATTTTCCATTTCTGCTTTGAGTTTTGTCTCCTCACATGAAAAAAAATCCTTTTTACATTGTATGTATGTATGTATGTGCATGTGTGTATATGTATGTATGTGTGTGCACGTATGTATGTATACATGCATGTTTGTATGTATGTATGCATGTATGTATGTATGCATGCATGTATGTATTTAATGTTCATGGGTTTTTGTTCACTATGTACACTAGGATAGTATATCAGATCAATGGGACTAGAGTCATAGATGGTTGGGAGCCACTCTGTGGGTGATGGCAATAAACTCAGGACCTCTGGAAGAACAGCAAGTGTTCTTAACTGCTGAGCCATCTCTCCAGCCCCTATCCTCACACTTTTGATAGTAAATCTGGACTGTTTGGCCAGTGTCAAAGCCAGTTACACACATCCACCCCACTGGCTGAAAGCCAGGTTGCAGATAGTGTGTGTGATGTAAGCATGATGAATTGCAGTTCTTTCTCAGGACGATTGTCTTCTATCTTGTCAACAGTTTCTTCTGTGCCTTCTGTTCCTCTGTCCCCGTGTACATAACCAGTGTGTTCTTGGATTTGATAAGCTTTCAGACATTTCTGTTCCTCTTCTTCCTCCCTTCTCTCTCCTCCTTCTTCCTCCCTGCTTCTCCTTTTAGTTGAAGCTGGTTGTTTTGGTTCACCTCCTCTTCTTTTTATGAAACAGGATCTCATGTAGCCCAGGCTACCCTTGAACTTGATATGTACCCAAGGATGGCCTTACTTCTGACCCTCCTGTCTCCCCCTCTGGGATTACAACTGTATACTACTATATCTGGCTTTATGCAGTGTTGGGGTAAAACCCAGGGCCTCATGCACATTAGACAAGCATTCTACCAACTCACCTACATCTCCAGCCCTCTGGGCATCTTCTCTAATTTATTCTTTGACTGAACTTTCACTGAGTTCTCCACCCCTTTTTACTTGAAAATCATAACTCCCTGTCTCTAGCTCAAACTCTCTTCATTCCTGAGATGCACACAGAACTGACTATTGCTGGACATGTTCATTGGATAGCATTATGAATTATGTAACTTTCTTCCCCAAACAACTCCAGAACCCCAGATAGTGACTTCATTCAGAAAAATATGCTTGCAGAGGTAATCACATTAAAATGAGCTCACCAAGGTGGCCCTAATCTGATATGTCTGCTGTTCTTATGAGAAGAGGGAGTTTTGGATCCAGAGATACAGGGGAGATGCCAGAGACCCAGGTGAAGCAGTGGCTTCCAAGGAACACCAGAGATTTCCAGTAATCTACCAGAAGCTAAGAAAGACACCTTCCCTGTCCCCATCAACAGCATCTTCCTCTAACTCTCAGAAAGAGCAAGCCCCTGCTTACAGAGTACTCCTGACTTGTAGCTTCTAGAGCTGATACAGCAGATTTCTGTTGTTTAAAGTGTTGAGCAAGTCCAGGCATGGGGCACACTACTGTAACCACAGCACTCAGGGTGTCTGAGGTAGGAGGACTGAGGCCAGCCCGAGCTACCCACAGTAACCTCATCTATTGCAAAAGACAAATAATGACAAACAATAAAAATATGTCCAATTTGTGTGTGTGTTACAATAGTCCCAGTAGTAAGTGTAAGCAAAATATGCCTGACATGGCACCACAGCAGAGTGAAGTGTCCTCATGTGTTCACTGTTTGTGAAGCTGTTGTTAATCTGCACAAATACATGTGTGACTGACACAAATACTGACACCCCAAAGGGTATCAGTCAGGGAAAACAGTTACGGCACTGCTTGCAGAAAAAAAGAGGGAACAGAATGTTTAGAAAATATTTGCCAAGGGCTGGAAGAGCAGAGGCTGGGACAAGCTAACAGTGGTTTTAGAGAACCAGGAAGTTCTAAAGGTTATAAGCAAAGGAAGAAACTGTCGCTAAGGATCTTAGCTGACAGAAGCGTTTCCCATGCATAGCTCACAGGAGGGCTTCTGGAGGGGAAGTCACGATGATACAACTCCTGATCAATACAACCAGTGCCAGAGGACCAACACACTGGCCTGCCTCTTTTGCACATACCAGTTCTCATCATGATGCCTCTTATTGATGGACTCAAAGCAGCTGCTGACAAGGGATCTGGGAAATGTTTGTCTCTGGTGTCATGAGGAACTCAGGGGTGGGCATCTGAATGCTAACAAAGGGATCTAGGGCAGAATGGGTTTGGAAATTATAAAACCTACCCCCACAACGGTGGAAAATACAACCGTCTCCCAAAGCCCAAATCCCCTCAAACCGACACCACTACCCAAACCCTGTGAGGTTTTAAAGAGTCAACATCTGTGAATTTCCTTTGAAAAGTAAGATTTTTTTAAAATGCAAAGTCACAAGGATGAATGTATGTGTGAATGAATTATTATTATTATTATTATTTTTTGACAGCACTGGGGCTCAAACTCGAGGACTGAGATACATGCAAGATGTGCTTAGCTGGAGAGACTTCATTGTGAAAGAGAGAATATTTTACTGAAGTGAAATACAGACAATTGGTCACAAAGTATTCTTGCTTTCATTTCTGAGTAATTATTTCACAGCCTTGAAGTGAACTGAGTATATTTACACACATCTTTCATTGAAGGTCTACTTCGTGAGTTTGTGAGTGCAGCTGTACTTTTTCTCTCCGTGTTTCATGAAGAATGTGATTGTGTGTGTGTGAGTGTGTGCATGAGGGTATGTGTGTGAGCTTGTGCATGAGTGTATGTGTGTGCATGAGTGTATGTGTATGAGTGTGTGTGTGAATGTATGTGTGTTTGTGTATAGAGGAGGAAAAGAGGATAACCACCAAGTCAAGACCTTGGATGTGGGAAGCCAGACATTCATGGAGTTCAGTCCTCTTCCGTGGTCCCTGAGCATCCTAAGCAGATGTCCTTGTGCCCACAGAGTAGCCACACCTTTCCTTGCCCTGGGGCTTGGAGCTCAGAGGTGATAGGAGGTCAAGGAGTTCATCTCTTTTCCTTTCTCTCATTTTCACTGTGTGTGTGCGTGCATGTGAGTGTGTGTGCATGTGCACGTGGATGAGTCTGATGTGGATGTGAGTGTGTGTGCGTGTGCACGTGGATGAGTCTGATGTGGATGTGAGTGTGTGTGCGTGTGCACGTGGATGAGTCTGATGTGGATGTGAGTGTGTGTGCGTGTGCACGTGGATGAGTCTGATGTGGATGTGAGTGTGTGTGCGTGTGCACGTGGATGAGTCTGATGTGGATGTGAGTGTGTGTGCGTGTGCACGTGGATGAGTCTGATGTGGATGTGAGTGTGTGTGCGTGTGCACGTGGATGAGTCTGATGTGGATGTGAGTGTGTGTGCGTGTGCACGTGGATGAGTCTGATGTGGATGTGAGTGTGTGTGCGTGTGCACGTGGATGAGTCTGATGTGGATGTGAGTGTGTGTGCGTGTGCACGTGGATGAGTCTGATGTGGATGTGAGTGTGTGTGCGTGTGCACGTGGATGAGTCTGATGTGGATGTGAGTGTGTGTGCGTGTGCACGTGGATGAGTCTGATGTGGATGTGAGTGTGTGTGCGTGTGCACGTGGATGAGTCTGATGTGGATGTGAGTGTGTGTGCGTGTGCACGTGGATGAGTCTGATGTGGATGTGAGTGTGTGTGCGTGTGCACGTGGATGAGTCTGATGTGGATGTGAGTGTGTGTGCGTGTGCACGTGGATGAGTCTGATGTGGATGTGAGTGTGTGTGCATGTGCACGTGGATGAGTCTGATGTGCATGTGAGTGTGTGTGCATGTGCACGTGGATGAGTCTGATGTGGATGTGAGTGTGTGTGCATGTGCACGTGGATGAGTCTGATGTGGATGTGAGTGTGTGTGCATGTGCACGTGGATGAGTCTGATGTGGATGTGAGTGTGTGTGCATGTGCACGTGGATGAGTCTGATGTGGATGTGAGTGTGTGTGCATGTGCACGTGGATGAGTCTGATGTGGATGTGAGTGTGTGTGCATGTGCACGTGGATGAGTCTGATGTGGATGTGAGTGTGTGTGCATGTGCACGTGGATGAGCCTGATGTGGATGCTCATGTAGAGGTCTAGAGTTTGATGTCAGAAATTGTCTTCCATCCTTTTCCTCCCTTACTTTGAGGCAAGTTTTCTCAATTAAACCCAGAGCTCTCAGATGTGGCTCATCTTGCAAACCAACTTATTCTCACAATCCTGTGTCTCCATCTTCCAATTACAGACCAGTTGACACACCTGCTGGGAACTTATGTGGGTTCTGGAGATCCAAACCTGGACGTCACACTTGCCTGGCAAACACCTGACCATTGAACCTTCTCCCCAACCCAGATATCCATTTTTATTCTCTAGAAAATTTATTGTCTCCAGATTAAAATAATGTTGGTATAGTGGTGAGGAATGAGAACCACAGAGGTCTGCTTGCAAGTCCACCTCCAAAGTCTCTGAGAATTCACACAGGGCAGTGTGGGAGAGAGCTCTGCTGCTCACTAGTTTAGGTAGTCGGTTAGAGAGCCTCACGCTGGGGGAGGGCTGCCGGCTACAGCTAACTCAGCTGTTACCAAACTGAGTTTGTCAGCAGCGTTACTGTGAGAAGAAGCCTTGTCAAAGACAGCCAGGTTTTTTCTCCAAGTGTCAAGGTGAAAAGGAGAGAGGAGGAAGGGAGGAGAATTCATTCAGAGGGTACAGTAAGGACCAGGTTGTTCTTAATTAAAACAGTACCAGGCAGAGCATTTCCATAATTTGATTTAAAGGAGCCTTGATGATGAGTCATGGCAGGGAGCTGTGGTTCCTCAAGTCTGCATTGTTTTGAGTCTGAAATGTCCTCAAGTCAAAAGCCCATTCATTGCAACTACCAAGACAATTACTGAGGCTTTCTGGGCACCTGAGATGTGCCTGGCTCTACCAGATGCTGTGCCCAGTCTAGATAGGGACACCGCAATAGATTAGGCTTTAGTTAATGTTGAAAGCAGAAAGATAGGTGTGCATAATTGGTATAACAAAGGTTATATTTTATGATGCTCAGGGCCATCATACAAGGTTCACACTCCAAGTTCCTAACTACGGTCTTACACCTATCTTCCCAAGGCTGCTCATCTCTGTGGCGTATCTTAGCCAAAACTTGGGCCCAGTCTTGAACAGAAATTTCTGATTCAAAGGTCAGGACCCTGGGGGAGACTTTCCAGTTATAGGACAGATAAAGGCATGTCTCTTCGATGTTTATAGCAGTCGTGAAGAGGTAAGGAGTGGTGTATTGCTCTTGGTGTATATATGGTTGAGTGGTATTCTCTGCTTATGATATCATGTGTCTAGTTATTTTGAGTGAATGATGTCATTGGGTTCTGGTTGTTAGGTGCAGCCTTGGGTATATTGTGGTTCCTGACCAAGATACTTCTACATATCTAAAAGGCTTAAAAAAATTATGCCCATCACAGTTAGTCACTGTTACCAGGGCTAGTGCTTTATCTAGACCTTCATCTTGCAGGAAGAGCATGAATACAGGAGCACCAGGATGTGGGCCTGTGCTAGGGTGGCTCTGAAGCCTTTTGTCTTGATAAGTAAGGGATAGTATGATCCAGAGGTGAGGATTTGGAGACAAGAGGCCAGTAAATCTCTGATAGAACCAGCTTGTCAAGAGATTCAAAGATGAAGACAAGGTAACAGGTGTCCTCATGATGTCCTAAGTGGGAACTGGGAAGATTGTTCAGTTGGTAAACCTCTTGATGAAGTCTCATCAATATGGCTGCCTAAACAAGAACCAGACAATGATGGAAAGAACCAGGCAATGATGGACATGCTAATATGGAAGGGGGAAGGCTCATATAGATAAAAACCTACAGGCCACTGAGAATGCTGAGAGCAGGAGAAATGGCCTTCCCCAGGAAGGAGCCTCCAATTGGTTATCCAATACCAAATGATCAACCCTGAGGCCATCCATCTACACTCAGATAACATTATACAGAATGAGCAGGTTGTATTTATATATTTAAGAATGCGAACACACACATACACACACAGGTGTGTGTGTGTGTGTGTGTGTTTATGTGTGCATGTGTGAATGTGTATGAGTAACAGCAATTATTAAAAAGAGGCCATGAATTAGAGAGAGAATGAGGGGGATTCATGAAGGAGAAAAGGGAAGGAGGATTTGGTGTAATTATAATTTTAAAAATTATTAAGAAATGAAAACCCAGGCATGGTGGTACATGCTTGAAATGCCAGTGCTGAAGAGGCAGAGACACAGGTGCATCTCCAGAGCTGTCCCGTGGATCCCTGAGAGGATGTGTGTAAAGGTTTCCATGGGAGGTGCTTTGCATTTGCTTCTGGAACTTCACACTCATCTCTCCTGACTTCTTTTTAGAGTGAGCCTCTAAGGGAAAGATGCGACTGTGAGGCTGTCCTGATGGTGCGCAGAAGTCTTGGTCCTCTGATGACAGGCCCCAGGCCACCCTGGTCACTGGGGTTTGAAGGGATGATTCTGAGTCATCAAGTGGAGACAAAGTAACTCTGCTTCTTTGGTAGAAAAAACGAATTGGGTCATAGAACTCGGAGATATTTTTGTACTAAATATATCTTAATGCATGTATTTGGGTTTGGCACAGCTAGCAACCATGAGTTGTCAAAATCTGCATTTTAAGATCGAATCTTGGAAATTCTAAGTTATTTGAGGTCACACAAGCATTAAACTTTGCAGAACTAAAACTCAAAGTGGTTTCTCTGGGACCCAAAGGCCTAAGATAATTCTAAAAAAACATGCTGTTTCTCATATGTAAGTTCACAAGGCACACATTGGGGTTCTTAGTAGTAGTTGGTTCACTAATGACATAGTTTGAACTCTACTGCATACAGCATGTTCTCTTTGGTTTGTGATTAGAGCAAGAGAAAAGACTAAAAAATGCACCAAACCTTTCCAAACAAACATCCAGAGATGCTGGAGGAGGTAGGTATAAAACCAACTTATAATGAGTGGCTGGATTTCCAAGAAAAGGGAAAATCTGCAGAGACTCAGGGAAGATGGAATAAAAGCAATAGCAATAAGTTGTAGCTGGTGCATGCACGTGTGTGTGTGTGTGTGTGTGTGTGTGTGCTATAGGGTGCTGGCTCCATGGCTGTGTTTTGTATAGCACCCACAGTCAGATAAGAACATTAGAAATGTGATGTTGGCATGATAGAATATGAGCACCCACAGCGAAATAAATGAAGGAATGATCCATCTAGAACAGATGTTAGTAGCTGTGATAAAAAGATAACTAAATACCTAAGAATCGGAGTTACATAATGTGAATATGAAAGAATATATGATAGACTTTAAGAATTATATAAGATGTAAGTATAAGATATAAGTAATTATCTTAAGATATAAGTAAAGAGCAAAGAGAAAAAGAAACCACTAACATTTATAGAATAAAATTAGTCATTAGAAATACAAAGACATTGGATTTTAAAAGATTTATTTTATTATTTGTGTGTGTGTGTGTGTGCATGATCAGTGTATGCACATGATCAGCATGTACCCTCAAAGGCCAGAAGAGCACATTGGATCCCCTGGAGTTGGGGTTGCAGGCAGTGTGGGTGCTGGGATCTGAACTGAGGTCCTCTGAAAAAGCAGGAAGAACTCTTAACCTCTCCCCAGCCCCCATACTGGATTTTTACAGCAGAAAATTAAATGCAGGTGAAGAACAAATTAACAAACTAGAGATAGAATCTGGGACAATCCTGAAAAGACAGGCAGAGTGGTAAAGATAGGAAAAAGTTCCGTACGTAGCACAGAGTAAACACAATGACTTTACATAAAGAGGTACATGCATATAGACAGGTACCAGATAAACAGAGAGATGAACAGATCTATACAGACAAGAGAAAGAGATCAGAGCACAGGCAATATTAGAAATATAGGTATGTCAAAAATTTTCATAGGAATTGAAGACTCAGAAATACAGTGTGCCTGGAGATGGATTACATAAAGAAAATGATAACACTAAGACCTAAAAATGGTAACTTATAAACAACAGAAAAGCAGGGTCTGTAAAAAAAAAAAAACGCCGGTTCTTTCAATGTAATCAAGTAGAGATGCCTCTCACAAAACTCAATAAGAAAACAAGAGCCAAGTCAAATTTTTCTTAGAATAACAAATGGTATTTCAACTTTGAAAATCCCAGAGAATGCCATCTGCAGCAGCATGCTAATGTGAAGTGCAACCTCTAAGCAGCATTGGGAAGGAGGGCTTGTTATCCTATTTACATAGGCAGCAAAGGCAGGTTCAGAGTCACAAGCAGGTACCTTGTCACAAGATGATACCAAAATGAAGTGGGCCAGATAGGTTGTTCAGTTGTAGACTGTATCTAGGAGTTTTATAGCCTGTAGCTGTGCCCTAAGTGGGGATGTCAGGTGCTAAGGGTGATGGGAATATGACATAGTTGAGGCTGAAAGCTTAGGCTTCATCATGGCAGATGAGACACTGTCTCAGGCTGACTTTGTTCAACACAGTTGGTGTTCCCTAAGATGGAGAGTGCCTCTAAAGCTGGCTACTGTGCTGTGTTCTTGACTTCTGTGAGCCACATGAATCTGTGCAAGGCCATCATTGTGACAGAGTGGCAGAACCACCTCCTTTATAATACTTCTGAAAACTCATGAAATAGATAATCAGAACTGTTTCATACTATGACTTGACAACAACCAGGAAACTGACTACTATTAAATAAAAACCCAGACTAATCTGATTCGAGCACTATTGGGAATGAGAGTTTTGTAGGCGAGTTTCAGAAAATAACCTTGTAAGATCTTTGGGTTATTCCTCATAAACTAATTCTGATAAAAAGGAGAGGAAGCTACTGTCCTAGTTACAGTCCTATTGCTGTGATGAAAAACCATGACCAAAGCAACTTATAAAAGAAAGAATTTAGCTGAGAGGTTGCTTATAGGTTCAGAAGGCTAGTCCATTCCTACCATTATGGGAAGCACTATGGCAAGAAGACAGACATAGTGCTGGAGCAGTAGCTAAGAGCTTACACCCCAATTGGTAGGCAGGGGGCAGTGAGGAGAGGGGTTGGGGTAGGGATGGAGGAAGCAGGGGAGAGGGCAGTAATTGGGAATGGCTGGGCTTTCAAAACCTCAAAACCCTCTCCCAGTGACATACTTCCTCCAACAAGGCCACACCTCCTGATCCTTCTTTAAACAGTCCACCAATTGGGAATCAAACATTCAAATATGGTCCTGTGGGGGCTATTGCCATTCAAACCACACTGCACTCCCTGGCCCCCAAAGGATTTTAGCCATATCATGATACAAAAGACATTTAGTCCAACTTCAAAAGTCCCCATAGTTCTTCACAGTGTCAACACTATTTAAAAGTCCAAGGTCTTTTTTGAAGACCCAAGGCAACCTCTTAACTATAATCCCCTGTAAAAATCACATACTAAATCACACAATTCCAACACATAATGGCACAAAATATATATGACCATATCAAAAGGAAGGAATGGGAGCAAAAGGGGGAAATCTAGAGCCAAAGCCAGACCACCGTCCCTGCTTGAATTACAGGCACATAGCCTTTGACTCGTTGGTGGTTTCCTTTGCTACATACGTTTTGCTTTTCACAAGGTGGAACCTTAGCTGAGTGGGATCTTGCTCTAAGATCACCGCTTCCTTTATTCCATTTAGCAACTGACTCTTTTCTTTTTTAAATGCTTACCTCTTTTAGCACAAGATTAAATTTCCATTGTAAATCTGTATAAGAGTGATCACTAATGACCACATGGCACAATCAATAATAGGTTCTCCTGAAATGTCCTCTGCCAATGACATTGATCCAAAACTCTTCAATTTAGACTCTTACAGACTTTTTGGACAAGGGCAGAACTCAGTTACATTCTATGTCAAAGTATCACAAGAATGGTCTCTTGCCCAGTTGCTAATGTTGTTCCCCTCTGAAACCTCTTGTGGTAGACCTCCACAGTCCACATTCCTCTCAGCACTACTGTCTTCCAAACTCCTACTATAATGTCTATTAAGCCCCACTTACACACTCAACTGCTTTCAAGTCCAATGTCCCAAAGTCCATATTCTGCCAACAAGCAATATTGGCAGACCTGTTAAACACCCCACTCCCTGGTACCATCTCTTCTTTCTTAGTTACTATTCTACTACTGTGAAGAGATACCATGACCAATTCAACTTGTAAAACTTACAGTTTTAGAGGGTCAGTCCATCATCATAGGAGAGAATATGGTGCTGGAGCTGCTAGCTTACATTCTGACATGCAGGCAGGAGGCAGAGAGGGAGCCACTGGACCTGGCATGGGTTTTTGAAGCCTTAAGGCCCACCAGCTGGGATATACCTTTTCCAACAAGGCCATGCCTCTTAATCCTTCCTACATAGTCCACCAGCTGGGAACCAAACATTCAAATATACGAACCTATAATGGGCCGTGTAAGCCTCTGTACATGTCTGTGAGGGACCTTCTACAGTCGGTTAACTGAGATAGGAAAACCTACTCTGAACATGGGGGAAACCATTCTATGGGACAGGAGCCTTAACTGTGCAAAAGGGAGGAGAATAGTCCCAGCATGCATCTGTCTCTGCCTACTGATGGAGGCAGGATGCTTCCTGCACTGCTGTCATACCTTCCCCACGGCAGTGGACTGTATCCCCATGTATGGTAAGCAGAAAGGAACCTTCCCTTTAAGTTGCCTCTTGTCAGATATTTTGTCTCAGCCCCAGAAAGCAGGGACTGGAGAGATGGCTCGGTGGTTAAGACTAGATACTCACCTTGCAGAGGACCCACCTAAATTTGAGTCCCAGCCTCCATGGCAGGTAGGTCAAAACTGCCTGTAACTCCAGTGCTGCATGGGCACCAGCACGCGTGTGCATAGACCCAGACCTAGACATATACATAATTAAAAATGGCAAAATAATCCTGAAAAAGAAAAGTCACTAAAGGAGCAAGCTGCAAAGACTGTGAAGCTGATGCTACTGATCTCAGCCAGGATCCTGTCAGTAAACTGTAAATTTGCTACTATTATGAATCATAATGTAAATATTTGATATGCAGGATATCTGCTATGGGACCCCGAAAGGGGTCTTGACCCATAGCTTGAGAACTACTGCTCTAAAAGGACGCTAGCTTGTGCTATGTTGACATGGACCTAGCAAGCACACCCAAGGAAGAGTACTGGTGGGGTCTAGCTGCTGTAGGCTGAAATGAAAGCAGAGGAAACAGTTACTGAGATCTGGAGCTAGAGAGGACTGTAACGGGGGAGAGACAGCCTGGGACTGCGACCATTAGTGGAGTTGCATAGTTAGCCTGCTGCGATCCCACACAGAGGAAACGAGGGAAATAAATAACATGCTCCCAGTTTCCTCCCTCTTCCCATTTCCTGTTGATTGTCTTCATTGGCCAAATACTCGAGGAAGCAGAAGGCAAGGGAGCCTGTTGATTAGTTCATATGACTCGGCCCCTGGAGCCACAGTTGGAATGAGTGTAGAGAGTGCTCATGGGAAGGGTGACTAGAAGATAGTTAATCATGCCCATGCCCTTTGAGCAGCTGTTCCCATTAGAGAACATGTCAGAAAAATGTGTGCACAAGGATATGCACAAGACTGAGATATTTATTATTGTACTGTGAATAAGAGTGGAGAAAAATAGAAACAACCCAAATGCCCTTCATCTAGTTGTTTCCTAACTGTATGGTGTGAACTGTTGTTTATTTTTTAATTTTAATTTTTTATTCACTTTATATCCTAGTCACAGCTCCTTCCCTCCTCTTTTCCTAGTCCCACCCTTACAAATCCCCTCCTTCTTCCTCCCCGTCTCTGAGGGGACCACCCCACTCTGGCACATCTAGTTCCAGCAGAACTAGACACATCCTCTCCCACTGAGGCCCAACCAGGCAGTGCAAGTAGGGAAAGGGGATCCAATGGCAGGCAACAGAGACTGAGACAGCCCCTGCTCCAATTGTCACAAAAAATATGAATGATGAGATAACACATAAATTTTGTATAAGCCTGTTACCTACATTTGTAACAATGTAACAAAAGTGTGACTATAAAGAAGATATTACAATTGAGAGTGATCATCAAGGAGAGGAAGGGTTAGTGCTATCTTAGCTTTATTTGCATCTTTTCTTTCCTTCCTTCCTTCCTTCCTTCCTTCCTTCCTTCCTTCCTTCCTTCCTTCCTTCCTTCCTTCCTTCCTTCCTTCCTTCTTTCCTTCCTTCCTCTCTCTCTCTCTCTCTCTCTCTCTCTCTCTCTCTCTGGTTGACAAATATGATATAATTCTAGCATCCATTCAGTCTCAATCCTGGGCACATAGGAGAAGTACTGACACTAGTGCTACTTTACATCTGAAATATCCCATAATTAAAACAAAACAAAACAAAGCCAGCACTGTGGCTATCACACCTGTTTTTTTTTTTTTTTTTTTTTTTTTTGATGAGGAGATATGGAGGCTTGAATGAGAAATGTCCCCCAGAGGTTTGCATTTGAACACGTGGTCCCCACTTGGTGGTGCTGTTTGTGGAGTCTCGGGTGGTACAGACTTGCTGAAGGAAGTGTGTCACTGTGGGTGGGACTTGCTTGCCATTGAAGGGGTAAGCTCTCAGCTTCTTGCTGCTACTGGATGCCCGTGAACCTAGATGGATTCTTACCCTTTGGAACTGTGAGCCAAACTAAACATTTCCCTCTATACATTGTCTTGGCCATGGTGTTTTATTCCAGCAACAGAAAAGAAACCAACACAGGAGAGACCAGGGAAGGCACTGTAGGTGAAAGCACAGATTTTTGGGTTCTGAAAGGTATGTAGGAGCTCTCCAGGCTGCCTTAGGGAAGGGCATTTCTGGCCTAAGAATAGAGTTGTGCTAAAGCTTGGAGACGTATCTGGGGAATTGTATTTTGTTTGATAAGAGGAAAAAGAACAGAGAGCTGGCTCCAGAATGCTTTCCCAGAATATCCGAGTTCCCTGATGCAGGGGACCTTTGTCAGCATCCCATGGTATAGCACAGAAAAACCAAAGCTTTAGAGACATGTGTGGTATTGGATTTGAATGTCAATCCTATCCCTTGGGTTTTCTGTGGTTTTCTAGGTCTCTCCCAGCTGTAATCTTCCTGTCATTGATATGGGTGTAAAAGAATCTTCCTCATGGAAATAGGGATGAAAGGAAGGGTCCACGAGAGTGTCCGGCTGGTATTTAGTATATATGGCCACTTGAGAATGGTATTACTTTTCTTTGGTTTTTCGAGACCAGGTCTCTCAAACTCACAAAGATCAGTCTTCTTCTGCCTCCTGAGTGCTGGAATTAAAGGTGTGCACCATCACCTGGCTACTGCTCTTCTAATAAGGCTGCCTCGAGGACTCTGTGTGTGCAGACATACATAAATACAGGTTGTTATATAATGAAGCACGTTCCTGGGGCTGGAGAGATGGCTCAGCAGTTAAACGCATAGGGTGTTCCTCTAGAGGACCTAAGTTAGGTTTACAACATCACATTGGGTGGCTCACATGTCTGTAACTTTAGCCCAAAGGGATCTTTTGTCTTCTCAGTCACCTGGACATACGGCATACACTTTCCCACCACCACACATACACTGAAGTAAAATTAAAAATCTACTAAAATAAGCTCCCTCCCAACTATGGTCCAGTACTTCCCCCTAAGCAGTAAAATGACTGTAATAGGCAGTAAATGAGCATAAACACAAACCGAGACCAAACAGCTCTACCGCGAACAGCCAGGTGCTTTAGGAGAAGCACATCCCATCCATTTTATTAGCTGCAGAATTGGAAGCATTAAGACTTCTCTCCAAGGCTTGGTAGGAGGGTCAAATGAGGATAATAAATCTAAAGTGCTTGGCAGCATTCCTTGGTCTCCAACCTATTTTTGTTATGTAGCACTGCTGTTTGGCATGAGGCCCCATACGAATGTTCGAGGTTATTATTTTATCAGGTGAAACTTGTGGGTCTGGAGGTTAATGGCTATTTTAGATTTAGGCGCATCTCCCCTTTTCTGCTGACTCTCTGTTGTTGAGAATGGATTTCCAAAGAATGCCTTTATTCCCTATATTGTCTAGGGAGCGATAGTCTTTTCCTGCTTGTACAACAACTGGGCAAAGCCTGAAGCACCCTCCAGGGTCAACGTAATGCTTTAGTGTTGTCTGTTATAGCAATACTTTCTGTTACACATATTTAGTGTGTGTACACGCACACGCATGCTCGCGCGCGCGCGCGCGCACACACACACATGCTCGCGCGCGCGCGCGCGCGCACACACACACACACACATTACTGTGTGTATGAAGAGGTCAGAGGACACAGCTTCTGGAGGAGTTGACATTATTTGGTTCTCTCTTTCCATCTGAGAATCTAACTCAGCTCATCTGATGACAACTATGTTTACATGCTGGGCCATTTTCTTGACAGTCTCCCTATGCAGCTCACCTTGTTCTGGAGCTCACTATGTAGACTAAACTAGCTTTGAACTTACAGAGAGCCTCCTGCCTCTGTCTTCCAAGTCCTGGGACTAAAGGTATCTGCCACCAGGACTGGATGCTGAGCCATCTTGCTGGCTCTTGATCATAACTTGATGTCCTGGGGGAAAGTATTTTTTTTTTGAAATGGTGAGAAATGTGATTGAACATGACATATGGATGGTGTGTTGTGAAAATGATGTTAGCTGTTAATATGTAAACTAGCTAAAACAGCTTGAGATGTGAGAAATTCTGAAGAAACCATAAATTAAGAAACCTAGGGGCGCCATCTTGTGGAGAGTCCTCCCGTAAAGCAACATATTGGAGAATGTTCTTTTCTTCTCCAGAACTTTCTTCTTTTTAAAAAGCCAGGGAGAATCCATCATGTGTCCATCCATCTAACCACCCATCCAAATATGCATCCATCCATGTATCCAGTCCATTCATCTAACCATCCACCACCCACCTACTCACCTGTCATTCGCCCACCCACCCATCCATCCGTCACTTCCCCATTCTCTCATCTACCCATCAGTTCATCCATTCACACGATAATCCATCTACTCATTCATCCCTTCTCAGAACATTTATTGTATCCTTTCTATGCTTTGGTAGGGACTCTGTGAAAGGAGCCCACAGAGGGCAATTGTGGGTGTCGAGGAATCTTACTGGAAGGAATCTTACTGTTTTTTGCTGAGATGGAGCAGACAGGTAGAGACAGCTTCCTGATATAAATGGCACCTAAGTTGAGATCTGGAGGAAAGAAAGAATGTGATATTTCAGCAGGGACATCTTCTGTGTTCATTACCTCTTACTCCATTAGGTGAGAGAAGAGGACTCCAGACTCCTGACTGGGCTACTTTCCTGTGTACCACACACATGGTTGTTCCTCTAGATCTCACCTTGAGGACTGAGGGTGTCTCACAGGCAGAGGACAGAGCGGTGAAAGGACGCTGAAAATATTAAATAATAATAAAAAACTAGAGAGAGCTGTGAAGTGAAGCCTGTGATGTGGGTAGATTCCCTTACATGAGACTCATGCTACCTATTAATATGAGAGAGTATTAATAGTTGACATTATGGTGAGTTTTTCATTTAATAGAATTTGTGATTGTCACATTGGCAGAGCTGTGTTAGTGTGGGCCAATGGCCAAGGTCTGGAAATGGCCTCTTTATGTGTGGATAGATACATAATAGTATTCTTCCTTGGCGATTTCCCTCCATTACCTGTTCCAGACTGTTGCTTGACAAATGTGTTACAGTAAAAGTGTCCAGCAGCAAACCAGTTAAATGGGCCAGCATTTGACCCACATCCACAGGATGGATGGCCCTTTACCAGTCGCTTTATCCTCTGGCCCCTCGGCCGTCATCCGGAATTAACGCTGAGCAGAGCTGATGGTTGACCTAGCAAAGCTTACAGCAGCTTCAACAGGCTACAGCAGAGGTGTGAGTGCTGTTTAGCTCAGCGCTGTTGTCACCGTGACACAGCCTTTCTTGCCTTCCCCTGCAGGCCTGTTACCCCTGGCATCAGCCTTGTACTGTGTTTGCAGTATGACTGAGCAGTAGCTCATATCTTCATAGCACTGAGAATAAATGATAGATCAGAGGACCATGAGCTTAACAAAGCCGGGAAGAATGTATCTTCTTGTGGACTTGGGAAATACTCATGCATTTAATACAGAAACCTTGTGCTTTTTTGAAAATCTCCTTGGTATTTTTTGACAGTATCATATATGTATAGAGTGAATTTTAGTGATTCTCACCCCTACTCCTTCCTCTTACCCACTCCCTTATCTTAATGGAGCCCTTCTTCCCAAGTGTCCCTCCTACCTTCATGCCTTTTTGTTTGTGACCCACTGAGTTTAATTAGGGTTGCCTGCTAACCTAGAGCATAGCTGGTGGATTAATGACTAGGGCAAAGCTAGGAGGCAGAACTTGTTTAGGGGTCCCCTAGCCGGCAACGAGGCTGAGGTCATGGGGTTCTCAGACTCTTAGACACTCAGGAGCATCCTGGAGTAGTGGAAGAGTAGAGAATGGAGCCAGGGCTTGTGGGCTGGGGACAGCACCTAGTCTGGGGCTGGGGAAAGGGGAGCTCTGGCTTGTCCCAGCAGTGATTTTCCTTAGCTTGGCAGAGTCAGGCTTGGTGGCAGTTGTGGCTGGGAGTGCAGAGAGGCCTTCTATTGGTGAACTAAGCTGCTGATCTGTAGTCAAAAGTCTTCTTCATGGCTCCCCACAGTGAATCTTATGAAAAAGACTGTCTATGGTTCTAAACAGTTTATTGGTTGTTCATGGCAGAAAATGGTTGCATAATGTACCATACCCACTTCTCAGGGTAGGCCTGAGATTAAATACCTTTTGCAGGGAGGAATGTCTGGAAAGGAAGCGTGTTGGCTAAGCCCTCTGGGCCTCTAGGTACCTCATTAGCATGGAGAACTCTGTTTTGGGCCTATGTGACCATAGGTCACATTTCTTTTATGTGAGGAGCATGGCACATGTTCCAAGTCAGGAGTCTGGCAAGGAGCTGGGAGTCGCCTAAGCCACAGGCATGTGCCTACCAAGTCTCCAGGTCTCAACCTGTTTTACCTTACCAAACTTCCTGGCATGGTTTTACATCTCACAGGGATGGAGAAACCCGGAGAGGAGCCATTCTCATAGCTGGATCTAACTCATTAGATCTGGTGATGATGCAGCTCTGCTTTGCCTTGTCCAGACAAACTCTCATCTTCAGGGACTTACCATGGGAGCTTCCAGAATTCTGTTCTATTTCTGGATAGGATAGCTAACATGGTCAGATGAATCATTTCCCTTTCAAGCTGTTGGCTCTTTAAGCACTTATCAGGGAAAATGGATGATGGACAAAAGAGGTCATGGAATAAAAAAGAAGCTGAGGATGGAACTCACTGTTGGCAGAGTGCTTGCTGAGCTGGCTTCAGCTGGAGAGATGGCTCAGTGGTTAAGAGTACTGACTGCTCTTCCAAAGGTCCTGAGCTCAAATCCCAGCAATCACATGATGGCTCACAACCATCCATAATGAGATCTGATGCCCTCTTCTGGGGTATCTGAAGACAACTACAGTGTACTTACATGTGAAAAATAAATAAATCTTTAAATAAAAAAAGGAATCTCTGACTTCAAACCTCAGTGTGCCATAAGTCAGGTCTGAGGCTGCATACCTGTAATCCCAGCACTCGTTAGACAGAGGCGGGAAGATAAGAGGTTCAAAGTCATCCATGGCTCGGTAGCAACTTTGAAGCTAGCCTTGTCTCCATAATGATAAAAACGAAAGCACTTAGTTCACATTAGAAAGTATGCTAGCCACACCCACTGACCAATAGATGACAAACTCCACTGTTACAGGAACTGATGATGTCACGTCCACAAAGCTGTAATGCTTCAAGCCTAAATGACGGACCGGATAGAGCACAGTAGAGGGAAAACACTGACAAATTTGTTTGTTATTACAATTAACTTAGAAACATGCAGATGTTAAAGCAACTATAATCTCCTTAAAACTAAAACAAATATACACATGGAAGTACAAACACCACCGTAGACATTACACTGAGATAAACTTTATAAATGTATAAAATTTTTAAAAATCCACAGAGTCAATAAAATTCAGGTTAATCTTTGTTTAACATAACGGTGATGTTTGCTAAAGCCAAGTCTTAGAGTGCCGTGGAGACCGAGGCTGAAGCAAAGACATGTGACTTGGCTGTGATTTGCTGAACATGGAGAGTGCCACACAGTGACTCAGCGCGTCGGTCATTTTCCTCTACTTTGAGCAGCTGCAGGGCACTGTGAGGCCATTTGTCCTTCCCTTGGTGGTGAACACACTGTTGGTAAAGTCCATCTCATTTATTCTGCATTACTACTTAGCTGTGGCAGTTACAACAGAGTTCTGTTGGGCCCCAGTGTTGTTGTAAGCAAGCCCGAAGAGCCATCAGCTCAGAGGACTAGAGCTAACAGCAGGTGGGCACTGATTATAACTCCTCCAACAATTCACATCCCACACGTGGAATAGAAATTCTGTGTCCAAGTCAGTCATGCAGTTGGTCCAGAAGATAATTGTATTGATTCGATTTAGAATTTCATTAAAATAAAAACACAAATGAAAAAAGAACTCTGTCAGAAGCTCGCAAGGTGGTGCCAGGGAGATGGCTCATCGGGAGAAAGCTCTTGGCACAGAAGCAGGAGGAACTGAGTTTGAATATTTGGAATCTGTATAAAAAGCCAGGCGTGATTGTACAAGTGTCTGCAATCCCGGCGCTTCGGTGGGGAAATGGGAATCAGGAGACAGGAGAATCCCCAGGCTAGCAGGCTGAAGCACACAACATAAAAAAACAACAACAAAGAGATCTTGCCTCACTAATAAGGTAGTCACTGGAGTCTGACACCCGAGGAGGTTGTCCTCTGACTGCCACACACACATGCATGTCTGTATTCACACATACAAAGTGCAGGTATATGCACATGCCCACATTCACATATTGAATACAAACACATGTACCACATACAAAGATAAGTTTAACAAAAAACCATGTTTATGAATTAAGAGAGGAGGTCTACATGCCCCGGTCTGAGAGATGTGGGCGTGAAGGGCTGTTGACGTAGCTGCCTGCTTGCTATGGGGTAGGGGATGGAGGTGACAGGCAAACTGTTGGAGAATGACTGACCAGTTCCTCCTCCTTCTCAAAGTTGACTTCTTCTCAGACTTACTGGGGAAACTGAGGCAACTCGAATACTCATTTGACTTCTGCTATTCAGCTATTGTCTTGCCATAGCTTTAAGCTGTCACATCTTTCTTATGGCAACTGTTGGCTGCCCTGCTGAGGGCTAGCCACAGGGCTGAGGGCTCATGTAGGGGAATCAGGTAACATATTGTCCATATAGATTGGAAACCCTAGTCTGAAACTTGTGCTATTTCTTTGATTACATGTGTGTTTATAACCAGAGGAAC
This sequence comes from Mus caroli, assembly GCF_978045245.1. Taxonomy (NCBI): domain Eukaryota; kingdom Metazoa; phylum Chordata; class Mammalia; order Rodentia; family Muridae; genus Mus; species Mus caroli. The sequence continues at coordinate 34,761,475 of NW_028227263.1, read as the reverse complement.
TTCAGATATTTCTGGCTCAGGAGAAGTGTATAGATTTTTCAGTAACAAAGGATCTTTTTGGAGTAAGGAAGGAAGTGTGACCAGGAAACTGTCCAAAGAAGCCTCAGGAACCTGTATTCCTGCTTGCCATTGACAGGCCGATGAAAAAAACTTTATTTCTCTGTGATTGGCAGTGGTACTGCCTGAATCCAAGGAAACATTCTTGTTGTCAATAGTATCTTATTTGTGGCCTCTGAATACTGACCTACCTGGGATCCCTTGGGGTCCAGTGTGACATAGCCATAGCTCTCTGTGGAGGCATTTTTCTGAGGTGGCATCCCTGAACTCAACCCCAAAGTCTTGGTGACAGGCTAGCTCACTTGCATATCACACTTTGCCATCTTTGGCCAGTTTGCCAACAACTCTTCCAACTCAAGGTAGAGTTTCTCTCAATTCCTAGGTGCAGTCCTCCATAGCCCTGCCAGCTTCAAGAGTCCAAGTACCAAACCCTAGTGGGTACTTCATCTGAGCCCTGCCCCAGGGCTGCTCTCAACCTTGTGCATGTCATAATTGACCTGTCTACCTCCACTCCCTAAAGATTTTATCTTTAAATTATGTGTATATGCATGTATCTTTGTGTGAGTATGTGCACATGAGTGCAGGTACCCTCAGAAGCCAGAAGGGGGCATCACATCCCTTGGAGCTTGAGTTTCAGGTGATTGTGAGCCATTTGAGATTGGCTCTGGGAAATGAACTTGAGTCCTTTTGAAGAGTAATGTGTGCTCTTAACTGCTGAGCCATCTTTCCAGTCCCTCTACCCTTACTCTTGAGTCTATTCATTACATTTTCATAATTTCAAATATATTTTAGGATCAAGAGCGATGTAAATGAACAAATGTGAGCATATATATATAGTATCAGCAGGGTATGTGCAGAATTAGAAATCAGCTGTGCAATTAAACAGCCCAGGGGCTTAACTCTGTCTTGTCATTTAGTAGCTCCCTGACCTCAGACAAATTATTACATTTCTCAAAGATATTGTTTTCTTATTTGCAAAATACAGACCATAATAATATCTACTTCATAATTTCTTGATGGGATCATTCAGTCTGACACATGCTTGATGTTCAACAAATGGTAATTTAGTTGGTATGCTATGAATATCTACCTGTTACAAGGCATAGCAAAACCACCAAGTCAAATGGCTTATAATATTCCTAGGAGCTAAAAAAGCCAGCTATGGTGGCATATGTGCTTGGAATCCCAGCAGAGGGATGGAAACCAACAGACCCCTGGGGTTGACAAGCATAAACTACTGGGCAAGTTCCAGGCTACTGAGAGACCCAATCTAAAAAGAAGGAAAAGTGGGGTTTTGAGAGAGGACTCAGTGGTTAGATCATGCTTAATGCTTTTGCAGATGACCTACATTTAGTTCCTAGCACCCACACCAGACAGTTCACACCCACCTGTAACTCTGGCTCCTGTACTCTATTTTGGCCTCCATGAGCATCCACACACATATGGCATTTGCTTACACAGACACAGACACATTCATGTTAAAAGAAAAGTGGCCAGTGCTTGAGGAATGATATCTGGAGTCGACTTCTGCCTTGCACATACACACATGTGTGTGGACACTTCCCCACCCCAGCACAATTGTCCCCATTGTTCAGCGAAGACTTACTTCAGTTCTGGTTTGAGAGTTCTTGGTTGTTGGTCCTTTTACATTGAGCCTATAACTCAGACAGAACACCAGAACAGTGTGGCTGGGGCTGTAACTAGCAGAGCTGCTTATAACTTGATGGGCAGGAAGCAAAGAGATGTGGAGGGACCAAGTCCTAAGATCAGTTAAGAGTGGACTCTAGAGGCTCTACCAGTGCCTGACAAATACAGAAGTGGATGCTGACAGCCATCAATTGGATGGAGCACAGGGTCCCCAATGAAGGAGCTAGAGAAAGTACCCAAGGAGCTGAAGGGGTTTGCAGTCCAATAGGAGGAACAATATGAACTAACCAGTACACCCAGAGCTCCCTGGGATTAAATCACCAACCAAAGAGTACACATGGTAGGACTCATGGCTCTAGCTGCATATGTAGCAGAGGATGGCCTAGTCAGTCATCAATGGGAGGAGAGGACTTTGGTCCTGTGAAGGTTCTATGTCCCAGTATAGGAGAATGCCAGGGCCAGGAAGCGGGAGTGGGTGGGTTGGTGAACGGGGGTGGGCGTGGGGGGGTAGAGTGGATAGGAGATTTTTGGAGGGGAAATCAGGAAAGGGAACAACATTTGAAATGCAAATAAAGTAAATATCTAAAAAAAAAAAAAAAAAAAAGAGTGGACTCTAGAGAGGTCATCTCCTCTTATAGGTTCCATTACCTCCCACTAGTACTACAGGTTGATGACCCAGCCATGCCATTAGCACATGGCTTTTTTGGAGGGGGCACATTTAAGATTCAAATCACAGCATGTGATTACTCTAGAACTTGCATTCCAAAACCAGGCAGTGCCTCAACAAACCGAGATGGGAGAGTGGCAGGTTCAGTTTTTAATCTTTCATAGCAATGGTGACAGACAGCAAGGTGAGGTCAGAGGGACACCAGGCCACCTTTCCTTCCCTACGTCTGCAGCGTGCTGTCCAAGCAGAATCACACACATCATTCTATCCTTTGCCTTCTCCTTTCTGAGTCAGTGCATAAATAGATGACTTCTGGAGCTCCAGGGAAGCCCAGATCCACACATTAGGCAGGAAGTCATGTGCTTTCTTTCCAGGATAACTGTCCATAACCCATTCAAGCCCAGAAAGAAAGGATGTCAGAATTTGTTCAAAATCCATCAATCGGACCATTTTCTCAATGACAAACAGATGGCTCCTTTGAGTTATTCAGAGGGAGAACATTCTTTTCCTTTTGTTCATCTCAGTTTTTATGGTTTAAAAGAATTAGTGTTTAATCCCAATTCTAAAATTGTTAATTAGTTTGTATTTGCCTCACTAAATCTGTTAAATAGATTTTTATCGCTTCAGCTCTGTCTCCCTGGCAGCATCTGGTGTCAAGTTTGCAGAAATAATGTGGGTCTGACAGAAAAAAAAAATCCAAACCCAAACCCAGAGGTTAAACCACCAGGATGACAGATGAGACAGCATTAAAGAGAAATACATCACCCTAAAGCCTTTATTCCCATATATTTTGGGATCAACCTAAAGATGAACCACCATTCTCTGTTCCATTTCACTCCCCAGGAGCGCTGTGGCCCAGGTCCTGTTTGATTTATGTATGCGGTTAGACACTGATGAGGGCTGCCAGGGAGCCCTCAGCCCTCCCCAGATACAGGCTTGGCAAAAGCAGGAGGATATTTCTGTTACCCTCTTACCCCAACCCTTATCCTCCATGTTCAATTCAATGATCTGTAAGAACTAAGCCATGCAGGCAAAGCTCGCCAACAGGCAGGGGGCAGCAGAGAGCAGCGCAGCTAAAGGAAGGCAGTGTCCAAGAAACAGGTTTGTGCCCAAACCACTGTGTTGCAACATAATCAAAGTTAGCTCATACTCTAGATTCAGAGGTTAACAGCCGTCTTAGATACCCCCCGCCCCCCAGAGGATTTGAGTTTGGTTTCTGTGATGGTTTGTATATGCTCAGTCCAGGGAGTGGCACTATTAGGAGGTATGACCTTGTTGGAGTAGATGTGTCACCGTAGGTGAGGGTTTTAAGACCATCATCCTAGCTGTCTGGAAGCAAGTTGTCCATTAGCAGCCTTCAGATGAAGATGTAGAACTCTCATCTCCTTCTGCACCATGCCTGCCTGGATGCTGCCATGTTCCCGCCTTGATGATAATGGACTAAACTTCTGAACCTGTAAGCCAGCCCCAATTAAATGTTGTCCTTATAAGAGTTGCCTTGGTCGTGGTGTCTGTTCACAGCAGTAAAACCCTGACTAAGACAGTGCCCAGCATCCACATCAGGCTCCAGGATAAGGATTCAGTGCCTCCCTCACCCCCACAATTAAAAACAATAGTTGATGATTTAATTCTAAGAATGAGAGTAACAAACAAAAGCTGCCCAGTAGCCAGTTTCTCTGTGGTAGACACAGAACGGTTCACAAATCCCCAGAACCTGTTACCTCGCATGGCAGAGGGCTTTAAAGGTGTGATTTAGTTAAACATGGGAGATGCAGAGGCCCTAAATACAACCAGGAATTTCTTTAGAAGAGAGAGCAGAGGGAGATGAGAAGATGAAAGAGAAGGCAACAAGATGTTGGAAGCAGTTTGACACAAAGTGAAGATGAAAGAAGAAGCCACAAGTCAAGACACACGTACATGGATGCTAGAAGCTGAAAAAACATTTGTTCTCCCTAGAGTAAGAGAGCACTGCTAATCCTTGACTTTAGCCTACTTAAACAAAAATTTTCATTATTGACTACCAGAACTGAGGGAGAATACATTTTTTATATCACAGTGCTTTGTCATAGCAGCCATCAGGAACTAATGCCATGCCTTTTTCTTGCATGGGACAATAGTCCTCTATCCCAGCACTAAAAAGTATTTTTCAGGGGTAAACTGAGGTGGCAGAGATGAGCATGATGAATTCATATCGTTCAGGGTAGGAATGGACTTCAAGCTCTAAGCAGACATAGGTCTGACTTTCCTGCCCTGGAAGGTTGGAGAACATTTCTGAACATCTTAGACCAAAAATAATAGAAGAGTCGGGAGTTCTCTGCATAAATATCTGCATAATCAACATATTTACATAAGTATTAAGAGAAGATGAGAGTAAGGTGGAGCCCACAAGTCAGAGGAGGTGGAGAAGGGAGTCAGTGAGAAGAAGATGAATGGGGAAGAGGGCAAAGGAGCTGCCTCTCAGGCAGGAGAGTCAGGAGCCACTGTCCCCATGTTGTTCAAATCAACGCTGATGTTCTTTATCGGACACATGCGGCTTCTAGGTAGAATTTCATTTTAGCAAGTTTCAAGAAGTTTCTCTAGGATAGCTTAAATTTCTGTGTGTGTCTTTAAAAATTATTTTCATTTATTGCATCCTGACCATGTCTTTCCTCCCTTCTTTCCTCCTAAGTCCCTACCCCACCTTCCTTTCCCCCAGATTCACCCTTCCTCTGCTTCCCTTCAGAAAAGAACAGGCCTCCCAGGGATATCAACCAAACATGCATATCAAGTTGCAAAGAGGTTGCTACCTCCTCTCGTATTAAACTAGAGCAGGCAGCCCAGTAGGAGAAAAAGGGTCCTAAAAGCATTCAAAACGTCAAAGACAGCCCCTGCTCCTACTGTTAAGTGTCCCACAAGAACACCAGGCTACACAATCATAACGTATATGCAGAAGGCCTAGTCAGACTCATGTAGGCTCCCTGGCTGTCAGTTTAGTCTCTGTGAGCCCCATAAACCCAGGTGAATTGATTCTGTGGGTTTTCTTGTGGTATCTTTGACCCTACTGGCTCCCAAAATCCTTCTTCCTCTCCTTGGCATGATTCTTTTTTAACTCTGCCTAATATTTGGCTATAGGTCTCTGCATCTGCTCCCATCAGTTGCTTGATGAAGCCTCTGTGATGACAATTATGTCAGGCTCCATCCAGCACAATTCTTTACATACCTTGAGAAAACAATACACAACTTCATATTGAAAAACAAACAAACAAACAAACAACAACAGAATGACTTCCAGAGGTATCACTGTCCCTAATTTCAAGCTGTACTACAGAGCTATAGTAACAAAGAGCACATGGTATTGGCGTAAAAACACAGAGGTTGACCAATGGAATCAAACTGAAGACCCAGACATAAATCCACACACCTGTGGACACCTGATTTTTGATAAAGAAGCCAGAATTATATAATGGAAAAAAAAGAAAGCATCTTCAACAAAGTGCTAGTCTAACTGGACGTCTTGCATGTAGAAGGATGCAAATAGATCATCTTGCACAAAACTCAAGTCCAAGTGAATCATGGTCCTCATTGTAAAACCACTGAACTTGATAGAGAGAAAGTGGGGAATAGCCTTGAACACATTGGCATAGGAGACAACTTCCTGAACAGACCACCTACAGTGGAGGCACTATAATCAGCAGTAAATAAATGAGACCTCATGACACCCAAAAGTTTCTGTAAGGCAAAGAACACTATCAATACCACAAAGCAGCAGCTCCCAGAATAGGAAAAGATCTTCATCAACTCCACATCTGACAGAGGGCTAATATCCAAAATATGTAAAGAACTCAAGAAATTAGAAATAAATAATTCAATTAGAAAGGGGATAGATATCTAAACAGAGAATTCGCAACAGAAGAATTTCAAATGGTCAAGAAGCACTTAAAGAAATGTTCAACATTCCTAGCCATCATGCAAATCGAAATGGCTGGATCCTCTTCTCCCCACCCCATCCTCAACTCCCAGCCTTGGGGTGGCCGTCGTGTGTGAACACATCCAGCCCAGCTTTTTTCCGTGACTGCTGAAGATCAAAACACAGGTTTTCATGTTTATTCAGCAAGTGCTTTGCTGACTGAGCCAACTCCCCAGTCTTAGGGAGAATTAGTTTTGCTATAATTTTGAAAGAACACCCCAAAAAATTGGAATAGTAATGCCCCAAACCCCTCCTTTATAACAGAACGCTCTCATTTTGTATTATTGTAAGCTCTCTTTTCTTTAAGTATAAACAATTTACATTTGCATCCTCTCTCCTGGTTTTTAAGTATGCCAGTACATCTTTTATAGGAGCAGGACATTTGTCATCAACCACAGTACAGGCTTCAAAGCTGAGCAAACTGAACGCAGTCATCAGTACATAGTCCAAGTCCAAATTTTGCCAACTATCTTTCTAGTTTATTTATTTATCTCCTGGACCAAGACTTTTGAGGCAGAGTTTCAGCATGTTGCTTTGGCTATCCTGGAACTTACAATGTAGACCAGGCTAGCTTTGAATGTACAGAAATGACTCTGCCTCTGCCTCCCAAGTGCTGGAATTAAAGGCCTTCTACACTATGGAGGTGTTTCTTCAGGTTTTAAATGCCTCATTTCATAAAAGATGAAACAAGATCCTCCTTCTTCTATGCCAATTACTTTTTTGATAGTTATTACTAAGATAACATTGATAGCCGAGAAAGCCTTATTGATGCAAAGGAAGATAAGGATTCGTTTTGTCTCAGAGTATTGAATCTGCATATTAAATGTTAATAAATTTTATTTTTAAAGTATTTATTTTGGTGTGTGTGTGCATGTGTGTGTGTGCGAGCTTGCAGCAGTTCACATGTATCATGTGCATGCAGGTACCCACGTATGCCGAAAGAAGGCAGGTGTTGGATCCCCTGGATTTTTAGTAACAGGCAGTTGTGAACCACCCCATATGAGTGATGGGATCCAAACCTGGATCCTCTGCAATAACATCAACATGTGCTCAACCACTGAGCCATCTCCACAGCCCCCAACAAACTTTATAAAATAACTAGAATATTTATAAACAGATCCACTTAAAAAAATTACTTCCCCAGGCTGGCGAGATTGCTCAGAGGGTAAAAGCACTGACTACTCTTCCGAAGGTCCTGAAATCAATTCCAGCAACCATATGGTGGCTCACAACCACCCGTAACGAGATCTGACGCCCTCTTCTGGTATGTCAGAAGACAGCTACAGTGTACTTATGTATAATAATAAATAAATCTTTGGGCCAGAGTGAGCAGGAACTGAGCGAGCAGCGCTGCCCAGAGTGAGAGGGGTTGGCCGGAGTGAGCAGAGGTCCTAAAATTCAATTCCCAACAACCACATGAAGGCTAACGACTATCTGTACAGCTACAGGGCACTCACATACATAAAACAAACAAACAAACAAACAAACCTTTAAAAAATTTTACTTTCCACAATCTTTCTACAATATACTCTAATGTTTAATTTTTCTTTATTCTTGAGTGTTTCATAGATGTATACAATGAAATATAATCACGTTCACCTCCACCCCTCCCCCAGCTTTCCCCATAACTGTAGCTTCTTGAGTTTCATTGCTGTAGCTCTCCAGTTTTCTTCTATTTGGGACACCTCAGTCAGGGTGGTCGCTCATGCTTGTAATCTCAGCACTTGGGAGGCTGGCCAGGAGGAGCTCATTGAGTCTCAGGCCCGTGACTGGGCTATCGAATGAGACCGAGTCTAAAACAACACCACCATAAACCTAACAACACTGGTGACAAACCTAAAACCGGTAGGTGTGGTGGCTCACACCTTTAGTCCTGACTCGTAGGAGGCAGAAGCAGGCAGATCTTTGTGGGTTCAAGGCCAGCCTGTACACAGAGCCCATGTCAGTCAGGGTTACATAGCGAGATGCAGGCAGAATGCGTCATTGCTTGTAAACAAGGGATAGACTATGAACTTAAGGTGCATTGTGAGCTTGGGGTATTCTGTGGACTTGGGGTATTCTGTGGGCTTGGGGTATTCTGTGGGCTTGGGGTATTCTGTGGGCTTGGAGTATACTGTGAGTGAGATACACTTATGTGCTTGGGATATACCACCGGCTTGGTATACTGTATACTTGGGATATATTATGAACTTGAGATAGTCATTTTTGCTTCGAACTTTGCAACTTCCCCTTCAACTCCATCCTCATCCCCAAGGGACTCTGGAAATCACTTCTTTCTTTTCTTTGATATTCAGAGAAGAGAAAGTCTATCTGTGAACCACCAGCAGTAGGATCACTTTTTACCTCTCTGGCTAGGTAGCTAGAGATATGCTATGCTCTGCGCAAGGCATGACAGGGAAGTTCCCAAGCCCTAAGGACCTCAGAAGCTGGTAGGGAATATGGTGCATGCACATACTCTCTGATGCCAGGTGGGAAGAACCAAGCTTGCTCAAAGCCAAGCTCTTCATGCTCGTTCCCTGGGTATTAGTGATAGCTTTAGGAAGGGGATTTAGTGAGGCTCAGCCTTCAAGGACAGACCACAGCCAGGGCACGAAGGCCTGAAAACTGTGGCCTACTGGGGTTTAGAGGTGCCTCAGTGTTGCATATTAGCATCACTGGGGCATGGAGGACAGGAGCAGGGAACAGAAACAAAGCTGAGAAGGTTGGGGGTCTACTTTTGATGTATTCTAGAGGATTATAGGCCAGCAAATTTTCATATTTGGGGAAGTCTGTTTTATGGCACTTTGGGTCTCTGATATCTTTTCCTGTTTGACTGATCACATTTTACTTCCTCTACTGGAACTAAGGTAAAAAGAATCTTATTCTGTCAGCCCATCAAGAAATAAGGGGGAAGGTGAGAAAGGGGGGAACAGATGTAAGTGTGTGTGTGTGAGAGAGAGACAGAGAGAGAGAGACAGAGAGAGAGAGAGAGAGAGACAGAGAGAGAGAGAGAGAGAGACAGAGAGAGAGAGAGAGAGAGAGAGAGAGAGACAGAGAGAGAGAGAGAGAGAGAGAGAGAGAGAGAGAGAGAGAGAGAGAGAGAGAGAGAGAGAGAGAGAGAGAGAGATTGACAGGATTGAGTTGAGACTCAATGGATTTGGTAAAGGTTGAATTCAGCTAGTCCTGGGGACCACAAGGGGTCAGCCTTGGGTCCTACAACAGAAAGCAGGAGGTATTTTCGAAGTGTGAGTTCTCACCTGAGGACCATTCAGAGGGATTTATTCCACTTTAATATACTATGGAGTTAGTGGCTTTGAAATTCTTTGTCGCCAAGGGGCCTTTAAAGCCAATGAAGCAAGCATCTCAAGAATGACCCCTGCCAGGACTGCTTGTTTATAACCCTCAGAGCCACAATAAAAGGCAAGTTTCCTGCTTGGTGATTTGGGTTGGAGGGCTCCAAGGATACCTACCTACCTTTCAGGCCTGGGAGTCAGCTGAGTTTGGGGGGGGGGGAGGAGTTGGGTGTGTGGTCTGGGACAGATGCTTCAGGCCTGGGTCAAAGCTAGGCTGGGTAGCTTTATTGAAATGACTTAACTGCAGGTCCCACATTATTGGCTTTCTTCTTCTGGTAATAGACTTCAGACTGCCGGAGGAGTGTGCTGCCTGTACAGCTGTTCCTATTAGAAACTTCCCCACTACTTTCCTTAAGTTTGGAGGGGAAATGAGTTGTAAGCTATCCCATCCCGGGACCCAGGGCCGCTGGGAGAAGGCTTTAGAGTTGAGGGAGAGCAGACAGATGCCAGGGCACCACAGGGAGCCAGGTTCAAGCTAAGAGGCTGGGGAAGGCGTTCCTTTAAAAGTCTATTTTAGGACTGGCCTGGGAGTCCAGCAGGTAAAGGTGCTTACTGCTGACTCCGATGGATTGAGCTGAATCCCCATGACCAACAGGGAAGAAAGCAAGAACTGACTCCCACAAGTCCTCTGACCTCTATGCATGTACCATGGCACCATAATCAATCAATCAATCAATCAACCAATCAATCAATTATGTATACATTTTCCACTTACTGCAATCTTTGGTAGAGGCCATTTATTTTGTTCTCTTCCATAAATGGACCTTTGCTAACTGTGGGAAGCACAGATCGCCATCAACCCTGAAGCTCCAGCACTGTTCTCCAACTTTGATGCAATCTTTACAGCACCACTCTGGGTAGGTACTGTGATGGTGCTGTTTACAGACCAGGGTGGCAAGGCACACACAGCAAGAAGTGGGCTGACTTGTGCAAAGTCACAGAGCCTGCAGACAGATGATGGTACAGCCAGACAGAGTCCCTACACTCTCAGGCACTAAAGCTGAAGGATATGTTAGTCCTTGAAGTCAGGACACTTCAGAGGAACAAGTCTGATGTAGACAAGAGTCACAGAGAAAAGCCCAGGAGCTATGTGGGCAGTGGTGGGCAGTGATGGGCAGTATTTGTCAGGAGGCTGCTGGAGGGAGCGTTTCTTCTGCACTTATGGTGTTCCCTTCCATGTGGAGGACAAGTGAGTGTAACTTTCCCAGCTTCTGTCCTGCCTGATGTGTCTAGGACAAGGGACTGGGTGTGTACCACTCTGTCCCTTTGTCTCTGGGTGTGAGCTGCCTGCAGGAAGCATGACCCTAGATGTATTGCACTGTGCATAAGATGCTCTCCACTGGGAGCCTGGGGTTGCTAGTGACAGGGTAGTGATTCCACTAGCCTTAAGTATCTATCTATCTATCTATCTATCTATCTATCTATCTATCTATCTATCTATTTGTGTGTGTGTGTGTGTATGTGTGTATGTACATATTTGTGCATGCAGGTGCCTGTGGAGTCCAGAAGAGGGTGCCAGATATCCTGGAGCTGGATTTATAGGCAGTTGTCCAGAGCCTGACATGGGTGTTGGGAATCAAAATCAGATCAAGTGCATCATGTGCTAAGTGCCGAGCCATCTCTCCAGACCTTTAAGGGTTTCTCTTAAGTCTATTTTAGGTACAAAGTAAATTTGCAAGAGCAAACAAATTGTATCTTTTGGTTTTCTAGTCTTTACTCTGGAAGCCTCACTGGGCAGGTCTGGGCCTGGAGAAAAGGTCCTGTGACTTCAGGTCTTCCCTCAGTATCCTGAATCTATTCCATCAGCAGCGCCAGAAGCACCACGGCTCTTTCAGCCTTCCCACCAGGCTCTTCACAGCCTTTGACCTTCCTTCAGAAAACCCACGGGATGGGGAGCAAGGAGAACCCCAGCCCAGAGGCATCTCTCTGCTACAGAGTGGTACCCAGAAGAGCATCCTGTGAAATGTCTCTGAGTATCAGCATCTGTCTAGGCCCACCTGACCTGTGAGAAAGAACCTGAGATGTGGGCAGTGTGAGAAGGGAAGCTTTCCTGGGCCCACACGTAAGACAGCTTTTGGGATGGTGTAAATTTCGTAGTTCCAAAACTTCCACACCAGATCGAATGCTCTCTCCATTCCAGAGCTCTCAGGGGCCATGGAGACTTTCTCTGTTCGGTCAGAGCACTCTCAAATGGAGGAGGAGCTCTGTCAGAGTAGTTGACAGGACAAACCAGTTCCTTTTAATAGTGATAATTAAGGCAAGGCTCTAGCTGGCAGTTAGTACAAGAACAAGAATGGCGACAATGTTACTGTGTGCCAGGGCCATTCCAGACTCTCCATTTGATACTCCCATACATGTATCTTATGAATTTTTGTCACGTTCACTCCCTTACCCCCTGTCTTAAGGTTTCATTGCTGTAAAGAGACACCGTGACAAACTAACTCTTAGAAAGGACATTTAATTGGGCCTGGCTTGCAGTTTCAGAGGCTCGGTCCATTATCATCGTGGCAGGAAGCAAGGCAGTGTGCAGGCAGACATGGTGCTGGAGGAGGAGCTTAAACTTAGTCTACATCTTAATCTGAAGGCAGCCAGGATTAGAATGTCTTCCCCAGGCAAACAGGAGGAGGCTCTGATTCTACACTGGGTGGAGCTTAGGCCTAGGAAACCTCAAAGCCCACCTCCCACAGTGACACACTTCCTCCAACAAGGCCACACCAATCCAACAAAGCCACACATCCTAATAGTGCCATTCCCTGTGGGTACCATGTAGCCCAGGCTGGATTAGAATTCGAAATGTATCCTAGGTTGGCCTTGAATGTCTACTTCAGCCTTGGTGCTGTGATAACAGATGTGTGCAGCCTGTTCAGTTCCCATAATAGTATGTGATATCATAATCTGAAGGGTCTCTAGAACACCCGCACGTTATTTCTGTAACCATAGCATATGGTGCAATGGAGTCCAGACAGTATAACTACCTGCCCAAGGTCACACAGATTGTCAGTAGAGCCCTGACTGGAATTATTTGGCTCTAAGCTTAAAGCTCTTGTCACAATACCATCATTTCCATTAAACCAAGTTACAAAACATTTTAACCAAAATTTAAGCTTTGGTTTGATTAACTGGAAAAAGAATTACATGTACTCTCATGTAGAATATTTCATAGATGAGCTTTAAGCAGGCCCTCTTGGCTTGCCAGGACAACATAGGATCACACCCCAAAGGACACATAACCTCTGCTGAGCAGTGTCAGGCCTGGGGCCGCTAATAGTACCCTGTGTTTCAGTTCCACTTCCAGCCTGGGGAACATGTCTCAGACAAGTCAGAAAACACGGCAGCGTTCCCAGGTGAGGACAGAAATGACCTTTTTTTTTTTTTCTTGAGGCAAGCCGACTCCTCTCAGATCACAGATTGTGACAGGGATTTTAGGAGAGGCTCTGAGGGGAGCAGAAAGCTCTGGTGTAAACAACCCTCAGAGAAACAGTAAATCACCCCTTGAAATGTTCTTGGCAGCTGATCCTTCACTAACAAAACAGCGCTGTTCAGTGTAGCCATAGTCACCGGAGAGCCAGGACTCCAGAGCCCTGGTAACTCAAGGTCTTTGCTGCTGCAACAGATGCAGGCCTTAGCATCTGTTGGGAAGAGAGTGCAGTGAATATCATTGCTCCAGGAGAATGTAGGGATGTTCAGAGCTGCCCTGGCAGAGCACTGGCAGTGTCGTGTTTAGGCTGCTTCCCAACAACCTTCACTTGTCACTAGATGGTACCAATAATGGAGACATTCTGAATTGGGGTTCACAAGACCACACTGCTGCTCTAGTGTAGGAACAGGGCAGCTTGCTTTGTAGGGTATGAAACAATAGAAGCTCCAGTTGAGGGAACATTAGTGAGCCAGCTCTGTGTCTGGGCTGTCAGGACCCATCCTAAACTGTGCTCCCAGCAACTCTGATGCCAGATCACAGGTGCAGATAATCCCCCAAGGCTTGGCTTGGGTCAGCCCATCGGTCCAGATCTGAAAATCAATGTCCACCTTTATGTCTTACACGTTTAAGGGGATTGGAGCAAATTGGAAGGTATTAAGAGAAGAATGATATAAAGGATTGAAGCCATGCTATGCTGACCAGAGGAGGGCTGGGAGGGAGCATGTGGGCACAGGGAAGGGGAGGGGGTTAGGGCTTGCCTTTGTAAACAGGAAGAGGGGAAGGAGAGAGTTGTAGTTTTGCTTGGGATAGTAGCAGGAAAGATCTGAATAAGGAACGTGACTTTTGAAGTCAGAGGGACTTTGAGTTCATAGGCGGGTTCCTTTAGGTGGCAACAGTCAAGTCACCTGACAGCCTGAGACTTCAGCACTTACCCAGTAAGACGGAGATAGAAATGGTTACTCATCGGCATTGCCAATGGCACAGATGACATCTGGTAGCACCATTGCATAATAGCCATCCACGGACAGTTTCCGTTCTGGTCTGGAAGGCAAAGGCTTTGTGAGGTTTACTTGTTGAGATGGGGTCTGGTCTCACAGTTCAGGCAAGCAATCACATCTGGCTTTGAAGTCTCTCTGCAGTTTGTATTGCTCACTGTGTAGATTTTTCTTCTAAAAGATTCTTTTCTTTTTTTAGTGCCTTTCATTTCTACTTACATTATCATATTTCCTAATATAAATTATTCAGCTACTTTTTAATCTTTTATTCTTAAAAAAGAGAAACAGAACATACGGCATGAATAACTTAGTTCTAATAATGGCATATTTTAAATTTTATAAATTATACTCATTTATTTGTGTGTGTGGGCAGGCACACCTGACTGTATGTGTGTGGAAGTTAGGGCTCTCCTTCTTCTATGTGGGTCCTGGGGATCAAATTCAGGTTTTCAGGCTTGGCAACAAGTGCCCGTCTCTGTTGACCATCTCACTGGCCACTACAGTGGCCTACTTTTAAAAATTATTTTTGAGATTATAATATAATCAGATAATTTTCCTGTTCCATTTCCTTCCACCAAACCTCCCCAAATATCCCTTCTTGCTCCATTTTGAATTCATGTTTTTTTTGTTTATTTTATGTATATGAGTACACCATAGCTATCTTCAGACACACCTCTGGACATTGGATCTCATTACAGATGGTTGTGAGCCACCATGTGGTTGTTGGGGATTGGACTCAGGACCTCTGGAAGAGCAGTCAATGCTTCTAACCCCTGAGCCATCTCTGCAGCCCTCATGGCTTCTTTTTTCATTAACTGTTGTTACAGGCACAAATGTATATACTTCTATATTCTTAAATATATCACAAAGGCCTGTTTTAGGTCAGAGGCGGGGTGTTACTTTAGTAATTTGATTAATTGATTCATGATCTAATCATGGAAAAAGAAAATACATATGTGCCTGCATTAAATATGCTATTGTGATAGTTACTTTTCTTATTGCTGTGATAAAATACTTTACAAAAGCAACTTAGGGAAGGAGGGGTTGGGGGTAGCTGAGGCAGCTGGCCACATTGCATCACATCAGCAAGCAGCAAGATGGACGCTGGCGCCCCAGCCCACTGAATGCTGTCACTCAGGTTTGGGGGACAGGGCTTCTTTTGTCCCCCATTTAACCTCTCTGGATGCAGTCCTAGAGACTTGTTCCTAGGTGTGATTCTAAGTCCTATCATGTTGACAATCAAGATTGAACATTGCGATTATGGGATTTTCTTTTCTTTCATTACTTTACCCCTCTGGTTTTGTAAACCATCAATTTTTATATGCTCATTTGTAGTATAAAGTCTTGGCCAACAAGTACCCACATTGACAATGATGTCTCATAAGCATACAAGATATTAAAAATCATCATAACTTTAACAAGTAAATGCCCTAGTAGACTATTCTTTCCTCCCTCTTCCCCCACCTCAGTGCTGCCAGTATCAAGTCTCCCTTCCTATGTCATGGCTCTCTTCCTGTGTCATGGTCCATATGGTCTATGACATTTTGCAACCCCATCCTTTCTCATTACCTATTTTTTTCTCTCTCATGGTTTCCTTTCTAGTTTTTCAGGGTTTACCCACATTTCCACCACTGTTCTACCCCTAGGCAAACACTTAAAGACTTTAACTCCTACCGCAAAAATACTTGGATGTCTACTGTTGCTGCTCTGTTCTCCACAGCAAGGAAATGAAAGCAGCCTGCATAGCCATCAACAGATAAATGGATCATGAGAGTGTGGAAGACACACATGATGCAGTTTTATTCAGCTCTAGTGAAAAATGAAATCATGAAATTTGCAGGTAAATGGATGGAGCTGGAAAGTATAATATTAAGCGAAGTGACCTGATTTCAGAAAGACCAAACCCTGTGTTCCCCCCTCGTAGGTGAAACTGAGCCACCTTGTTTTTGTAACCAAAGTGCATGTTGTTTGCACAGTAATGAAGTTGCCCAATGACGCATCTCTCAGCAAGGATCCCCGTTGTTAAGCAACACATGACTGGATCTGTGTCTCTTTTCACCATGTTGAAAACACAAGTTCCAAATGACATCAGGATAATTATAGCTTCATTCCATGTTACACACACAATAGTCTCAGAAAAGCAGTGGCAGTCCCCCTCTAACAATATGACAGCCCAAAGCAGCTTCAGATTCCTTCTTATCTTTAATGAAAAAGTATGTCTAAAGTCATTTGGAATAGTTCATTCATCCAAGATTAAATATGGGTAGGGGTGTTTATGCCACTTGATTTTCAATTTTAGGGATTACCCTTTGAAGTTTGATTTTTGTTTTATGATGAAATACTTAACCATATCAAAAGCCAAGGCTAAAATGTGAATGCTATTTGTAAAATGTCATTTCTATTTCTGCTCTCTCCACCTGATTCTCTTTCCCCTAAGGGTGATCATTTAGACTCTGATTCTATAGTCTATCCCTTACTGTAATTTGGTCACAAGGCAGTCTAATAGAATCGGGCACTAGTAATTCATGCCAGGAGTGGCCACTAGGGGCAGTAACAAGAACCATGGAACCAAGAAATGGAAGACCAAGGTAAAAGACCAATGTTGTAGAGTTGATGATTGTGATGGGCAGTGGGGCTCAAGCCTACCAGGGACCCTTGAGAGGCTTAAGAGGATGTGCCTCAATATGGCTGAGGACATTGCTCCTTGGCTCTGGGCTCTTCTATTGGCCATGGTTGCTCCAGGCATTATTTATGCTTTGGGCTTCCAGATATAATGAGGGTTAAAGTGGTTGCTGACCATAGCCAGGACTTCTCAGAGGATATGTCAAGAGAGAAGCAGTGTAGGTGGGGCCAGAGCTGGTCAGACTGCAGAGGGGATTAGTGGATTGTTCAGCAACTTTAGGAAGCACCATGAAACACAAAAGTCCAGCATGTCCTCCACTATGGTACCAGTGGGCTTGTCTTGCCTTCACACAAAATGCACTGCCGAGGAAGATTGTTGATAAGAGTTTTTCCCCAGCAGCCTGTACAGCCCTTCTGGGAAATGTGAGGGCTGAACATTAGTGAGCAACTGGGGTACATGATGTTCTGTCCCAAGAAACAAAAACAAATACAAAATCAAACAAACAAAACCCCAGCGCTTCTGCAAGGACTATCCTCATTCATCACTTTTTTTTTCTTCAGATTTAGATACAGGATCCTGACTTAGAAGATGAACAAACATGTAATGTTCTTTGACATTGCCAAATTCCCCCCAAGGGAACGAAACCTTTCTATTCCCACTAGTGGGGTAGAAGAACGCCATCTCCCCACATAGTCTTACCAAGAAAATTGATTGTCATACTTCTGGAATTTTGCAATTGGATTATGAGACACAACGTTCTCATAGATATTCTTCATTTTTCTTCTGATAATCAAGCAGATAATCTTTTATTTCTGCAACTGGGATGAGCCTGTTTCTCCCATTTTTTGACTTTTACTTAGATCCCTAATTATATCTGCTTTTTTTTTTTTATGCTTTGCAAGGTCAGCCATTGCAAATTTGACCAGCAGGGGTCATGAGGGGCATTTGCGGACACTTTGCTTTGACCTTGGCTTTGCTCCCTGGGACTTAGAAGGTGGAGATCATCCCCAAGGATAACAAGAGTGCTGGTCTTCACTTTCCATCCTGTTAAGTCAGTCTCTCTCAATGCTCATCCATGTGACACCAGACAAGCTCACCCAGGAGTCTTTATGCTTCTCCTTTCTCTGCCTCCCATCATCCCATACCAGTGCTGGGATTACAGATGTGTGAGCATGTCTGACTTTTCCATGGGTTTCAGCCTCACACCATGCTTTAACTGCCCAGCTATTTTACCTCCTCAGCCCTCTTTCTCTAGGACTTTTGAGATGAGACCATAGATGATTGAGTTGAGACTCTTCCTCTTTTTTTTTTTTTTTTTTAGTGTAGGACTTGATATAAATCCATCTCCTAGGGATCCTGTAGTTATATCCCACAAAACTTGGTATATTTTATTTCCATCTCATTAAGTTCAATGGGCTTTAAATATTTTGAACCTTTTTCTTTGATTCATGGATGATTTAGAAATATATGATTTAGTGTCCACTTGACTAAAGATTTGTTACTGATTTAAAAATTTATTACAATGTGGTCAGAGAACACATTCCATGTGGCTGGGGTGGGGGGAGTCTGTCTCGGTACATGTCCCACAGGTGCTAGAAAAGAATGTCTATTGATGTTGGTGAATACATATCTTACAGATTGGTTGAAAGTCTATTTCATAATCTTTGTTTTTCTATGATTGTTTTCTGAGCACTTGCTCTATAAAGATGTTGAAACCTTTAACCAAGAATAAGATGTAAAATCTCCAATTATAACCTTGTATTTAAGCTAGGCCTGGTGGCACATGTCTGAGAGGATGATGCCTGAGGCAGGATGAGAGCAACTTTGAAGCTAGCCTGGGCTACACAGGAGGACCCTATCTACAAAAACAATCTTGGCATTGCCTATTTCTCCTTTACTTTCTCTTAGCCTTCGCCTCACACACTTTGCTCTGATATCTGGCACATCTTCATTTAGCATTATTTCTTCATCTTTCTTTCTCTGGTTTCTTTTTTCTTCTTTTTATTTTGCAGACTAATTAAACGTGTTGAATTCCATTTTGGTTTATCTGTAGATTTTAAAATTTATTTTCTGGGTCAGCTGTATTTGGCTATGTGTACATGTGTGTGGGCATGCTTGAAAGCACATGCCTGTGTGGAGACCAGAGGTCAACACCAGATGCCTTCCTGTATGGCTCCCATATCATTATTGAGGTTGGGTCTCTCACTGAGTCTGAGCTCACTGTTTCAGGGAGACCAGCTGGCCAACAAGTCCCCAGAAAATGCCTGTCACAGCCCCCAGCCCCCAGCACTGGGAGTACAGATGTGCACTGCCATGCTGGCTTTTACATGGTACTCTAGACCACGTGCAGGTCTTCATGGTTGTGTAGCAAGTACACAACCCATGGGGCCCTCTTCCTAGATCCATATAATGGTTTTTTAAAAAATAAAGTGTTTCTCTTTATAGCATTTTTTAGCGACTAGCTAGGAATTACACACACACACACACACACACACACACACACACACACACACACACACAGAGGGGTCTACTATTGCCATTATGTTACCAGTTTGAATGAAATGCAGAAATACCGTCTGCTTTCATGTCCTTCACCCCTCCCCCATGTATAATAGGATTGCCGTATGTATTTGTTCTATGTTTACTTAGATCCAAGTTAGAAAGCATTTCAATTTTTCCTTCCCTCTGACATGATGTGGGGAACCCGAGCAGGACCTTACCCCTCCTCACCCATTGTCTTCCTTTCCCACTCCAGGGTCCCACTCCCGGCCTTTCCCTCCCTCTGTGCTTTGGAATTCTTCCTTTCAGCTTTTTACTTCTGGTTGAAAGAACACCCCTAGTTATTATTTTGAGATGGATCTGTTGATGATACAGCTTAGTTTTCCTTCATCTGAGAACTTCTCAATTTCCATCTCTCTAGTAATTCTCACTGCATAAAGAATTCTGAAATGACAATTCTGTTTCAAAATCAGTCTTGAAGAGGAGTCACTTTCTTTTGTCCTTCACTGCTTTGAGTGAAGAATCTACTGTGGTTTAGATTGCCCTTTCCACACGCAAAGGCAAGGCACCCTCAGTCTGCTTGGGCATTGTGCGCACTTTCTTGAATTTAATTGTGCTCTACTCTGTTAATTACTTCAAGTTACTGTGTGAGGGACATTCAACTTCTCACATAGCTATGTCTTTTTCCAAATTTTGGAAGCTTTCATTCATGATTTCTTTGAATGTGTTTTTCACATCTCCTCTTCTTTTGTCCTTTATTGGAGTTCCAGAGGCATAATGTCAGATATTTGGTTACAGCCTCTCAGCTTCTGGAAATTTGCTTGTTTTTATTTGAGACAGAGTCTCACCATGTAGCCTTGATGGTCCTGCAATGCACTTGATAGACCAGGCTGGCCTTGAACACAGAGATCCATCTGCCTCTGCCTCTCAAGTGCTGGGAATAAAGATATGAGTCACCACATAGGGCTGTTTGTTTGTAATCTATTTTTTAAAAATAATATATATATATATAACTATATATAATTTTAAAAGATTAAAAAATATATATAAATTAATTTTTTTACTTTATTTATTTATTTTCCTCTCTAGTCCATTCTACTATTGGATCTATCTATTGAGATTTTTATTTTAGTTACTAATTTTTCAGTTCTCAAATTTCTATGTCTTTCCTGAGATTATTCTATTTTTCTCCTAATAGTTCCTTTTTCATCAAGGATGTTGGTTTTTACTCGAGACAACCAACCAACCAACCAACCAACCAAATAAAAGAAACCTTAGCTACTTTAAGATCTAAGACCAATACCTTTAACATTTATTCTATTTCTCTGGTGTTGGTATCTTTTTATGGTATTTTAAAATGAAATTAAGATTTCTTGGTTTGTGTATGATGAGAGATTTTTCAGTTAATGCAAAACAGTGCAGATTTTATGTGATAAGGCTCCTTTTGGATTATCCAAATTGTCTATTTTAAATGGTTTTCTCTGACACACTGTGGCAAGGGGAAAGGACTAAAGTTTTACTAATGTTAAGTAGGAAGGGCATGTTCTCTCTCTGCCCTGATGACCCCTGGGAGGTTGCTTTATGTCTATGGGGAAACAGCTGTGATGTAGACTCTCCCTTGGTTTCCTTTGATATCACTTTAATGACCAGTGAAGGAAAACCTTACTCTTGCCAGATGGGGCTGGAAGTCTGGAATTTCTACATGGCCCCTTTTCAGAGGGGAGCACAGTTGAGGTCATTGCTGATTCTCAGGAGTGCAAGTCTCAGCTCCACCTGTCCTTTAACACTGTCATGAATGTGATAGTAGGGTACTTGGTGATCAATTGTATGTGTCAACTGAGCTAAGAGATGCCCAGGTAATTGGTAAATCATTATTTCTGGATGTGTCTGGAGGCATTTCTAGGAGAGAATAGCAGTTGAATTAATAAGCAGAGGAAAATGACCCTTCCTCATCAATGTGGGTGTGCATCACTGATAGCCCAGAGCAAAAAGACAGAAGGGTGTCAATCCTTTCTTCTATAGTTGAGACAACCACCTTTTCCTTCTGGCCTTTGGATTTGGAATGAACTACACCACTAGCTTACAGATGGCAGATCCTAGAACTTCCTGGCTTTCATAACCACAAGAGCCAGTTCCTTAAAACTATTGACATATTATATTTGTACTTCCTATTGGTCCTGTTTCTGTAAAGACACAGTCGCTTCATTCCAGCCTTGCAAGAGTGAAGTTTAGGCCCCGGAATCAGCATTTGTTGGCCCAAGTGGGAATGTGGCCATAGATTTAAATAGAAGGTGCACATTGACTAAACGTTTTCTGTCTTTTGTTGCCTTTTTTTTTTTTTTTTGCTAGAAAATGTAAGTTTTTGCTACAGCTTTTATTACCTACACTGTCTGGCATTTTCAAGTTGCCTTCTTTAGTTCCATATGATATATGAAGCAAAAATAAAAACCAGAGAATGCATCCCCTGCCATCCCTTGGTTCTAAGTTCTACTGATCTGCCCACTTCTCTCTAGCTGTCAAACTCTTCCTTGGTCTGTCTTTATACAACATTAAGATTTTTTGTTACACATGGGAGTGGGTAGGGGACAGCATCTTTGTATCATTTTCTCAAAGTGGCAGGCCTTTTCTCTGGGAACAAACTTTTTGGGTTCAGAATACATTGGTGCAAGGTTCCAACTCAAGTGTATAATAGACACCTCTGTCATGAGACACTTACAGAGCCTTCTCCTGTGACAGTTGTCTTGGGATGCCCTCATCACCTCATACATTCGCACCTCAGATTTGCCTGCTCACTTTAGGAACTGGCAGAGTACCTCTTTTATTTTCTTTTATGTACACAGGGCAGTTCTGGCTGCAAGAGCAGAATTTTCTGATGCTCGGCTGTGTCTTATGAGAAACTACTGCCTGAAGAGCGAGAAGTCAGCACCATCAGAAACATCCAAGCAGAGAACCAAAGTCCTAGGGTACAGGAAAGATGCAGTAGACAATCTCAGGCCTTTCTACAACCAAGAGTGTGTGAGTAGCCGGGCGTGGTGGCGCACGCCTTTAATCCCAGCACTCGGGAGGCAGAGGCAGGCGGATTTCTGAGTTCGAGGCCAGCCTGGTCTACAAAGTGAGTGCCAGGACAGCCAGGGCTATACAGAGAAACCCTGTCTCGAAAAACCTAAAAAAAAAAAAAAAAAAAAAAAAAAAAAGAGTGTGTGAGTTCACTTGCTATTTTTTTTTAATGAGCTCTAAAAGAACAGTGGTGTAATCTCCATTTTGCAGCCCAGGTCCCTGTGTTGAGCTTTGTGTATAGTGTTCAGTTGCTGCATCTCATGGAGTGGCTGAATGACTGAAGTAATGTAGGCTCCAGCTGGTGTCCATTCAGACTGGCTAGACTCAAACACTTGGTGGGAAGGTAAACAGAGTTGACCCGTATTGATACCTGGATTATGCTGTAGATCAGAGAAGAGTGTTGATAATACATACCCCACCCCCCATATTAAATACTGCACAGTTAGTACCAACATACAGGCTGGCTTAGAACTCACAGCACAGCAGGTATTTTCCCCACCCTCACTTTTTATTGATTCATTGTGAGTTTTACATAATGTACCTCAGTCCCACTCATCTCCCTGCCCCTTTGTGTCTGCCCTCTACACTTGCAATGCCCCCCACAAGAGAAAAATAAAAAACAAACCAAACAAAACAAAGCATAGAAAACATCTGGTTGTGGAAGCTGTAGTGTGTTGTACTGTGTCCCACAGTATATCCCTCTGTTCACACATTTTTACTTGCAAATGTTCATTGCAATGAGTCATTGGTCTGGTCTGAGGTCTCTGGCTTCTGCCATACCATCAATATTGGATCCTAGACCTTCACTGTGATTTCTCCTGGTTTTCCTGTTGTTGCCCTGTGTCATGGAGATCCTGTAGCTAATGGGTCAGTAAGACTGACCCATTTATGCACTTCAGCAGTTCACAGATGATGTGGATTTTTGGGATGGGCCAACTCAAAGCCCTGGATCAGTCCTCTGGCTCTCCCTTATTGGCACCACCCAGGGTGAGCTCTGCAGCACTGTGCCCACTAACCCACTCAATGCGGCCACTGGCAAGAGGCAGGATCAGCTCTTAGGCTGGCTCACCCACACCCATGCCACCAGAGCCAGCTCCACTGTGCTGTCCAGTCGAGGTGTGGAGTCACCTTCCCAAGTGCTGCACCTGTCGAGGGGCTGAGCCATCTCACCTGCTCTCACACTCTTGTGGCTGGCTCACCTGAGCCTTCACTTATCAGGACCAGCTCTACTGTGTTGCCCAGGCCAGGTGTTGGGCCCACTGTCCCAGGTGCTGCAACCAGAGAGGGGCAGGGACAGCTTATCCACTCTCATGACTCTGGGGCCAGCTCTTTGACTGCCTCAGGTGGCAAAGGGTGAGGGAGCATGGGGCATCACCCTCACGCCCAAGCCACCTGATGGCAGAGGAGTTACAGGGCCAGCTTTCTGCTCTCATGTTCTTGGGGCCAGCTCACCCATGCCCTCGCCACTAGGGCTAGCTCCACTGTGCACAGCAGGTATCCTTAGAGAGTATGTAAGCATTCATCTTACCTTGCCTCATCATTCTTGGCTCAGGACAGTTGATCTCTCCTAGATCTTACAGCAGAAGGGTCAAAGAGACACCCAGGGCTCTGATGTAAAGATTTAGAAGTCCATTAGGGAGGGAAGAGAAAGGCAATAGAAAGAACAGATTCAGCATTCTGGCCTCTGAGCAATGTGCAGACATCAGCTAATTAAATAAATCCATTAGAAAAGGAAGGTAAGAGTCTTCAAGAGCATGGAGGCCCTCTGTGAGAAGGTTTTAAGTCTGGGAAAGGGAGAGCAGGGTGTCTTGTGGGGTACGATATGTCTTTAAGGCACTTTCTTGGAAGGAGACAGAGGATCAGTGTTGCTCCAGGAAGTTTTTATATAGGTTGTCTCAGCTAAGTCTCAACAGCCAGTGGGCGAGAGCATTATTATATCAGTTTTAAAGTAAGGAAACAGGCTTAGAGAGATTAAGAAATTTCTCCGAGGATACAGCTGGCAACTGGCAGAAGCTGCAATTTATGCATGAGTTCATCTGACTCCAAAGCTTATACTGTGGGTGTGCTAGGAAGGGACCAGAGGGACAGTGTCCAAGAGATTTACCTTCTAGGCACCGGGCTGAAGAAGATTAAAGAAGGAGACACCTGCTTTTGAGATTCACTTTCTCCTTTTCCTCACTTTCGCCCTAAACCACACATTACTTTGAACAGGAGAAGTTTAAGTGGAAAGAAGGTAGTAGGAACTGAGATAATGAGGACATGGCCAGTAAGCAAGCAATCAAGAGAAATTAATAGGTCTAAATATAGTAGCTGTATGGGTTGGTAGGATGGCTCAGAAGGTAAAGCCACCTGTGGCCAAGCCTGATGTTTGCTCCCTGGGACCTATGGGATGGAAGAAAAGACTTCCAAAACTTGTCTTATGACCACTGAATTTACACTGCAGAATGTGCATGTGCATGCATGTGTGTGGTTGGGGGAGGGCATACACACACACACACACACACACACACACACACACACAATGTAAGACAAAAATCAGAGAGAAAGAGTTGATGCAGAAAGAATCCACTTCTCCTAGGGCTGAGATGTAGCCTTTGAGGACTAAATCTCTCAGGGCTGATATCCAGACCATGAAGCGATCATAGTAACTGTTGACTGGCAGAGACATCACTGAAGTAACTCACTCACAGAGTTTACTGCAAACATCCTCAGATTTTATTATTGTTTTCCTAGTTCTTCAAAAAGATAATTTCTTTGTCTTCTATGTTTTGTGGATTAACTGTTTGTTTTTTTTTCCCCATGTTGTAAAGCTGCATCCTCCACTCAGCTCGTCCTTGCTATCCTTTCCGCTTTGAAAACTTAGTGAGATGTAAGTTAGATGTCCCTCCACCCTGCAACCCCAAACTCTCTATTTGAACTTTTAATCTTTGTTGCATTTTGAGCATAGTTTTTTGATTTTTGGTCTTCTCTTAGAGTTGAGAAAACCCCCTCTTCATGTATACCTAGTAGTGTTTTATCCATTTATTCACTTTTGATTTCGAATCTTACATTTTTGTTTATAAATGGTATATTTCTTTCTTTTTGTTATCCAGTCTTGCTTTCAATTTTCTTGTTCTTTTAAAAAATTACACTTATGTATTTATTTGTGTGTATGTCTGTGTGTGTGATGTACAAGAATGCGTGTTTGTGTGTGTTTGTATGTGTGTGTGTATATACTGTGGCATGTTATAGAGGTCAGAGGACAGCTTGTGGGATGGGAGTCAGTTCTCTCCTTCCATCATGTGGACCCCCAACTCCCACCCCAGGTTTTAGGCTTGATGGCCATCATCTTTACTTGCTGGGCCATCTCATGCTCCTTCCGGCCCCCACCAGCCCACCCCTACTTTTTTTTTTTACTGCTTCTAAGCAAATAATTTATACTTCTGAAGACTTTATGTATATAATAAAGCTGGTGTGAGTTCTGCTGGCTTTTTTATACTGTGTTATATTTTCTTGTATGTTGTGCCTTCTTACATAACCAGACAATTCTTGAGATTTTGCAGGAATTGTTTGAGTCCTGGGTTGAAGATATATTTCCCTAGATATCTGTGTCTAGACAATGTTGTGGAGGCACCATTGAAGAAGGGCCCACGTCAAACTTGAGGGTTTGTGGAAAAGCTAGCTAATATCAATTAGAGCTACAAATACCTATTATGGCCTGAGTTTTAAAAGTCCGTCTCTCATTTCTGTAACTTGCTGGTACCGAAGTCACTTGGAATTGTCAAATATTCTTCAGGAAAATTTGTTCCAATGTTCTCTGTAGGTTTCTTTTTTTTTTCTTCTAAAAAGATTTTAAGTTTTAATTGTGTGTGTGTGTGTGTGTGTGTGTGTGTGTGTGTGTGTGTGAGTGTGTGTGTGTATGAATGTGGGTGACTTTGGAGGTCAGAAGGTGGCATTACATCACCTGGAACTAGAGTTACAAGCAGTTGTGAACTGCCCCACACAGATGCTGGCAAAAGAGCTCCAGTTCTCAAGGGCGGTATGTGCTCTCAACTGTGGAGTTGTCTCTCCAGCTTCTAGTTTTCCATTTTTGCCTAGCATTTTGCCCCTGGTAAATACATTCTGATTCTTATTCACTTCTATACTTATTCAACACAGTGAGAGTGTCTGTCAGAATGCCTAGTCTTGTACAGAATGAGAGGCAGGAGTCTGAGTTAGGCCAGAGACTGCTTCTCAGTTCTTATGATAGTCTTGGGGTTTTTCAGTTAGTATTGGCCTGGGAAACTGAGGCTCACAGAGGTCACACAGAGAGCAAATACTGGAGCAGAGCTCAGCCCACTTTATTCCTCTCTAACTTCCATACTACTCCAGTTCCCAGGCTTTCTCTAGTAAATGTAATTTACAGCAGTTGGGATATTCCTGCAGGTCAGAAGGCCACCAAAACCCCAGGGACTGTCTTACTTCAATTGTCCTTTCGCCAAACAGTCCAGCGTCTCCTGAGGATTCCCACTTTTCTTGAGATGGAAGACCCCATCAGGACTGACCACACTGGTAAGTGGTCTTCATAGCTACAGCTTTTCTCCTAGGAGAACTCTGAGAAATGAGGGAGTATAATTTCATCATTGGCACAATCATCTACTCTGTGTGGCATGCAGAATTCACTTGTGGTTCCAGAGAGCCCCGAAGAGGAACATGCGCTACAGCATACCTCCTGTCTGACAAGACTCCCGCTTTTCTCTTTCTTCCCTACCTGCCTCCCCATCTCATCTTCTGCAGAATAAACTCTAGGGACTGAGCGTCAAACAGACGTCAACACCGGGACATCAGAAGCATACATTCTGTTCCCCTCTTAGACTTGGAAAGGGCTGAGGCCAATTAAGAGTGAACTTTTAAGAGAAATGAACATCTTGTATGCCAGGTTTCAGCTGAATGTCACCGCAATTGCCTAAATTATGACTATCAGAATAAAACACATTCTAATTATGGAAATGCCATTAGAAGGAGCTCCTTCTGCCTGGAACCAGCTTAAAAAATGACTACCACCCACCCCTTCCTTCCATCCCAACTCTCGACAGCAGTTCTATATTTCAGAGAGTTTGAGAGGCAACGTGTTACAGTGAAAAGAACTGGTTCTCCAGTCTGGGTTTGGGTCCTAATTTCACCATTTACCTGGCATGTGATCTTCAGCAAAGCCATTTGTCCCTTTGTGGTCCTCTCGTGTAGCTGTAGAATGAAGACAATCATAGTCCATGAAGTTGTTGGAAAGAGCCAACAAAGGGCAGTACATACAGAAGTATGTAGTAGCTGGCCTGGACCATCCTGGACTACAGAGCAGAGTGGGTGTAGGATGGAACAGTGGAGGGCAAGGCCCACTGTATTCGAGACTTAGTACTAGGGAAGGAGATGCTTGGAGTTTTAAGAGGAGGAGCATAGCGGGAAGTGTTTGGGAGAGTGGCCTTCAGGGGTATACGCTAGTACCCTCTCTCTGTCTTTCTGACTCTGTCTCTCTGTCTCTGTCTCTATCTCCCCACAACTATGAAGTAGACACTGTTATTCCAGTATGTTCTACTACTGCTATGCTGTGTTGTCCCAGATCCAAAGCAACAGGGCCATTGATAATGGGCTGAAGCCTGAAGAGCTGGTAAGCTGATCACCATTTGTATGTATTACACTGAAATCAGGCCATCAATCTATTCCCATGACATCAACATTTCTCATTTGTTTGGAGAATGTTGTCTGTTTGGGTTAGTGAGCCTTCCATCATGGTGACAAAATGCCTGAGGAAGTCAACTGAAAGAAGAGTCATTTGTTTTTGCCCATGGTTTCTAAACTTCATTTTATGGTCATTTGGCTCCTTTCCTTCCGGTCTTGTGGAAAGGCACACAGCACCATGGGAGACTGAGCATGCCTTGGCCCAAATCTGCTCACATCAGCTAAGGAAGGAAGGAAGGAAGGAGAGAGAGGCAAGAAGGGCGGGGTGGGCAGAGGGGAGGAGACAGGAGAAGAGACACAACAGGAAGCCTTAACTGAAACTTCAACTAAAGAAACTAAAAATAGAATCGTAACTTATTTTCCAAAATGCACATTCTATTCGGAGCTGGGAGCCTTGGGATTGCTTTGGAATGGCTTGGGTATGTGGGCTTACTTTCCATCTGTAGATCATATGATGTCTGATGACAGGTAAAGTATTTCCCTCGACAGTGTAGCAACTGGATTGCAATGCACTGCAAATGTAAAAGTCCAGTGTATCATGAAAAGAAGTCATGTGGAAGACCTCACCACAGGTTTATATTGGTTACATTTGGAAACAATGCAATTCTGGTTAGTTCTGGTTAGATAAAGGAATTGTTATCAAAGCTAATCTTATTCCTAATATGGGCACAAATAAGTTGACTTCACAAATGCAAAGAGCAGATTCGTGGTTACCAAAGACTGGGGAGGGGAGTGGCAGTCAATGGGCACAAGGCTAAAGTGAGGTAAGAGAACACGTTCTGCAATTCTATTGTGTATTAGAAAGCCTGGAATTTGGGGTGAGTTATATAGTTCATAAACCTAGAACTGAAGTTTGAAGCAAGAAATATGGCAATCATACTAATTATTTTGATTGTATCATCATGCAACATAAAGTAATATACATCACATTGTACCCACCAATCTGCTACTAATTGTGTGTCAAGTGAAATGAAATGTAAAGGCACAGTTAATTTTAACCTTAGATCCTATTTTTGAATGTGAATACCAGTACACTTAAAATTCTATATGTGTCTGGCACTGGATTCCCATTGGCGTGTGGTCCCAGAGGCTAAAGACACTGCTTAGTGAGGGGGAACAGGTCTGGGTCTTGGCTCCAAAAGTTGACTGGCATTTCCACTTCCCATCTGGGCCTATGGGCTTCTCTGGCGCAGATAGCGAGGTTCTCAGCTTCATCATATGCTGGAATCTAGTGTCCTTGGGCTTTTCTTATTTGTTACCCCATGGCTGTGGGCTTCTGGGGTTCCAAGAGTTTATTGCTAGGGTGTTTCGAATGAGAAATGTCCCCTGTAGGCTTACAAATTTGAATACTCAGTTCCCAGTTGGTACCATTTGGGTGGGTTTAGCAGGTAGCCCTACTGATGCAAGTACATCACTGGAGGCAGGCTTTGAGATTGAGATTCCATAGTCCTGTCCTACCTCAGTTCACCCCCTGATTGTGCGTGGGGTTGAGAGGTGGCCTCTCAGCTTTGTTCTCCAGACACTGTGTCTGCCCTGCTGCTATGTCTAACCCACCATGATTAACCCGTCTCCATTTGAAACCAGAAGCCCAGACACATTATTGCTTCCAAAAGTTGCATTTGATCATGGTATTTTATCACAGAAAGAGAAAGGTAACGAATATAGCTGCTATCTGCTGTTCATCTTTTTCTTTGTTGTCCAATATATAGAACTGTAGACTGGATATGCAATTTGAATAACATGTAGCCGCATGATAGGGCTCTTAGGAAGAAAAATGGAGATAAAATGCACAGGTTTGATCCATCATCCTGAACTGGATATCCTAAATACCTTTTGATTCTCTCTCTTGATCAGGTCTGCTCTGTATCCTCATAATTTCCTAAGAGGAAGATTGCATCAGCTTCCTCCGGGCTGGAGGGGCCAGCTCGCCCCAGCTCTCCACATGCAGCTCTCCTGTAGGCTGAAAATCTGATTATGTGGCTTCTTTAACATCTAGCAGTTTATAACACACAAACAAAGCACTTAGGCTTCTCAGCATGACCAAGAAGCTTGTCTGCGGAATGACTTTTGTCTGTCTGTGTCTTATCTGCTACTTCCACTTATTACTTATTGCGATGGCCTATACTAGACCATTTAATGTATGTATATACACATACATTTTAAAGCATGTACCTGTAGACATGCTATCAGATATATGATCATGTATAAAGCAATAGGGAGATGTCAACACACACACACACACACACCCCTGTATACAACATGTTACTTTAAAATTCATTTATTTATTTTATGTATGTATGTGGCTTTTTTGCCTGCACATGTGTGCTTGGTGCCTGTGGAAACCAGAAGAGGGCTTGGGATCCCCTGGAATTGGAGTTATAGACACATGTGAGCCACCATGTGGATGCTGAGAGTTGAACCTGGATCCTCTGAAAGAGCAGTCAGCATTCTTAACCACTGAGTCATCTCTCTAGCCCCCATATCATGTTATTAATTGTATATATACATTCAATGTATCCTTTACTCTATGCACACGTAGAAATATGCCATTGAACATGTGCACATAACAGTATGTCACTTAATGTGAATATGCAAACATGGCATTTAATGTATTTATATGCCCACAATGTGGCATTTAGTATACACACATGTATGCAGCATGAACTTTAGTGTACATACATGCACACGTGACAAGCCATTTTATGCAAGTAGATAGACAAAGTGCCATGTCATGTCTCTGCATTATCATTGCAACATTCTCATCTTCCTGCCTGCGCTGCTTGGCTAACTTCTCCAGTCCTCGGTGACTCCGTTTTCCCAACCTTCACCAACCTCTGCCTTTGGGTGAGCAGCTGGTGGCTGAGCCACATGCCTTACCTGTAGTAATGACAAGGATGGCCAGTCAGCCTATTTGTACACAGCAGACACCCTTCTGAGTCCTGCTACATGTTTGAGCTCCTTGCTGCCACCCTCATTTTCTGAGCAAGGAAAGGGAGGCATGGAGAGGCACAAAGGCTTTCGCAAGTAAAGCAAAGAGTGAACCACCGAACTCTAGGGCTGCTGACTGCGCACGTGGGTGTTCTCACATGGTGGTTGGGGGCTCATGAGTTGTCACCCTTACTGGACTGGGAACAGCCTGAGGCCAATGATATACCTTTAGTTTAATCTCTGTATGGTGAATGCCTCGTACAGGACCTCAACTTACATTTATCTAGCAGATATTTCACACCTGGATCATCTTCTCATGGCTCATCCCATCTCCCTCCTGCACACACTGCTGTTCCCCTTCATAGTAGTTCTTCATATAACTGTGGCTGATAGTTCCAGCACAGGTTGGAAGACAGAGACCCATTCAAAGATATCGCGGGTAGCTTCTCAGCCACTGCTTAAACATCTTCTGTGTGTCTCAGAAGGATTGTATATTATTATTGCTATTATTATTATTGTCATTATCATCTTATGCACTCCACTGGTTTAAATTATCACAGAGGGAGAAATGATGTGGAAAATTCTAAACATGGTCTTTTGATGAAAAGATATTTCCCTCATTTTAGCATAATCTCCCTTTGAATCATGCCGGAATATCTTAAGGCCAGAGCTCCCTGCACTGCATTTCCCCTCTGTTTGGATGCCACACCAATGTACCATGGGAAGGAAGAAGTTTCTAGCATGCATAATAAATTGCTTCTGCATAAGGTGGCCTGGGTGCCAAATACCCCCAAACTTGTGATCTGGGAAGCTAGGAAACCCCGAGGAGAGAACTGACTAGCCTGGGCACAAGGGACACAGCTTGGCCAAAGCTGCTCTGGACACAGGTAGTTCTATGAAGTAGATGTTGGTACCAGAAGGTCAATTAATTCCATGGGCAGCTTCTACTATGTCCCATCCTAGGATAACAGTGAAGGGATCGGGTCCGGGTGGCTCTAACCGTCCGTGTTGAAGACTTCCAAGAGGTGCTGGTTAGCTGAAGGCCAATTGCTCTTGCATACATACAGCCAGGTAGTGGTGCCTGTAAGCAAGAACTGGCCCTGGGGCCACAGGGACCCGAGAAGAAATGCTGATATGCCCAATGCAGAGTGCTACAGAGTGCTGCTGTTGCCTTCTTTTTTCCCTCTTCTATTAAGCTGTCACCAGAATCCTGGGGTCATTTGCAGATGCCAATGAGCAAAGGCATGAATTGAATCTTTAAAGCTGTGCTTTATTTAGAGAGACAGCAGCCTCTAAATATCTGTACCCTAAAAATCTGTAGCATCTTATCTCCAGCTGCAAATTATATAGAGGGTCAAGGCAATGAATCATTCTGGAATTCAGACCTGCCCCACTTTCGAGACAGCGTCTGTGCTTTGCTAGCTATCCCTTGCAATCTTTCCTTGTTGTCTGCGTGTCTGGGCTTAGACAGTTCTTGTAATGCTGAGTCTAGTCGTTTCTGTGCAGTTAACCTTGTATTCCTCTAGGGGCATCAAGACACGGGGTTAGCTCAGAACAAACAAATCATTAACAGTGCATTTGTGCTAATCAAACATGTATGTGTTAATTCCTCTTTCTAACATAGAGTACAAGCATGTCTGTATAATACAGAATGTGAAGGCACTCCTATCCACCCCCCCCACCCCCATCTCCTATCAAAGTGAAAACTACTCCATGTGGATATTTGCATTTAGTTAGTGGCTAGAGGTAGAACCTAAACCCACTCACTGGTGCTCACGGGTTCATTCTTAATTCTCATGCATCATTGCCTTTCAGTTAGGAGTTCAGTGATGACGTGGATCATAACATAACAAAGTCAGCACTGAAATCAAGGCTCGTTCCTTCTGTTAGAGCAGTGGTTCTCAGCCTGTGGGTCGCACTCTCTTTGCAGGTTGCGTATCAGATATCCTACATATCAGAGGTTTACATTACAACTCATAACAGTAGCAAGATTACAGTTATGATGTAGCAACAAAATACTTTTATGATTGGTGGTCACCACAATGTGAGGAGCTGCATTAAAGGGTCACAGCAATAGGAAGGTTGAGAACCACTGTGTTAGAAGCCCATCAGGCTCCTGTGATGGTTTGTGCCAACCTGCCAACTCCACAGAATCTAGAGCCACCTAGGAGATGGAGCTCCTGGGCATGACTGTGGGGAATTATCTGGACCACATTTATTGAAGATGTGGGTGGTGCCATTCCCTGGCTGGGATCCTGGACTGTACAAATGGAGCTGAAAAGTAGCAGGCATTCCTTGCTCTCTGCCTCCTGAGGGCAGATGCATCGTGCATGACTCCCGCAGACTCCCATGGCTATGGCTTCCCTGCCCTAATAGACTGCAACAGGGAGCTCTGAGCCAAATAAACCCATTCTCTCTCAAGTTGCTTTGGTCAGAGTATTTTATCACAGCAACTGGAAGAGAATTAAGACAGTTATAAGGCTGGCATATCTGCCACTCCTGGTACATTCTCGAGTGTGAATACAACATACCGTCTTGAAAGAATCCATCAACTATTCATATGTTAGTTTAAATATGTCACACACTCATAGACTTTTCTCCTAGGAAGGATACCTTAAATTATATCCAATTTCACTTTCTACAAAATGCTGGCAATTTCTGAACAGTAATTCCATCCTGGCTATCCTTTACCACTTCCAGTGGCAGGGAGCTGATTATCTATCATGCCTCCTAGGTCAGAGCCCTCTAATTGTTAAATCATGTTGGACAGAAACCTGCCTCTCTCCCCGAAATTTTCACTCTCCTCTCTGGAGCAATTATGAAATAAATGGCTTCCGGTCTCCTGTGAAAAAAACATAGCAGAGGCGTGCGAGCTCCAGGGGAATGGAATGCCTTTGCCCCTTTATAGATCCTCTGTGGGATGAGCTTTGTAGTCTCTGCACATCCTGGCCACCTGCTCCTCGGTATATACTCTAATACAAACAGCACAGAATTGGACATGTTCCTTCAGGTATGGGATCACTATCAACCTTTACGGGAAACATTTCAAATTCAAGCCTGACCTCTCACAATGGAAGGGAGGTCTGTATCCCTTAATATAGAAACTCCACAAATAGATTTACACTGAGTGAGAGTTGGTGACTGCTGTTTACAGACAGCCACTCCACTCCTCAGTTCATTGCTATGGCTTGTTTTGTGATGTATGAGTGTGTGTGTGTGTGTGTGTGTGTGTGTGTGAGTGTGAGTGCTCACACACCTGTGCATTCATGTGTTTTGTTCTCCCCTTTTGCCCTCCACCTAGGTTTTTGAGCTGGAGTCTCTCAATGAACCCAGAGCTCACGGTTTGGGCCACACTGACTGGCCTGTGAGCCCTGAGTATCCACATATCTGTGCCTCAAGTCCCAAGGTGACAGGCATGTATCATCATGCCTGGCTTTTAATGTAGATGTTAAGGATTGGAACTCAGGTTGTCATGTGTACAGCAACTGCTTTACCCATTGAGCTAGCTCCTCAGCTCCCAATTATCTACCTTCTGTTCTTTCTCTTCTCTTCTCTTCTCTTCTCTTCTCTTCTCTTCTCTTCTCTTCTCTTCTCTTCTCTTCTCTTCTCTTCTCCTCTCCTCTCCCCTCCCCTCCCCTCCCCTCCCCTCCCCTCCCCTCCCCTCCCCTCAGCCATGTTGTTGGACAGGCAGCCACATGGTGGGGAAGGGGGCTTTAGGGAAAGAGAATAGAAGCTGCCCAAAGTATAAGGGGAGGTGTTCTCAGACTCTGACCAGCATCCAAAAGAAAAAGACTCAAGAGAAGAAAAAGGGAGAGTTAGTGCAGAACGATCAGCAGACCCAACAGAACTCATGTGGAGAGGCTGCACTTGGGGTTGAGCATTCTAGGAAGGAAAAGGTCGTGGTCTCATTAAAGGGCTAATTATTCCTCCTCACTTTAGCAGGCATTAGGGTGGATGTGCCTCGTGGAGGGGTGGTCCTTTAGCCAGTTGACTGACCTGCCCAACTGGAATGTGTGGCCTTCACCCAGGCCAGGGACCCCATTCTCTGTACCAGAATGGCAGTTGCACCCTTTCAGGCTTTCACATTCCTTTCCTCTGAAGAGGTAACACCCACCTCCCAGTCATCTAGGAGACAGCCCAGTCCCCAGTTCTTATAACTTTCTAACCAGGTAGGGATGATGCGCAAGCCCCTTGACCTTCCTTCTGACCTACTGTTCTGTCCAAGCAGGCATTGTGTCTACTCATTGTGAGTCTTCCCACTGTCTCTGCCATGCTGGACAGTTGTCAGAAACTGCAGTTGATTGATAGGCTTGCTGAGGCCTGGCAAGTCATTTTCTGCTCGGCTGCGTCTCAGAATCCAGCTGTGTCCAGTGGGAGCCGGATACTGATCACTTATTTTCTCTGTGAACACAGACTCTGGTCTGGTGACTTGCTCATGCACGAGAGAGGGAGGGTGAATTTCTCTTTGGAGTTTGACTGCTGTCTGCTCTGAGCTAGGAGGGAAGCACAGCATATCCCAGTCTCTGAAGATCCCAGGACCTTGTCTCCAAGACGTAGGAGTGAAAAACCTCTCAGGCATGGGCATGTTTTAGAGGGTATGTGTGTAGAGAGGTACATCAATGAATCCAACACCTGCTTCCAATTGTGTCCTCACTGGGCCTCTAGCCTCTCCCTCCTTGTGCCTGCCTCCCCCTCCTCCTCCTCCTCCTCTTGGCTGTCACCTATAAATCAAGCACCTCTTCTTAAAAATTGTAATCACCAAAATAAGGAGGTGATTTATAGGAAATTCTGAAATACCAAAATAATCAGCCGAACACTTCAACTTAATGACAGCAATAAGTCAAAAGGCTCTGTGCTTATCCGGGGAGGAAGATCACGTGGGGCTTGGTGGCTTCCGAATGACAAATGCTTTCCTGTGACTTGTAACAAATCAATTATCCACATGATGAAAACCCAGCAACTCCCCTTTAAAGACAAACTGTTATGGATATATTTTACAAAAACAAAACAAAACAAACAAACAAAAAAACTGTCCAAAATCAGACAGAGACTTTGATACCCCCTGCCTGCAGAAAGTGCCCACAGAATCCTTGGGTCTATTTTCAGTTTTCAATCCTTGGACAGAGGAAGTGATAAGGAATTTACCTTTACCTGCTGGGTGTTTTCAATCAAACCTGCCGGCTCCCACTGAGAGTCCTGTGGGGACATTCAATCCTCAGGTTGTCCCAGATACATTCATCTGCTGTG
Organism: Mus caroli; assembly: GCF_978045245.1. Taxonomy (NCBI): domain Eukaryota; kingdom Metazoa; phylum Chordata; class Mammalia; order Rodentia; family Muridae; genus Mus; species Mus caroli. The sequence continues at coordinate 34,725,368 of NW_028227263.1, read as the reverse complement.
TACTTCTCATTTGAAGGAGAGCATCTTTTCTTTCCATGAAGGAGGAAGCCTTTTCTCCGCAGCTGGCTCTGCGGCGGGAAATGTGCTTTCTCGTTTATGTGTGATCCCATCTGGCTGCCCAGAGAGACTCTGTGCCCTTTCTTAGGTTCTATTTCCCTCTTCTCCCACCCTGCATCCATTCGTCACACAATAAAATACAAGCGCATCTGTTGTAATGTCTCTTGTCAAGGCAGGCGGGACTGAAGCCATCCCTGACCTTCCCCCAGCTGGTAGTTTTGTCAGATTCAAGGGCTTGGAGAAGGTCATGCTGTGGCCATTCCCAGGGTTGCAACTGTCCCAGTATATGGGGCTTTTGGCACATCTGGCAATCTGGATACTGCAGCAGACAACTTCATTAGCAAATAGACACTCCACGAGGGGGCATGATCTGGAGGGGGGTGGAGAGAGAATGGAAAGCAGAGTTAGTTACCTTTCCACTGAGAACCGTGATGGCATGGAAGGAGCTCTGAGTGGTTAGAGAAGAAAAGACTTACTGTGCACGTGATTAAAGGTGTCCTGGTAGAGAAGGATTCCGGGAAGGCATCAGTGACCTGGTTGGCCTTGAGTTCCTACAGGTCAGGCCATGCTGGTCTCTGTTTGTTGGTGGAGCTTTGGTTGGTACACAACAGGTAGTATAGCTTTTAATTTTCCTTTGTTTATGTGTGTGTTTGTGTAAGTGTGTGCTACATGTGTGTGGGGTGCCTGAGGAGGCCATCCAATCCCCCTGAAGTTCCTGATAGTTGTAAACTGTCCGATGTCCCTGCAGGGAACTACATTAGGCTTTCTGAGAGAACAGCAAGTGTTCTTCATGACTGAACCATCCCTCCAACACCTGTAGCTATCTCTGTCTTTGTGGCCCATGGGCCTGTCTGGCCTGTCCCTCTGGTCCATGGGTCTATCTGGCCTGTCCCTCTCACCACCCCCAAGATCCTCTGCTTGACTTTCTCTGGAAGATTTCCCTCCCTCTGATCCCTCTCTAGCTCCGTAATTTCTTCCATAACTCCCCTTTGTACTTTGCCCCTCCCCTTTCCAGCCTCAGCCCCCTGGTTTGGATGTTCCATGATGGGCTCTTCCCATCATCTCCTGAGTTATCTACTCAACACTGACTCCTAAGTATTTTCACTTAATTAGAAATGTTGGCAATATTTGCATATGGCACACTGTGATTAATTCACCTCTCAATGGCCTATCTGCCCTACCCCACCCTCCCACTCCTGCCGATCTCCCCTTGTTCTCCCAATTAGCCCACCTTCCAACCCGGGTTTCTCTTTTCCTTTCTTCCCTCCCTCCCTTCTTCTTCCCAGGTCCCTTGTAGACAGTCACAGCTGCTGCCTATTCATGATGGCAGTGGCTATGTCATACCCAGAAGATACGTTTCCCCCCATCTTCCCATCAATTGGCTCCCACAGTCCACCTACTTCCTTTTCTGCAGTGTTCACTGAGCTTTAGAGAGCTACACAGATGTCCCACCTGGAACCAAACAGTCACTAGTCACTTACCCTCAACACTGCCATCCTCTGATGGAGGCAGAGGGCTGTGCTAATATATGGGCATAAATATTTAGAAGGTGGTTTAAATACCTGTCCATTTGAGAAAACATTAGTAGTGGATTTCCTCATAGGATCTGTGACCTCTCTGGCAATAGGCTTTTGTCCTATTCTGCTGTGCCAGGCACGTATTCCCTCCTATGGAGCAGGCTGAGGATGAAATTGGCAATCCATTGGTTACCCCGGAATGTGCCACTACTGCACCAGCTTGCCACGGAGTTAAGCACCGAAGCTGGCAGGGTTTACATGTGAGTGCGATCCTTGATAACATTTCTCCCCCAGCAGCCCACACAGCAGCTTCTGGCACCATGGGTGCTAACCAGCATGGAGATAGCTTCCAGCTCAGTCCCATGTGGTCTCTGTGTCCAGTACTCAGGGGATGTGGTGTCTTCAGCAAGGGTTCTGGTGGGCATCCTGCTCTTTTTAATGTGCACTTTTTAGTATATTGAGTAATTACGTACCCAAGTGGTTATGCGTTGTGAGGGCCAAGCAACTGCTTCCAGAGTGAAAAGGGAGGACCTACCACAGGCTTGATAGTCAGAGGGGACTTCACTGGCAAAGAAAGGTCTGGGATTCAGCCATGAGAAGTCACTCTGGTGAGAACAGGGGAAAGAGCAGCCCAGACAAAGGAACAGAATGTGCAAATGCTCTGATGCAGAAAAGAAAAGAACTCGGAGAGTTCTAGAAACTTTAAGTGGAAATAGCTAAAACTTAAAAAATAAACCAATGAATGAACAAAAAGAACAACATAGTAAGGAATCCTTGACAGGACATTTCCTAATGGAGGAGTGACATTTTATGTCTGAAGTCCCCACTGCCTGGGGCATTCTTAGTCACAGGGCTGCTTCCCTCACAAGTCCTTGCTTCTGCTCAGCTGTTACACTGTCAAGGGGTCATAACCTTTGACATGTCCTGTATTAGTGACTATTCATTGTTGCGACCAGAATATTAAATGAAACAACTTACAGAATGGAAAGTTTGCTTTGCTGGTTTTCTGGGCCTTTGATTCAAGGTTCACTTCCAGACTGTGGGACCGTCATGCAGCGTGAGAGGATGGTAGAAGAACTCTTTCACTCTACTGCAGACAGGAAGTAGAGCAAGGTAGGAAAGAGACGGTCAGAATGTTCTCAGAACCTTCGACCTACTTCCTCCAGCTAGGTCCTCTCCCTAGAAGTGCCCATGGATGGTTATTTCATAGGGAAATCACATCTTGTTACCATCTCCAAATGTATGTGTACGTGTCATATCACTAGATGAGATCCGTGTTGACTGGATGCAACGGAAAGCTGACAAATACCGTGAACAATCGTGTTCCCAGCACTAGGCGAAAAGAACAAAACAGAACAAGACAACCCAGCCACCCAGACACTTAGTAACTGTGCTGCAGGTTAATGGGTGGCGAGGGAGAGGCTGGAAAGCAGGACATCACCGAGGAGATGTCTCCTTTGTGACCCCACTCTCACAGGAACAAATACTAGGAGGGAGAGGGTGGGTATGTTAGAGCCATGCTGTGATGTTATTAAGGGGACAGAAAAAAAGTGTGTAATGAGTATGTTTATTATGTGAAAGCAAAGGCCAGTACTTAAGCTCTCAGCTCTCATGCATGCTAATGTCTTTCCTGTTTGCATTACCAGTTTGCCTAGGAACTCCTGCCACTTTCATGATAAATATGTACAGACATATTTCTGAGAAAGGTACTCTTGATAATTAAGCCACTGTAGAGCCCCTGGTAAGGACAGTATTTGTCACTGGTGGTGGCTCCATCGCACAGACTCTGACCCTGCATGCATGGACACTCCCAATCATCACAGCCTTCTAGAGGTTGGCCTCTACCTGTTTCACGCTTACACAAGCATGTGGGCCTCACTGAAGTTCTTTGGGAAGTTCTGAAGTAGCAGTCGCTCACTAGGCCCTTCTGCTGCTTCCACCATCATACAGTAGCTGTTTATAGACTAGAGGTGGTGTGATCCTTAGAGCTCTCTGTAAGTCAAAATGAAACAGGTGTCCAGGCTGAAAGGCAGGTTGGGATGTAGAATGGTTTGTTGAGCGGGTGCTTAGATGTTGGGAATGGCGGGTGCATGGTTGATGAGATGTTATGCATCTATTATTTAGGGGGTTGGGTGGGTGTTTATGTCAGAGGCCAGAGAAGCAGAACCATTAAGATTTCAGTTTCTATATATCCTGTCCATATACCCATCATGGCAGCATGTGACGAAGCAAAACAGCTCACTTGATGGCTAAAAAGCAGAATTTGAAAAGAAGAGATTAGGGGGTCCCACAATCCCCTTCAAGGGTGTTATACCACCATAACCTAGGATTCATGCTAGGCCCCGCCTTTTGTTTGTGGTGGTGGGGACTGAGCTGAGAGCCTCATGAGTGCTGCAATGGATCTACCGTTTGAGACATGCCTCTCAGCCCATTCCTACCTCTTATGGTCTCCATTTCGTCCAAGCTATGCCTTAGCCTTTATCACAATTCTAGGGACTTTCAGGGTCTGTCTATCATCTGCCTGTTTACCGCCTATCTCCCTGCCTGTGGCTACAGGTATGAGAACATATTGACTACAGGGCTCTGACTTCACACATTGTGTGCACAGCTGCTCTAAGGCAGAGAGTAGGAAATGATGTCTGGGAGGCAAGGAAGCAGAACGGAATCTGTAAGGATGGTCAGACACTTGAGGCTGGAGTAGCACTAGCACTGATCTGTTGGCACCCCAGATCCAGTGTGCACCTGGCCCAGGAGCGAGAGATACCAACGGGAGAAATCCAGCAGGAGAGGAGCAGCTGCCTGCCTAGCTCTTCCTTGCACAAGTGAGGAGAGACAATGGCTATGCAGTGAGGGCACCTGTGGCCCTGCAGAGGCTTTCAGAGAGTAGGACAAAAGTCACCTGTCTGCTCTCTATGCAGGATGAAACTCTTGGGACTCATGCAAGCCCAGAACTCTGCGTGGAAGGGAATTTATGGAAAGCATAGTTTAGTTCTAACCCAGGAAGGCTGACAATTCTCACGCACTGTAGGAAAAGCCACGATTATGGGTGAGACACCATGGGAATGCTGGTGCCAGAAAAGATCACCATCCAAAGGGTGCTGAAGCTAGAGATCGATTGTGAAGAATGGGAAACAGAAATCACAGAGTCAGCAGGAGAACAAGTGTGTGTGTGCATCTCTCGCTCCTGGGTTAGGTGCACACTGGATCTGGGGTGCCAACAGATCAGTGCTAGTGTTACTCCAGCCTCAAGTGTCTGTGTGTGTGTGTGTGTGTGTGTGTGTGTAGTGTGTGCATGAGTGGATGTGTATTTTATTTCTGGTGTTACAGTATATGAGAATCTGAGTCTTTAAGTGATATTAATGGCAATAACTATAGAGTTGATACTGTATTTTATGACTGGGGTGTAATTCAGTAACTGGAACAGAGGCTGAACTGTGAGGATCCAGGGTACCTAGGAGGAGGTAGTGCTCACTGAGGCGGTGCTGGTAGTGATGGTGGTAGAGGCTGGATGGATTCATCTCTAGCTGTGTACCATGTGCTATGGGAGCTACTTTGCATTTGAAAACTCCACTGTCTGCTTCTGTGCAAATTATCTGAGAACCACCAGTACCCGTGAGAGACAATGTTAACTCCGTATCTGCTAGGGGCCAGGGCTTAGCTGACCACTCCTCATAGGCTATAAGATGGTGTCGTTGGCTGCTTCATTCTGCCCTGCCTGCTCCTGGGAAGAACAAAACCTGAGGTCCTGGTAGAGCAAAACCGTTAGGAAGGTTGTCAGCAAACATCTGCCACCATGGTGTGTGCCTCTTTCACAGAGAGATATATTTTGGGAGGCTACCTAGTTCTGCTTGTGTGTGTGTGTGTGTTTGTGTGTGTGTGTGTCTGTGATTTGAATACACAATAGCTGTTAATGAATGTCACACAACTACTAATTAAGACAGCCAGAAGGAGTAGCTACTTCACGCAGTGATGACTTGGAATGACAAAGATACCAGTATCTAACTGGTGCAGTTCAGGGCACTGAGTTCTGTCCGTGGGACCGTCTCAGTGATAAGGAACTCGTGTAGACTCTTGAGCATTGAATTTGGACATTCTTGGCTTGAAAGATCTCATGTGGTTGTTCAGGCAGATCAAACAATGGAGAGGATTTTCCCAAGGTGTCCTTTGATTCATAAGGATGGATTTCACATTCTACATTGGGTCTAATGTCTAGATGGCTGGATACCAAGAGCAACCTGGAAGCCACTCCCTGGTGACTTCATCCTTCTAGTGCATCATGAACAGTTTTGTTCTCTCTTTGACCTCTTTCTTCCAGGACCCAAGATTTGGCCTGATGCCTTCCAGTTTCCAGAGGCTGATGTCTTCCAGTTTCCAGAGGCTAACACAGAAGAAGTACCAGTGTGCCATTTCTTTACCAGTTTCTTAAAGACCAGAGAAGTCAGTAATTTAATTGACTAAAATTGTTAAGGAGATTCAACCAGAATCGACCCTTTCCCAAGTTGTCAGTCACCATTTAACTTGGCATTGGCTGAGGCCAAGGTGGACAGGTGATGTTCTTCACACTGGCGATGTTGTGGGTATTCTTGGCTGTGTCACTGCAGGGTCTGAGGATGAGCGGAATGAGCAGTGATGACCTGAAGTGGATGCTCACTGGTTATCCCACACCAACTACTAGGGGCAGCACAGAGCAAGGCTTTTAAAAGAGTGGACCGGTGAGTGTTATCCCCATTTAAGAGAGGTCGCATTTAGCTATTCCCAATCTCATGCTCTTTCCTTGGGCCCCAGATAGAAAAGGAAACCAGCAAAAGGTGGAAAGCTTGGGTTGAGAGGTTCAGCTTTTGTGATTTTTATTCCTTACTCTGCAACCCTGAATTAGCAGTGTGGGATCCCTATTAGCAAGCAATCGTCTTCTGAGCCATGGTGTGTGAAACACTCTGCTCTGTAGCCTGAAGCTGGAACTGAGCCTGGGATTCCATAGGGCAAGTACATAGTCAATGTGCTGGGAGCTGGAGAAAGTTACTTTTGGGCAGAATAGCTGGGCAAGCAGTGGCTGTAGCCAGCCAGCATCAGTGAAGCATTAGCAAAGCACCTAGGCTCATTTTAATAGCTTTAACTAAAAAAAACCTTTTTATTTGTATATATTAATTATATAATATTGAGTTTATTGTGATATTTTAATACATGTGTATAATTTATTTCTTAAAAAATCATATCCACTATCTATTATCTTTCCTTTTAACATTTCAAAGGAAAGGCTATCAGTTACTATTTGAAACTTCTCAAATCAATAACTGAGCTCTTAGATGGCTAATCAGTAGTATTTTCAAAAGAAAAGAAAGAAAAAAAGGTTACTTATTGTGTATGGTGGTTTGAATGAAAAAAAAATGCCCCGTACCCCCATAGTCTGGGCATTTAAACACTAGTTTCCAAGTTGACACTGTTTGGTAAGGCTTCGGATGTATGGCCTTGCTGGAGGAAGTGTGTCATTGAAGTTGGGCTTTGAGAGTTAAAAGACCCATTTGTAGTTCTCTCTCTGCTTCATGTTTACAGTAAAAGATATAAGCTCTTAGCTTCTTGCTCTAGTGGCCATGTTTCTTCTCTGCCACCGTGGATTCTTACCCGCCTCGAAACATAAGCCCAAATAGACCCTTCCTCCTATAAGTTGTTTTGGTCTTGTTATTTTATCTTAGCAATAAAAAAGTGACTAGTTCAGAAGCTGGTACCAGGAGTCATACTTGATCCACTCTTACTTATGCTTAGTGGATTACTTTTCTGTTGCTATTCTGTAGAACTCTCTGACAAAGCAACTTAGAGGAACAGAGCTTAGATTTCCAGATCACACTATTGAGTGAATTCAAGGCAAGAAACTGGAGCAGAAATCACGGAGGAGCACTCATGATTAGCTTAGCTAGGTTTCTTACACAGCCCAGGAGCACCTGCCTAGGGATGGTGCTGCCCACAGTGGGCTGAGACTTATATAAATCAATAATCAGGACACCCCTGCCACATACAGAAAGAAATGTTCAAAGGCCAATCTGACCAAGGCAGTTCCTTAGCTAAAGCTTTCCACTCAGATGATGCTGCGCTGTGTCAAGTTGACACAGCTAGCCAGGGAAAAAATCTCCTTGGTTATGTTTGAAGTTACTAATAATTAGACTGTTGGGATGATGACACCCTCCCACACTGTTTATGTTTTTATGGATTCCTGTAATGATCTGAAACATGTTTTGCCACTCTTGATATTCATACACAAACATGAAAGATTCCATTTCAGGTGGATAGAAGCTGGCCCTGTCAAAACGGCTTGACAGGAAGATGGCCCTTATCTCTTTATGTAATGGCAGCTGAGAAATTTGTCTCTAAAGTGGGGTATAATTTACTTTCCTTTTCCTGAGTACCTGCTTTAGTCTGATTTGTAAGCAAATAGATTCTTTAACTACCTGAGCAGTAAATAATCTTTTCCCAGACTTCTTTTATCAACCAAGAAAAGCAATTTACAGTACAATACCTGAATAAACAATAGCGTCTTCTATGCCACAGTTTTCTGCAGTTACCCTTAGATTACAGGCTGGCTGTCTTCGTACAAGCTGATCCATGATTCATGTCTTAGTTTTAATTTCCTTAAGAGTGAGCTCATACGATTCTGTTTTTCTCCTTGATATTAGCATTTTTTACCATGCAATTGTTATTATTTTATGGCTCTTAGTGTGTAGTAGAATCCTTAACATGCCTGCAAGCCTCTCTTTTTGCTGCCCTCCTGCCTCTAATCCTTGTCCTGTTCCCCTTTCATGCCATCCCTGGGGACCTGCTCTTCTTTCAAAGCCCCGCTGTTGAGGGACAGGGTACTTGTGCTCACAGATAAGCACTTTGAAAACCAGGAATGCAAAAGGGATGCATAACCTATTTTCCACCTAGAAGGCTGGGAATGGATGTGGTTAATAGCCTGGTGGCCTCTGTACTATCTCTATGGCCAGACCACACCCGGCTCCCCCAGACTTTTCCTCCCTAGACCTTTATCTCGAGTCTTGTTTCTCAGTCAATAGAACCCTTCTTTATGGAAGATGTCACATGTGTTTTACAAATGGCACAGCCTTTATGAATGGTGGCTAATAGCCTCATGATCTCTGTACTATCTGAAGGCACAGGCCACACTTGGTTTCCCAAGACTTCTATGTTTATTGCAGTTATTCTCCCTAGACTCTTACCTTGAACATTGTTTCTCCGTCAATAGAACCCATCTTTATGGAAGAAGTCCCATGTACTTTAAAAAGAGTTTCAATGTAATTATGTCTTAAGCTTTGCTGTATACACAGGATTGAATGCTGTGCTTAAATATGCCTAAAGAAATGCCTGGTGTCAGACACTTGAAGTTTGATCCAACACCAGCTACTGTGTCATGGTGAATCAGATTTCTTTCTTGCCTTGTGTGGACCAACACTCTGCTGGCCTTGGTGGTCGCAGAGACTCCTCAACTCTCTTTCTCATGACCAAGCTTGTTTACATACATACTTTTTTTTTTTTTTGCCTTTAACCATGTTTGTATTATTGTCTATGTGTAGCTTTATGTCACTATAACAAAACACCCAGAATCATTAATTTATAAGGAAAAAAGATTTCTTTTGGCTCATGGTTGTGCATGTCTGAGATTGGCTAGCTCCATTGTTCAGGGCTGCATGGAAAGAGCACAGCTTGGCTTTACCACTCTGCTCACATCATAGTCAGGAACAATGACAGTGAGAGGGAGAAGCCAGGGTCCCACAGTTCCCTCCAGAAATACCTCCAGTGACCTAAGGATCTTCTATTACACCCCTCCTCCTAAAGGTTCAGCCACTTTCCAAAAGCATTACCCTGAGGACCAAACCTTTAAGACATAAGGGACATCCAATCTTCAAGTGATGGCACCTTCCAGCAGTAACAAACTAGTTAGTGTTTATTGCACACAAATAATCTTTATCATAGGCAATTTTCTTCTGGTTCTCCCATCAATCACTCTATGTACTTGAGCAAAATCCTACTGAAGGATTTTGCTTTCTTGTGATCTTTCATAGCTTAGTGTCTTAGTTGGGGTTTCTATTGCTGTGATAAAACACTGATCAAAAGCAGGAAAAGGGGGATTCTTTTTGGCTTACAAGCTGGATCAATCATAGTTCATCATTCAGGGAAGTCAGGGTAGGAGCTCAATGCAGGAGCCTGGAGGCAGGAGTTGAAGCAGAGGCCACGGAGCAACATTGTTTACCAGCGTGCTTCCATGGCTTGTTCAGCTTGATTTCTTATACAGCCCCGTACCGCTTGTCCAGGTGGCATCACTCCCAATGTGCTGGGCCTTCCCACATCAATCACTAATCAAGAAAATGTTCTATAGAGTTGCCTACAGGCCAATTTGATGGAGGCATTTTGCCAGTTGAGGTTCCTTTTTCCAGATGACCCGAGCTTTCACCAAGATGGCAAAATACTACCCAGAGCATGCAGCAATTGTTTTCTCTGTTAGATTTCAAGTTTCTTGGGGACAGACACAATAAGTGTCCAGTCACCTCTGTGTCCCATTGTGTGTCCACAGTGTTGGGTCATAGTGATTGCTTAGTAGGTATTGGGAGATGATTGACAAAATATAACTGCTCACTGACACAGCATTAGAGTGGAAAGAAAACACATTGTAAACTTTAAAATAGTGACAGTAAATATTTAAAAAGTCGAGTCATTATTGTGAAGTCTAGATACACGAACTTTACTCTCTACTCATCATAGGAACATTTCTTGCTGATTTATTCCAGAGTCACCCTACAGTCCCAAGCATCATTGTGACAGGGGTTTCTTCAGCCCAATGGTTTCAAGAGAGTTTGGTGAAGAATGTCCTTCTATGTTAGGGTTGTTGGTGGCATTTTCCTGCCTTGTGTTTTATCACCTGCTCTTGGGTTCAAATTTACAGCTGTGGCCCCAATTCCCTTCCTGGCCTCCAATGAGAAATCCCTCCAATGAAGGCTGTTGGGCACCAGCAGAGCAGCTGCCCTCTAGCCACATTGAGAATTGTTTTCTTGTATCTCACAAGTTTTAGATCAGTGTGATGACTTTTCCCTCCCTCTGCCTTCAGTAAAGACTGAGGAATCTGGAAATTTTATGAAGTCATGCCAAGCTCTTGTCTTCAAAGAATTTACCAAATTTTTTTTTTTTTTGGTAAAAATAAAACCCAAATCAGACTCATATGCATCAGAGTGTGGAAAACAGGAATGTGTGTGTGTGTGTGTGTGTGTGTGTGTGAAGGGTGGGAAGGAGGAGAGAGAGGGAGAGGGAGAGGGAGAGGGAGAGAAGGGGGCCAACATGGCATTTATGTTGATATTTGATGGAAGCAGAGACATGTGCAGTTCTTTCCCCAAATTTTATATAACTCTCTGTTCATTCATGTTCCGACCCAAGTGCCATCTTTGGAGACTTTATTAACCACTTTGTCTGAAATGTGCACAGATACTGTGCCATTTTTAGCCTTCTCCTGCTTCAGTGCTACCTCACCTGGAACAAGGTAAGTTTCCAGGGCAGGACTTTATGCCCATTATCAGTAGGTTCCCTTCAAAGAGGGCTTAGTCTACCATGGGCATTCATTCATGTTTTCTGAGTGCATGGATGGGGGAGAGGCATGTGAATGCACACAGAGAACATGTGGTGAGCAAAACCATGGCTGCTAGCTTAGATAGGAATAGATACTAAGGTCTTAGGAAGTTGGCATAGGCTGTAGAATGGAGTGATATCATAGAAGGCTTTGAATGGTGTGCTGTGGGCTTGTGATACCTGAGGGCTATGAATACAGGGACCCTGGTGAGGAGACATCTTACAGAGCCCATCAATAGTGTCTTCTTAATGGCTGGATTTAGAAGAGAAAGAAAATCTCAAGAGGTTGCCTAGCAGCTGCTGATCCATCAGGAATGTTAATGCTTTGCATAATGTTAATGAAGCCAGAAGTAGAAATTGATTTTGGAGCCAGGCAGGTGGGCTCTGTTGAGGTAAGATGTAGAGTAAAGAATGGCAGAAAGTTCATTAGAGGTGACCTGAGGCCAAGATGCTGCTGTATCCTCCCCAGGAGAGGGGCTAGGGCTCCTCTTTGCTTGTGTTAAGAGTCATATCATGGAGTTTTTCAACTGCACCCACAAATGTAATCTGCCCCACCCATCTCTCTCCTACCCCAGCTGCATTTTGTTGGCAGTTTCTCACTCTGTCTTCCAGTCCATTCTGATAAGGCTCATTATAGGCCTTGCTCAGAGCTGATGGGCAGACATGCTTAGTTCTTGCCATCAACCCTAGGTATGAAGCTGTTCATATCCAGATCTTTCTTTCTTGGTCAAAGTCAGAGAAAGATGTTTTCATTCTTCCTTCCTTTTTTGATAAAGGTGAAAGTTCACCCAGACTTCTGGATGCCTCACTTAGAGAACCAGGTTAAAATCTAAGCTACCTCTGGCTGCTTTGCATTCAAGCTATGACTAACCAGGACATCACTTTCTACCTTCTGGAAGTAGTCTACCCGGTGCTGCTACCCTCAGCAGAGCCCTCCTTCTTCCAAAGGTCTACTGTGGGGAAAGGTGGGTTTGAGAAAAAGACCAAATTATATCCAGAGGCCACAGTAACACTGAATGGACTTGCTTAATCTCTGAGCCCCATTTCATTATACATCAGACAACAACAAATATTGCCTCCCAGGTTTGGTGTAGGTTTCAACCAGGGCAGGACTTTGTGCCCATTGTACCTACAGTCTTCCTAGTGGTGGATATTTTACAAAAATCCATGTTTCATTTTAATGGGAAAGCATCTGGGAAGTTACGGTGTAATTCAAGCTAATCTGTGAAAGAGAAAACATTCATGGAGAGAATTAGGCATAGCCCAAAGTGCTTCTAAGTTCTCTGGAAGCTGAACATCTCTGACACCCCTGCCTTCCATCTTATGATGTACATCTCCAGCGGCCACTAAAGACATCTTCATTTCCCTTCCTTCCTTCCTTCCTTCCTTCCTTCCTTCCTTCCTTCCTTCCTTCCTTCCTTCCTTCCTTCCTTCCTTCCTTCCTCCCTCCCTCCCTCCCTCCCTCCCTCCCTCCCTTCCTTTCTTTCTTCTTCTCTCTTTCTCTTCCTTCCTTCCTCTCTCTCTCTCTCTCTCTCTCTCTCTCTCTCTCTCTCTCTGTCTCTCTGTCTCTCTCTCTCTTAACTCTGAGGGTGAGATTTTAGGAAAATGCTTTGTGAACAATCTCTCTGATTATCTCCCAGCATCAGATTGGTAAATATAAAGCAGGTGGAAATAACACAGCCAGGGCTCTGGATTCATCACAACCCTCGGCAGAGACAACTAAATACCCAGAGGAGTCCATCTGCCTTGGGGAGACTCCCACGATAGACAAGAATTACCATCCTCTCAGCTCTTTCAACATTCATCCATCTCAAGCCTTGTGTCTCTGATCTCCATTGACCGCAGTCTTGTCCAGATTAGTTATACCTGCTGGAGGCTCCCAAGGCTTCCAAGGAGGTTGCCTAACTCACCATGGATGAAAGCTGCTCTTCCTGCTTGGCCTTCACGCACCTTTGATCTATCTTTGCTTTCTTTTCTTCAAGTACTTTATGCTTCTTCCCTTTTCCTTCAGTTTCCATGGAGATTGCCATATGCTGGCACATGCACAACATGTACCTGTACCAACCCCTTCTTAGGCAGAATTGGAAACTCCTGTGACTCACTGAGTAATGCCCAGCACACAGCAGGTGCCTAGTAAATGCCAGTCCTCATGACCCATTTCTGTTCCCACCTGCTCCAGTTGATTGCAAAACTTCCCAGAAAAATATGGGACATTTTTACATTATTACTAAGTTTCTAAATCTGATCAGTGTGTGGGGCCAGCAGCTGGGTTTCCATGCCTGCATACCAATGAGGCCTCGCCTGGAGCAGAATAGCATGTGCCCATAAACCGTGACCTCTATTATCCAGGGAGTCAGGCAGCAATGGCAGCTGCCCCTATAGACATCCTTCCATCCCCATTGTGAGGATGGCAGAGGCAGGCAACACGAAGTGCTAGCAAATACTTTCTATAGTGTTGTGCACGGAACATGCTTGTTCTATTCTTTCCAGCTGGGATGGGCTTTTTTTTTTCCAATTAAAAATTAAAATAGCTGCTGAATTTATATTCATTTCCTGGACCCACGATTCACGCTCCATTTCTCACAGCAGCCGGCACTATCTCCGAGCTCATCTTCTTACATCAACTCTTGGAAACAGCAGCTTAAAAATCAGCACGGTTAAAAATGGCTCCCTTATGCCAGAGAACAGGAGAATCAGGCTGAGGAGAGCAGGAGGAGGCCATGTAGCCCCATGGCCTTCCTAGGGAACAGAGACCAAAGACTGTCTCCCACTACCACCCTGTGCTTTCTCTGGCTCAGCTTTAGGGTGGGGGCACAGTTGTTTCAGCTTGCATTTTAGAATCATCTTTATAAGTAGCTACGTTTTGTACCCTCCTATTGTACATTTTGTAATCCCTCCTATTGTGTGTGTGTGTGTGTGTGTGTGTGTGTGTGTGTGTGTGTGTGTGTGTGTAGGTCAGAGGTTGATACTGGATGCTTTCCTTAGTTGCTCTCCACCTTGTTTTTGAGACAAGGTCCCATCCATCCAGAGCTTGCTTAGCCAGTGAACCTCTGGGATCTGCCTTTTGGTCCCTAGAACCCTGAGGTCACAGATACACACTGCAGGATGCTGGGGATCTGAACGCAGGCCCCCATGCTTGCAGAGCAAGCACTTTATTTATTGAGCCATCTCTCCACCCCATTCCCATCCAAATTCTTAGTTCTGTTCTGTGAACCCATGTGGATTAAGTTTTTCACAACACAGTTCTTTGAAGATGCCTCTATTGCTCTCTGGAAAGTTGAGTTGTGTTATCCAAAAAGGTTTATTGAAATCTTAACTTCTAGGACCTTAGGGTGTGCTATCTCTTGTGAGGCTATGCCAGTGCCTGGCAAATACAGAAGTGGATGCTCCCAGTCATCTACTGGATGAAACACAAGGCCCCCAATGAAGGAGCTAGAGAAAGTACCCAAGGAGCTAAAGGGGTCTGCAACCCTATAGGAGGAACAATAATATGAACTAACAGTAACCCTCAGAGCTCGTGTCTCTAGCTGCATATGTAGCAGAGGATGGCCTAGTCGGCCATCAATGGGAGGAGAGGTCCTTGGTCTTGTGAAGATTATATGCCCCAGTACAGGGGAATGCCAGGGCCAGGAAGGAGGGGTGGGTGGGTTGGGGAGCAGAGTGTGTGTGGGGGGGGTATAGGGGACTTTCGGAGAGGAAACTAGGAAAGGGGATAGCATTTGAAATGTAAATGAAGAAAATATCTAATAAAAAACTGAAATAGATAAAAAAAAAAAAAAAAAAGGAAAGAAATCTTAACTTCCAGGACCTTAGGGTGTGCCCTTGTTGGAAAATCAGCTCTTTACAAACACACTGAGTTTACATGGGGCCACACTAATGTAGGCTTGGCTCTTAGTCAAATATGTCTGGTTGTCCTCCTAATAAGACACACAGACACACAGAAGAAGCAGGCAGAAAATCTGTGATGCTGTCACAATGCAAGGAATGCTTGTGACCACCAGAAGCAAGAGAACCAAGGAATGATCTTCCCCTGGAGGCTGGGGAGGGGGCACAGCTCCATGAACAATGGTTTTATTTCTGACTTCCAGAAGTGTGAGAGGACACATTTCTCTTGTTTTAAACAAGCTAGCGTGTAACACTTAATAATGCCCCCCTCCCACAGACTAACACATCCTCAGCCTTCTCTAGGCATCTTCCTTCCTTCCTTCCTTCCTTCCTTCCTTCCTTCCTTCCTTCCTTCCTTCCTTCCTTCCTTCCTTCCTTCCTTCCTTTTCCCCCCCCTCTCTCTCTTTCTTTCTTTCTTTCTCTTTTTTCTTTTTGGTTTTTTGAGACAGGGTTTCTCTGTGTAGCTCACTGTCCCTGCTGTCCTGGAACTCACTTTGTAGACCAGGCTGGCTTTGAACTCAGAAATCTGCCTGCCTCTGCCTCCCAAGTGCTGGGATTAAAGGCATGTGCCACCACTGCCCGGCTTCTGGGCATATTTCAAACCCCAGCACATGGTCGTGGTGGTTCTCAGGTCAGCATATTTTGTATGGTTTAATTTCTTTCCTCTGCTGTGGGTTCTGTGCCTCAGTATCCAGATCTTTCTCAGCAGCTTCTCTATCCCTCAAGTTCCCACTGAGTTGATGGGCAGTTTCCCAAGAGCACTGTTGCCAAACCCGCACCTCTCATTGTCTGGCATGATGGTTCTAGTACCATGTCTCACTACAATGGCCACTTTTCTCTGGCCTCTTCAGATACTTTGAATTCTAAATTCTTCGCATGTTATCCACTTCTCTCCAAGCTTTGAATGCTTTCATTAACTTGTTCATCATGGGCTGCAGACAGAGAACCCTGACCTGTTGTCAGACATTCTCTGTGGACTCGCTGCATACAACTCCTCACTGTAGACACAGACACTGAGTTCCTGGAATTTGGTGAACATCAGTCCAGACACTTAGGGTTTGGAGATGAATAAAGAGAAGCTCTGTCTTCATGGAGAAAATAAAAGAAAAAAGAAATTTCACACTAGTCATCCTCTGGGCTATTTGTAGATTGACCTGTGGGTACCAGCTTCCTGTAGATCTTCCATCTGATTATGTAAGCTTGTTATTAATCTTCAGAAGCCTGCTGAATAATCCCTGACTTGATGAGTTAATATAAGGTTGCCCTTTCCAGCAAGGACTGCGGATTCTCCTTGTTCTTGCCTTCTTGTGGGACCTCTTACTGGTTTCTGCGGCATTTAGTCACTTTGCTTTACTTTTGAGCTAATGAAGTTCAAAGTAACTTAAGGTTTGGATGGTGGGTGAGAGACCAATGGGAGACAGCTCTAAGCATATGGGCTGAGTCAAGAATTGGGAAGGAGGGGCTGGCAAGAGGGCTCAGTGAGCCGAGGCAGGTACTGCTAAGTCTGATGACCTGAGTTCAACCTCCAGGCCCCCATGGTAGAACCATTTCATGTACATTATCCTCTGGCCTCCACACACACCATGGCACGGGTATGCTTCCTCTTCCTCTAAGCTAGCAAAGGAACAAGTAAAGATAAATACATATTAAAAAAAAACAAGAATTGGAAAGGAGGGACCTGACTTTGGACCTTGAGACCTTGAAACAAGATCAGCCACAGGTGTGTGCAATGGAGAAAATGAAGATGGGAAGAAAAGACAAAGCTTGCTCATTAAGGAAGAGTAAGGAGTAAGGCTGCAGGAGAGAAGCCTGGAGGAGCTAAGACTTGCATTCATTTAGTACCTGTGCATTTAGATGCGCCTCTTTCCTCAGTCTCTTCAAGGGCTAGCAAGATTGGCTCTAAGGGACCTAGAGGGGCTGAGATGAGGCCACTGGGCTGCAGAGTGTCCAGCCCTTCAGTGGACAAGGCTGTTGTAACCTGTGATACAGATCTGTCTTCATGGCAGCTGTACTTCTGTTTGTCACTCTCGTGTACTATCCTGTTTCTAACTGCTATAGTTTGAATATGAAGTGTCCCCATAGGCTCCTGCATTTGGACATCTGTAATCTAGATCTATAGATGATTCAAAACTATCAGCAGTGTGTGTGTGTGTGTGTAGATTCCTTCCTATGGAATAAAGTATAAAGTGCTCATAAAATATAGACTAGGTATTCAGATGGGCTGATCCTCATTATCATCCCCCATCCGACTCTGGGCCAGCATCAAGGCCTATCCTAGCAACAAGACTTCTGGGTGTGATGGAGGAAGTAAGGTGGTGGTCATGCCATTATCCTGCCACTGGCCACGTGTTTCCTAAGCATTTTTCTCTCTTCTCTCTCTATTCCCAAGTCTCACTCCTGTTCTTTCACTATTTAGACTGGAATGTCAACAGCATTCTTCAGCCTTGGTCTTGCTTCATTTCTCATAGATTATGTCACTGTGACCTTACTAAAATATACATATAACATTGCCTGTCTAAAATCTTTCAGAAGCTCTCCATCTTTTTTTTTTTTTTTTTTAAGAAACAATTGCACTTCCCTTGTTCACCCACTACAGCTCACTGTGGACCTTCCAGATCTGCCTCTCTACCTCTTGTGTGCCTTTTATATTCCATCACGCCGTAGCCTGAGGTTCTGTTGCTCAAATCCGTAATTCCTTTCCCTCCATGGATGCCGGGGATGCCCTTACTCCTGTTCCAAGCACATTGTGGGTATCACCTTCGCAGGAAGCCCGCTTTGGCAGCAACCTCTGCTTCTGCCTCAGAGTGAATCGCTTTCTCTTCATTTACAGGATTCTATTGTTGTACTTACCATGCTGTACTAGAATCTCTTTTTAAACATTTCTTTCTCTCTTGCTAATTTGCATGCACGGGCAGAACGGGAACTATTTGTTATGCGTGTTCCCATCTCTAGCGTTCGCCAGCCGAGCTTCGCCTTTATCGAGTGAGTGAATGGATAAGGAAATGTCGGAGATGAACGAACCCACTACGCACTGGGCACTGTGCTAAATGCATGGACTCATCCCGTTTAGTTCTCATACCTGGAGGATCAGGAAGAGGGGGCAGAGGGAAGATCAAACACCTTTTTTAAACAAGGTCTTATAACAACACAGTGGGACTGAGATCTGGGGACTGGGATGTGGGCCTGGGTTTGTCTAATTCTGGAGCCCTTGCTGTTTGCACTGAGTTAACAGAAGGAAGAAACAGCCGAGACAGATTCTAGCTAAATAAAAACATCATTCTTAAAAGGACCAGTGCTGTCCAAAAAGGAAATGGGTTACCCCAGAGTTCCTTGTCATCAGAGTAGGAACAGCCAATGTATGGGAGAAACACCCAGTGGAATGATACAATGTAACTTTCTAAAAGGGAAGAACAACCATTTGCATGCTAATAGAAAATGAATGTATGTCAGAGATTTCACTCTTATTCAGTGCTAATCAGAGAGAGGAAGGAAATTCTTAAGACCTGGGAAGCTCAAATGACTGGTAATTCTCATGGCGCCCCTCCCCAAGGTCATATAAACAGTAAACAACTTCTAGGGGTACGCTCTTTGGTAGAGATGTCTACGAGTTGGCAGGGAGTGCCGGGAAGCAGCTCTCACAATGTTTTATTCAGGCTGGGTTGGGGCTTTTTGGTGCAACAGATGCCTGGTTCACAGAGCTAGTCTTGGGTGGAATTGGTTTGTCACCAGGGCCTTATCTGGGAGAATAGATATTTATTCATATTCACCTCAGGAGAAATCAGTAGAGCTTATTAGTCAGTTAGCGAGAAAGCCAGTAAGCTGTTAAAGTCAGCACATAGAACATTTAATAATTAGACTTTTTTTATTTGAGGGGGCTGGGGATGCTAGGAGATATTGCTGGGCTAAATGCAAAATGGATTAATGGCCACCAGTCCCTTAGATATAACTTATGGGTTATCATATTTGCCAGATAAGGTCACTTCTATCTCTTGTGGGTAATGTAAAATGTAAAAGGTCTGAATGGTTCTTGTCAGAGCTGTTCTCCTGCCTCAGAGCTAGAACCAGCTGCTTCAGGACATGGCTGAAGGCTGGGATAGAGGAAGGCCACTGTCACAGAGAATCTTCCCATGTTCTTTGTCATTACAAGGGGGCACTCTCCTTCTATCTCAATGGTGTAGAAAAAGGTAGGGGAGAAGGCCTGGGTCAGAGTTGGGGTTACAACAACTGAGTCAGAATGTACCAGGGGTGAGAGGGCAGCTTTATGGTGTCATAATAAACACAACCCGTTACTGAGGGTCTGTAGAGATGGCTCAGCGGCTAAGAGTATCCGCTGCTCTTCCAGAGACCTCAGTTTGATTCTCAGCACCCACATGACAGCACACAACCACCTATAACTCAGTTCTAGGGCACCTAATGCCCTCTTCTGGCCTCTACAGGTGGCAGACATACACATGGCATACATACAAGTGCACAGGCAAAGCTATCATACACATTAATTAAAAACAAAACTGTCAGGAAACTTTCCAAACATAAAACAAAGTAGAGAGCCAAGTATCGTGGTACACATCTGTAATTCTGTCACCCAGGAGACTGAGGCAGAATGAGCCAGCCTGGGCCATCCACTGGTGACCTTTCTGTGACCATGTTCTCAGAGGAAATTGACTCTTGCTTTCTCAGTAGCCATTAACCACCAATAACTCTCTGCTGCTAGGGGCGTGGCTTTGGATGGTTCCCTCATCCATGCTAGGATTTTTTTTTTGACTGACATTGATACATTATTGGTGTGTGTGTGTGTATATTAATATTAATAAAACAATGGTTGTTTCTCCATGGGGGTAATCCCCATATATTCCATTCTAGCCTATCCATTGCCCCCATTGCCTCCTAGCCTCTTCTGTCTACACCACTCTATTCCACCCACCTCATCCCAAGCTAGCCCATTTAGTAACTAAAGTTCTAGATGCCAACTTAATTTGTATTCATTCTTCTCAGGGCAAACCCAGTTGACCAAATCTTATCTGTTACTTGGTTTTGTAAATAAAGTTTTGTTAACAACTACTATACTCTCATTACATATTAACTGAGACTGCTTTCCTGCTATAAAAGCAAAACTGGTCAGTTGCAGTGAAGAGTATGATCCAGAAAGCCAGAATCACTATGTATATAGGCATTTATAGCATCTCAGGCCCTCTGAATTATCATCAGAGCAGTGGTTCTCAACTTTCCTAATGTTACAGCCCTTTAATACAGTTCTTCATGTTGGGGTGAGCCCCAACCACAAAATTATTTTGCTTTTACTTCATAACTGTAATTTTGCCACTGTTATGAATTGTAATGCAAATATCTGATATGAAAATGGTCTTAAGTGACCACCAACCCTCAAAGTGTTGAGAGCCACTACACTAGAGGGATCTGTTTTTCCCTAAGATATTTGTATAGGAATTAAACACTGCTAAGCATTGATGAATAATGTTAGCCACCATTAAACGCTGGTGAGAATGTTAGTTTTATGTCTTTATTTTTCCTCTGTGAATGAATGACATCACTGTAGTGGCAGTGGTAGCAGTGGTGGTGGCAGTGGCGGAGGCGGTGGTGACAGTGGTAGGACTGGTGATGGTAATGGTGGCAGTGGTGGTGGCAGCAAGAAGCAGTGGTTGTAGCAGCAGCAGGAGCAGGAGCAGGAAGAGAAGCAGAAGAAAGATGGTAACTGAAGACCTCCAGAGAGGGCCCATTAGCAGCAGCTGCAGGAAGGAGAGGCAGCTGAGACAATGTGAACAACAAGAGGTGGGGAAAACCAAGTCTGGGGAAGGCAGAGGTCCATGAGGAGCTGAGGCTGCAGACTCTGGGCCCCAGTCACAGGAACCAAAGCACTAGCTGAGAACTAGGACAGCAGCTGCTGCTGAAAGTGGACGGGTCACTGCCTGCTGCTACTGTACCACGGGCCATCGGTAAGTGTGGGGACCTGGATGAGCAAGGCAGGCTGACCTGAAAACCTAGAGCTGTAAGTCCTTGACCTTTCGAACTTAGAACTATAAGCCTCTTGTTCTTGGGACTAAGAGCTATAAGCCTCTAGGTCTCTTAGCATACCCCATAGGCTCTTGCCACTTGAGGGCCTGGAATTGCCACTACTGATGAAGCAGCCGGCAGCATATTCACATTTCCATCAGAACCCAGCAAGACAAAGAAAGAAAGAAAGAAAGAAAGAAAGAAAGAAAGAAAGAAAGAAAGAAAGAAAGAGACAGACCAAACAACCAACCAAACCAAACCCAAACAAAGACCCAGGCAGTGCTGGAGAGATGGTTCAGTGATTAAGAGCACTGGCTCCTCTTCCAGAGGATCCAAGTTTCATCTCCAGCACCCATATGACAGCTCACAACTGTCTGTAAGTCCAGTTCCAGGGAATTGGATGCCCTCTTCTGACCTCCAAGGGCACTGCACAATGTGGTGTATGGATATCCATGCAGCCTTAAATACCCATACCTGTAAAATAAACAAAAAATAAAAAAATTAAGAAAACTTTAGGAAGCCTATTGGTGACAACCCTACTGTGTGAGGCTGAATCTTATCGTGAGTGAACTGTGACTATGGGTGGGAAAGAGGAGAGTGAACCAAAAGGCCTGTGGGTGTTGAGTTTCATGTGCTTCAGAGTTTAAGCACATACAAGGGGGACAGAGAACAGGCACTATCTGTAGGCATGTCAAATGATGGAGGCTTTGTGAGGGCTTTGGCTTTCGTAGCCCCAAAGAACATGGCTATTGAACCTGCTTTAGGGAGTGGGTGGGAAGGGGAAAAGACAAGACAACATCTGGTTTCCTGTTCCAGATTCTGAAGTCAGGGCCTATGGATAAGTCTCCGCAGGAGTCGTTGATTGGCAGTTCCAGATTTGGATTCTTTCACCACTGCAGCTTAGTGGAGACACTCTAGATTTCAACTCATTTGGTCCATGATCTGACTGGTATTGGGTTATTATCAAGTCTTTAAACAGCCTGTTCTTTGACTTACTACTTCATTAATGTATGATGGACGGGAGTTGCCATTTTGTATGCAACACAGAGACCCGGAGTGTGTCCTGGGTACCATGGAGATGTAGTGATGCCCTTCTCAAACGAAACATGACAGGTAGCACCTTAGGAGCTGAGGTTTGGATTTGTTGGTAAGAATAAATGAGACAGATTTTTGTTGTTGTTGTTAATTAGGAACAAATGTTCATATGTCCCTAGCTCCACTCTTGGAGACAGTGGCATGGAAACTGTCCTTGTGATGTGACACAGTTGCTTTTGTATTTGAGGATCACATGTCTCTGATATGGATCCAAATTATGGAAATGCATTCAGTTCAGTCCAGCTCCTGGCTTGCGTGTATTACCAAAGCAGATGGTATAGTTCAATGGCATGGGTAGTTAGTGTATACATCTGTGTGTGCACGTGCATTTAGGTACAGCACACACTTTAAGGGTACAGTCTGCCAAGGACTAAGCAAGTGCAGTATACTTCTGCTTATATGGCCATTGCCAGAGCTTACTACTACCTTATATTTAGAGACAATGAGGGAGGAGAAACCTTTTTACTGAGTGTCTTCTATGTGCCAGGTAGTAATCATATATTCTTTCACTTGGTTGCTCCAGCAACTATTTCATACCTCTGACATGTTAGACAGTTTGTCACATGTTAAGTGTATTTATTATATGCTTTTATTGTATTTCATGGACTATGTGGCCAGCAGAGAGTGCAGAAGGAAGCAAAAGTAACATGCCTCATGTCCTCTGGAGTCTATGCTGAGTGGAAATGCTGAATTATAAAGCATGACAAAGGCTGGGGAGACAAGAATGCAAGGTTTCATCAAAGCAAGTTTCAAGGTGATCTGTTCTAGACCAGCATAAACACAGACATGTACTGTAAGTCAGAATACAAGCAATAGGCGACATTTGAAAAATCCTGGGACCGGAGAAGTGGCTCACAGGTTAAGAGTGTTTTCGCTTATCTTGCTGAAGACCAGAGTTCATGTGATAGCACCCACACCAGGAAGCTCACAAACATCTTTAACTTCAGCTCCAGGGCATCCACTGTTTCTTTTGGCTTCTGTAGGCACACATGTACAATCACACATAAATATAGATACATACACATAAAATTGTAAAAATTAAATTTCTGGTAGAACATGAAGAAAAGTAAAAAGAAAGGTGAAATTAGGAGCAATATATTTGAGTATCTAAAAATACTATCATTTTAGCACTAACCAGTATTCAAATTTTCAGTGGTATACTCCATACTCTTATAGTCTACCCAAGCTTTCAAACCACTCACCTGTATTTTGTGCTCCCAGCACTTCTCAGTTCAGATTCACCATGTTTCCAGCATTCAAGGGCAGTGTGCGGCTGATGGTCACTCTACTGGATAGCCTAGCTCCAGACTGAGGCATCATGGGAGAGCTCCCTGAGGAAGGGATCTACTTGATTAGTTCTGAAGGATGAGTAGAGGATGAAGAGATGGAGGAGGCATAGGAAGTGGGTACAGATAGGCCTGACTGAACACAAGGCGCTGTAGAGGGATTGAAAAGCAACATGGCTGGATGTTAGCAAGTCAAAGGAGCCTGAGAAAGTTCAGGCTCCTGTGTTATAGAGTAAATTAAGATATTAAAAAACAGTAGAAACACACTGAGAACCTTTAATATCAAATGAATTGACTTTCAACACATAGGATGAATGAAGTCACTGGTGCTTGGAGCCTGTGGTAATCTGAATGAGCATGGCCCCCATAGGCTCATGTTACATGCTGGATTCTCAGTTAGTGGAACTGTTTGGGAAGGTTTAGGAGGTGTGGCTTTTTTGGAGAAAGTGTGTCACTGTGGGGGTGGGCTTTGAGTTTTAAGCTCATGATTGGCTCAGTGTCACTCTCTTGGTCTGCAATTTGCAGATCAGGTGTGCATTTTCAGCTAGTTCTCCATCACCATGCCTGCTTGCTGCCAGGCTCCCTGCCATGATGACCATGACCAACCTTCTGAAACTGTAAATGAGCCCCCAGTTAAATGATTTTTTTTCTATAAGTTGTCTTGGTCATGATGTTTCTTCACAGTGATAGAACAAATAACTAAGATGAGACTCATGAAGATGGACAGCGCCTCCCACCCCCCACCCCCCTATTGCTGGACAGGCTGCCCTGAATGTGGCATCTAGGGGTAGGACAAACTTTTCTTCCTTTCTTTTTAAAAAAAAATGTATAAAGTTAGCCTATAAAAACTGGGTTTCATCATGATGTCTTCATAATCTGAGTATTATACTTTATTCTTTCTCTGCCATGTCTTCTCATGCTCTCCTATCTCCAGATTGCTTCCTTTCTTCTCCCAGCTAGCCCTCATCTTCTCTTTTCCTAGTACATGTATTCCAGTTCTCTGTTCTCACCTGCCATAACAGTTCTTCCTCCTCCTCATTTTCCCCATTTTAGTTTCATGGAAAACACGCACACACACACACACACTGCACACACACACACACACACACACTGCACACACACACACACACACACACACACACACACACAGACAGGAGCAGAGAGAGAGAGAGAGAGAGAGAGAGAGAGAGAGATGCTTGATCCCACACATTATTTTAAATTTGGGTTCTATATATGAGAGAAAACATGCAGCGTTAGTGTTTGTCTTTTAGAGTCTGGCTTGTTTCTGTCAACATAATGACCTCTAGTTACCTCCAATTCTCCTGAAAGTGTCATGTTTTCATTTTTCTTTATGGCTGTATGAAGTTCCATTATGTCAATGGACTGTAATTTCTTTATGCTCTCATCTGTTGGTAGACATCTAGGTGGGTTTGATTTCTTGGCTATTATAAATCATTCAACATGAATGTCTCTGTGGCATGTTAACCTAGACCCCTTCAGATCTCTCTTCAGGAGAGGTTTCGCTGGAACATATGGTAGTTCTATTATCAGCCTTTTGTGAAATCTGCACATTGACTTCCATAATGGACATTCTAGTTTAAATTCTCACCAGCAAAGAACAGTGTTCCTCCTTTACTGCATCTGCATCTGCCTTTGTCCAAGCGATTTTTCTGTGAGAGTCATTTTGATTGGGGATGGAATCTCAAAACTGTTTCAATTTGTGTTCCTCTGATGGCCAAGGATGTGGAATAGTTTTCAAGAATTTATGCCATTCACATTTCTACTTTTCAGAATGGTCTGTCTAGTTCATTACCCAATTTATGGATTGGGTGATGTTTTTCTGTTGTTTAAATTTTGTAGCTTTTTATTTATTATGTGTAGTAACTGTCTGTCTGAGTTGTAGTTGAAAAAGATTTCTCTCCCCATTATGTAGATTATCTTTTCACACTGCTGATTGCTTTCTTTGCCATGCAGAAGCTCCCCATTTTATGTTTTGGGGATTATTTTCTGTGCCGTTGAATCCTGTTCAAAAAGTCCTTGCCTTTGCCCGTGTCTTCATGTGTTTTACCCTAGTAGTTTATGAGTTTCAAGTCTTATATGAAGGTCTTATCCATTTTGAATTAATGAATAAGAAATACAGGTCTAGCCAGACATTAGTGGTGGATGTCCTTTCAACCAAGCACTTGGGAGGTAGAGGGAGGCAGATCTCTCTGAGTTTGAGGCCAGCCTGGTCTACAGAGCAAATTCTAGGACAGTCAGAGCTAAACAGAGAAACCCTGTCTCAAACAAACAAACAAACAAACAAACAAACAAACAAACAAGAGTTAACTATCTAGCTTCACTGGAATTATTCCACTCTAGTCAGGTCTATCAAGAGCCATGAACACATAATTCACAGACAGCTGTGCTCTAGGACTGGTGGTCCCAGAGGAAGGTTGGTTTGCTTCCATTCTTGGAGAAGACAAGGGACGGCTGAGGCTTCTTAGGCATGTTCTCTCTGAACCTTATATAGGCACTGGAACCTAGCTGTGTCCATGGCAGGTGCTATGCTTTGAGAGCACTCCTTGTTTATCCAGGTTTTCTCATGTCCCACAAGGCTTTGGGGCTTCCTTAGCTCAGGAGTCCCACCTGTGAGTGGATGAGCAAATCTTGTTTGCTCAGTCATCTTCTGGTTCATTTCCCTTGGAGCAAATCTGGGAGTTAGGAAGCTAGGGGAGACCTCTGCTGTACACATACCCCCTTTCTCTTTGGGAGTTCTTTTCTTCAACAGTCCATAAATATAAAGGAGACTCTGGCACGAGTGTCACACATTCCAAGGGAGGTGAGGGAAGAACTGAGACTGAGATGTACACAGCTTAGGGAGATGGGTTTGTTTTCACTGAAGGAGGTGCCATCTAAGAATCTGGGCTGTCAGATGTCTGGCTGGTAAAAGATGAGTAGAGGCACAGAACGTTAAGGGGGACCTCTGTCACCCTGCAAGGGTAACGGTTCTAATATTCCAGGCACTGGATTAGCACTAACACACAAGCAGTTTCTATGGGCTACTGGTAAAATAGGGAAATGTGTATATTTTCCCATAGAACTCACATTTTCCCTCAAATGCTAATATTGTCCTCCCTTTTTGGTATCAAGATATAATTTCTAGGGCTTGAGGTACAGCTCAGTTGGTAGTACTTGCCTAGAATGCTTGAATACCTGGGTTCGATCCCCAACACTACATGAATTAGGTGTGGTAGTGCATGCCTGTGATCTTATCACCTGCGAGGTAAAGGTAGAAGGATCAAATCATCTTCAGCTATACAATGAGTTCAAGGCCAGCCTGGGATACATAAGGCCCTATCTCAGGAAAAGAAAAATGCAACATTTTGCACAGATTGACGGCAGGCATATATTATTATTTCCATTGCCAACATTATAAAATCTCCCAAAGACTGTTTCTGAAGTCATAATGGTCTATGGAATTCAAAACTATTGACTGCATGTAATATGTTGCTTCTCTTCCCAAATCTAAGCCATCAGAATGGCTTCCATACTACCCAACCAGCATAACATCACAGGATGGCCCAATACTCCTCACCACCTAAGGGATAAAGGTGGCAGCATTCCAGTGAACATTCAGGCTGCAGAAAGTTCCAGGAAGGGACTGAGGGTCTGGGGGTAGAATACTGTCTCTGGGAGGAGTGACGAGAAAGAATAAAGGTCAGGAGTCTTCCAGATAGAGTCAGGTTAAGGTCCAGCACAGAAATCAAGTGCTTGGTAGGGAACCTGGACAAGAGGAATCTGGCTATGCTGATGAAGCCAAACTGTAGACAGAGAGAAGTGTGAGCCAGAGTGCCCAGGGAGTTGGGTGCTACTTAGCTACTCCGGTAGCTTTCTCAAGGCTCCCTAGCATTATTGATGTTATCCTTCCCTGATTAGGTAGGCTGCAGGCTTGAGCTGGGTGGAGTCTTCAGGGAGAGGTCTCAACATCTAGAAATGTTGGGGAGAGAAAGATTGGAGCTCATGCAAGACAGTAGCCACCTGTGTGTCCCACATGGCACTGCAGGGAAGGCAATTTGGTAATTCTGTTCTGTTATTCTCTTGGAGACTCATTGCTATATGAATGCATTCTAGGCCCTGTAGAGTTTGGTGGTGACATGGGAAGTTCTGGTTTCATTGGAGACTCAACTGTGTCATGTGATGTTTTCCTGGAATCTGTCTTATTGGAGGATGTTTTGCTGAAGCAGACTCATAAGCGGATGTTTTGTTGAGAACAGACATGTAGTATTTTTCTGGAAGCTGTCTGGTAAAAGGGCATGTGATGTCTTGCTGGAGTGGATGCTATATGAGAGGACGTGTATGTTTGGAAAGAGTCTAAGTATAGCCTAACAGATAGTGATGACGCTGTGGCATTGGTTCACCTTGCTGGTCTTTGTTGGGCTTTGCTGATTCTGGTCTTTACTGACTATGCTATTGCATTGGTTCACCTTGCTTTCTTCGTTGACCCTCACTTGTTATGACTTTGTAGAAAGAATTGCACCAAAGAACTTGGTATTCTGGCTGCTTCTTGCTACTTAAGCAGACTCCTGCTGATCAGTGGATCCCCCTCCGTTTTTTTTTTTTTTTTTTTTTTGTTTGTTTGTTTGTTTGTTTTTTCTGGATTGAGCTGCTCCTGCTGGTTCATGTTTGGTGTTTTGCTAGTGGACTGGATTGCAGAGGATGAAGATTGGAATCACCCCAAGGGATGATTTCTAAACAGGTCCACTTCCCCTTTGTCCCATTAGCCAGTTTCCTCCCCTACCTTTGGACAGTGTGTTATAAGGGAGGTCTAATTGTTTAAGAAACCTTTTTAAAGTAGGTTTTGAAAAATAAAAGCCTACAGGTGGGGTACAGTTGGCTTTACTTAATCTAGCATTCCCAAAATGGTTATCAAATAGCTCCTGTGTTAACCTCAAGCCTGATGATGTGTAGCTCATCATTAGCATCTGAGGAGACATCCTGTGTGAAAGTTTTCTATAGGCCAACTAGATTCTTCCTGTTGAGAGAGAGAGAGAGAGAGAGAGAGAGAGAGAGAGAGAGAGAGAGAGAGAGAGAGAGAGAGAGAGAGAAAGAGAGAATGTATGTATATATGTGAGGGATGTGTGGTGTGAGGGGTGTGTGGTGTATGTCCATAAGCAACCAAACAATGGATAAATCTTCCAATTACAGCAGACATTCCATGAAGCCACCATTTGCTGCCTAAGATGGCCACCTTAATGGGCTCTGACAAGGATTCTGAACTTTCCATCACTTCTGCTGTGATTTCAACATTCTGGAAGGGGCTTGTTGGCTCACTTTCACAGCTGTGGGAAATCCAACAGGACAGCTCTCCCACTAGCATTTCTGCTTCTTTCATTTGTGCTCTGTGTCCAGGCAGTTTGGTTGCTATTCATTTTCTACAGTTTATGACCAGCTGCTGCTCTGGGATGTGTCCAGGACAGCTGGCAAGCGCTCAGTTCAGCATGGCAACACTCCCTACCTGTGTGCAGAGCATGTGTGGTCACAACCCCCCCAAAAAAAGATGGTCCTGGCAGGGTATGTAACTTAGAAATGCTTGGCCACCTAGATGTGATCTGGTTGTTACCTTCCTAGAGGGGTCAGTGTCACCTGGTGGCCCCGAGTCTGAATGTCTGCATCTATTGCTTTGGCCTTGGGCAGTATCTAACTCTTCTTTGCACCACGTCTCTGGTCTTAGCAATATCTGTCTCACAGGATAGTAGTGAAACTGGAACATCTATAGAGGAGGAAGCATAGAAGGCGCCAGCCACCACCATTGTCAAAGGAGGGCTTTCCACCCTTTGTAATTACTAACATGTTTCTAGTGTGGCATTTAGAAGGGAGAGGGGAGAAGCTGATTCCATTTTGAAGTTTGGCTCAGGTACACAGAGACTACATCTTGCTTTCTGAGGATGGACAACAGAGAAAAGTAATACATACAAGAAGCATCATTACAACGTAGGGCACACAGCTTAGCCTTGACTTCCATGAGGGTCAATATGACAGCATATGTGGAGACTCAGCAGTGGGGAATCAGCAGTTATTAGATTTAGTAAAGTAACTAGTTTGCTCTCCAGGGTCACCAGTGGTTAGATATGGGAAGGAATTTATGGAGTATCACATGTATGTTCTAGTTTAATTCCCTGTAATAAAGTGTTCTAATGGATGATCAGGGCTCACACTATGGTCATCACTCATTGTTTCCTCAGGACCTGCTTGCCTCCATTAATGTGCAAGGAGACTTGGTTTTTCTAGGTTGCTGCCATAAGAGGCTACAGGAGGGAACATAGACCAGGACAAAAGCTATGACTGATGCTACTGTCTGGCCCCATGAGAGTGAGTGTGGAGCTAGGAGGTGAAGTCAGAAGTGCAGACATGTTGACCTGCTGTGGGCACTGTGGAGCTGCTTTAGAGTCTTGGGACCACTTTGCTCTGTCCAGCTCTAGGTGGATCCCACTATGTTCTGGCTGGTGCAGTACTCTGGGCACATTGAGAAATGGTGCCCTGGTTGGGAGATGGCAGCTTTTTATACCATGCACCTGAAGCTTGTGCATCAGGAAGGGCTTCAGATCATGGTCCAAGCCAGGAAAAAGCAGAAAGAGAAAACATGAGTGAGATGTGGGTGGTTGTCCGTTTTTGAAGATCTGTGTGCATCTGTGAGGCTTCCTCCAAGTACCTACATAAGGAAGGCAGGAATGGATACAGAAATTATGGTACATTTACACAATGGAGTACTACTCAGCTATTAAAAAGAATGAATTTATGAAATTCCTAGCCAAATGGATGGACCTGGAGGGCATCATCTTGAGTGAAGTAATACAATCACAAAAGAACTCACACAATATGTATTCACTGATAAGTGGATATTAGCCCAAAACTTAGGATACCCAAGATATAAGATACAATTTGATAAACGCATGAAACTCAAGAAGAATGAAGACCAAAGTGTGGACACTGTGCACCTTCTTAGAATTGGGAACAAAACACCCAGGGAAGGAGTTACAGAGACAAAGTTCGTAGCTGTGATGAAAGGATGGACCATTTAGAGACTGCCGTATCCAGGGATCTGTCCCATAATCAGCTTCTAAACGCTGACACCATTGCATACACTAGCAAGATTTTGCTGAAAGGACCCAAATATAGCTGTCTCTTGTGAGACGATGCCGGGGCCTAGCAAACACAGGAGTGGATGTTCACAGTCAGCTATTGGATGTATCACAGGGCTCCCAATGGAGAAGCTAGAGAAAGTACCCAAGGAGCTAAAGGGATCTGCAACCCTATTGTTGGAACAACATGATGTACTAACCAGAACCCCGGAGCTCTTGTCTCTAGCTGCATATGTATCGAAAGATGGCCTAGTCGGCCATCAATGGAAAGAGAGGCCCATTGGACTTGCAAACTTTATATGCCCCAATATAGGGGAATGCCAGGGCCAAAAGAATGGGAATGGGTGGGTAGGGAAGTGGGGGGCGCTATGGGGGACTTTTGGGATAGCATTGGAAATGTAATTGAGGAAAATATGTAATAAAAATATTAAAAATCAAAAAAAAAGAAAATATCTAATAAAAAGAATGTAATCAAAAAAAAAAAAAAAAAAAAAGAAATGATCACCCTGATGGGAACAGAGTTCAAATCAACTATATTGATAATAAATTTGGTTTTCTATACTGGTAAAAAAAAAAAAAAAAAAGAATGGGGTTTGAAGCAGCAGAACTGATGTCCAAGAAAAGGAAGAGGGGAACCAAGAGTCTTTCTGCTTTCTAAGAAGTGGCAAAGAACAGATGACATCTGGGAAGAGAAGGCAGATATGGTTCCCCACTGAAACCCATATCTTGGCATTGTCAGCCTCCACAAAATTTACATCTTCTGCTGAAGCCTATAGTCTGTGTTATTTTGTTATCGCAGCTGAACTGAGCTGAGATCTCACTTTCCCACTAACACACTGAGCCCTGTGCCATGCATAGGGTTACATTAGTAAGAGGCAAAAAAGGCATGCATTCAGGGACTTCATCAATTTTATTAGGAGGGTCAGATAGAGACAAACACATGATCCAAAGCTAAGGGCACTAGAGATACTGCCTTGGTTAAGTCCAGTGTGCCATGAGCACAGAGACTGGGCTGCCATAACTGGAATATTGGAGTTTTAACTCACTGATCTCAGCTTGACTCCTGTGATCAATATTATCTTGGCCACATTATTTGACCACTTTGAACTTCAGTTTTCCTTTATAAGATAAGGATAAACAGCAATGGTTCTACCAAGGTTAATTACAGATGAAAAGAGGTGAAGTGGGGAAGAGAGTTAGCACACAATACCAAGTACAGATAATTATTTAAAATATTGCTAGTAGCACATGGAAAAGATACTTAAGTCATAGTAGAAGTAGACTTAAGAAAATCTCAGGAAGATATTTAATTGGAAGTGACTTTCACAGGCTGGCCAGCAGCTAACCAGAGAAGGAATGTGAGAGGCACTGCTGCAAGTAGAAGAAATGGAATTTGACAGTCCTGGGGCCAGGAAAGAACATGCTGTGTTCTGGGGACTTCTGATTGGTTGGTAAGATCTGACAAACTTAGTGATTGCCAGGAATGTGTCTGGATGTCACAGGAATGGCAGGGGGATGCCTTGGCTTGGCATCCTCAGATATGGTAAAGGCACAAGTAAGTCTGAAGAGGGAAAAAACCCCCACAAACAAATAAAAAACAAAACAAAAAACTCCAGCCCAGAACAACAACAATAACAACAAACAACAGTAGTGTTCAGTTAGTTTGGATTCTCTGTGGGGGACAGAGGAGAGGAGAAGCCACCAGAAGAGAAGTTTGCCCAGAGGCAGCCTATAAGAAGGATGCAAGGGATAGATAGAGGGTTTCTCAGTGGCCCAGAAATCTTGGTGTTTGTAAAATAATCCATATGTGTCAAGAGAGTAGATGATAATATAGAAAGAGACACGGATGCGCTTTTGTTCCTGGGCAAGGAGAGGGAGCTATAAGAGGGTAGAGTGTGGAATTCTGGCGTGGCCAGTGCTGCAGAGGTCTCTCCTAGATCTGAGCTATGCAAGGTTCACATGTTGGAATTGTCAATAGTGAGCAAGGAAGGAAGATTACAGAGGTGGGGGAAAGCATAAGAGTCTGGAGTTAATGATCAGAGGCTGCTAGATTCAGAAGGGACAGGGATGGGAAGGTGTAGGGTCTTGGATAAGTCTTGCATGCCAATGATTCCTAATTTTAATATGCATTGGAGGCATAGGGGACTTTGAAAAATGCAAATTTTCTCTCTTGAGATCTAGGGTAGGGCCTAGGGCTAGGGGTTCTGCATTTTAATGAGTGACTCCACACTCCATAGTTGGAGGGGCAATGCCTACTGGGACAGTGAATGGCCAGGATGCAGCTAGCTCAAGGGAGAAAAGGAAGCCTATGACATTGCCTTCACTGATCAAATTGTGCCTAGCTACTGTCATGGAGGGGAGATGGAGTCAGAGACAGGAGACACGTGGGGAGCCAGCCCTGCTTGGCTGATCCCATAGCAACCTTCCTCAATAAGCAAGAAAGCTGCTAATTGGCCAGCAGCTCTCAATATTAATTAACTCAATAGAATTGGTCCCTAGAAGCCTGTTTTGCATAATTAATGAACACTCGGCTATAAGCTGCTGAAAACACTGAACCCAGAGTGTTACAATTTTCTGATCAGCTAAGCAGAAATACCACAATCCATACTGTTTGTGGACACAAGGAAAGGCTTAACTCTTACTAATTAGTGAGATTGGCTGGAGAGCCCTTGGCTTCAGCAGATCCTGGAGCTGGATGGGGACATGTGGGCACGCCAGTAGACCGATAATTTGATGCCACTTCTGCAAACTAGTCTTTCAATATTTGTCCAACACTGAGTTGGAGACATTGAGCACCAGTGCGAGGAGAGGCCAGGTGGGAAAGAACTGGCCTGGTAGAGTCTCTCCTTTGATGAGTTGAGGAGTTCAGCTGTGGCCCAAACTTTGGTGATACACTTAATAAGCCAAAATGCCTCAGTTATAGTCCAGCCTCCTCAAAAGGGAAACCTGCTTCTGTCTCCAAAGACTACCGAGAGGTTCTTTGTCCTATCTCAAACATTTACTGCAGGTTGAGAGTCTCTCTCTCTCTCTCTCTCTCTCTCTCTCTCTCCCTCTCTCCTATCTATCATCTATCTATCTCTATCTATCTATCTATCTATCTATCTATCTATCTATCTATCTATCTATCTATCTATCTATCTATCATCTATTTATCTAAGGGAAAACAATTCATTGTGGTAAATATATGTGTTAGAAAATTTATTGTCCATAATAGTTACTTTTTCCATGGCTGTCATAAAATCCTCAACAGAAGCTACTTATGGGAGGAAGGCCTTGTTCTTGCTCATGATTTAGGGCAAAGTCCATCATTGTGGGGAAGGCATGGCATCTGGAGTGTGAGGCAGTTGTCCACATTGTATCTGCAGTCAGAAAGTTGGGAGAGGTGAGTGCTGGTGGTGCCTCTGGCAGCCATAACTCTGCTACTTTGTAAGTTTTGACTATAATTACTTCTCACAGAATACTGCCCTTGTCCTGTGTGTGTGTGTGTGTGTGTGTGTGTGTGTGTGTGTGTGTGACTGTCTTATTTCATTGTATAAGGTCCACAAGGTTCATCTGTGTTGTAGGGCATATATCAGACTGTCCTTTCATTATTATTATTGTATGTCTGTTTGTATTGTGTGTGTACATGAGAATAGGTGTATGTCTGCCACTGCACACATTTAGAGATCAGAGGATAACTTCTGGATAGTTATTTTTCACCTTCTATCATGAGTTCTAGGGATATGGTCACCAGGCTTAAGAGGCAAGTGCCTTTACCTGTGGAGCCATTTCTCCAGCTTGGAGTTGGTTAAATTCTATTTTTCATTTTGTGTCTGCACCATCTGTTGATGGGCACTTTGATTAATTCCTTCATTTACTTATCCAGTGAACTTGGCTGTACAGACATCTCTTTGGCATCCTGCTTACAATTCCTGTGGGTTCGTACTCAGAATTTTGTATTATATGATAATTCTGATTTTGATGTCATGAAGAACCAGCACACTGTTTTACAAGGGTATATTATTTTAATTTCTGTGAATACCTGATAGAATTTTCAAAATTTCCACATCTCTCTCACCATTTCTATTTTAAATAGTAACCATCCCAACACATTATCATCTTTTTTTTTTTTTTTGACAAGGTCTCATATTCTCATTCCATAGCACTGGCTGACCTGAACTCCACTGTATAGACCAGGTTAACCTCAAACTTAAAGAGATCTGCCAGTCTCTGCCTCTTGGAGTGCTGTGATTTCATTGTGATGACTTGCATTTCTCTAACAGTGATATGGAGCATCTTTTGGGATGTTTCTTGGCCTCTTCAAAGAATTGTCTGTAAGTCCTTTGCCCATCTTCAAATTAGGTTGGTTGTCTTTCTATGTTAAGTTGCAGGCGTTCTTTATATATTCTGGATGTGAACCTAGCTAGCTGTCTGCTCTGAAATGATTTCTTCTCATTCCATGGGCTGCTTTTCACTGTCTTCTCTGGTGTCTTTTGATGCACACAAGGCTGTAACTTCAAATTAGCCCAACTCACCCGTTTCTTCTTTTGTTATCTGAGCTTTCTACTTTAGTTCTTCTGTCAGGTTATAAATGCCCAGTGACATTCATGTGGGCATAAAGATGTTCCTACAATAATTTTAAAAATAGACACCTAAAATATGTTTTTGTTTTTATCTTACAACTTGAGAGGCTTAGCTGCACTTTTGTAATAAAAGCATGGCTAGCTGATCTGAGGGAAATGTCTATATCTGGGTACAGAGGATGGTGCTGTCTTGGACCAAACTTATTCAACGGACCACACATTAGTTGGGAGAGCTGGTTCTTTAGCACCTACTGCATGACCAGTGAGCCCCAGAGATCCATCTGTCCCCATCCTTGCAGTGTTAGAATTATAGGTGTGGACTATCGCCCCAGGCTACCACCCCAGGTAGCTATTTATTTTTTGAGATTATAATATAATGACATTTTTTCTCCAGTTCTTCCCTCCAAACATCCTTCTTGATCTCTTTCAAATTCATGACCTCTCTTAAATAAATTGTTGTTATATACATGCATATATGCATTCACATATACATATATATAGTTGCCTGTAGTTCTTTGTATAGAGTTGAAGCCTCTGAGTCTTTCCCTGCTCATGTTAGCAATAGTTAACAGTAGTTAACAGTAGTTAACAATAGTTATTGTCCTCACTTAGCTCATTTTTAGTCAATCATGTTGGTGAGACCATATGGGTGTAGCTCTTGACATTCCTAGGAGATACAGTCTCACAGCAAACTTTAGGATCCTCTGGCCCTCAGAATTTTTCCACCCCGTTTCCTTAAATGTTTCCTGCGCGTAGGTGTGGGAGTTGGTAAGACTCTTTCACAGCTCTGCATTTTGGTTAGTTGTGGTTTCTGCCATGGTCTCCATATGTTGCAAAGACAAGGTTCCTTATTGAGAGAGGAGGACTACACTTAGCTGTGGGTACAAGGAAGGAGATTTAGAATGGATTTAGGAATTACACTGGCTTAGAAAAGAGGTGCTTGTAGGTTCACCTCTAAGATGAATGACTTCACTAACCCTGGGTAGTTGACTAGGCTTCCAAGACCAGGCATAGTCTGTCCCTTGCTGAGTAGATCCTAGTTCAATTAGAGAGGTGATATTTCACACATTAGTTGCTGCCAAGGTATGCATACCACTACTGCACCCTTAGGGTTCTGCTGGTCACTGTTGTGATTCATGTGTGTCAGAGCTGGGTAGGACTGTTGGCTGCTTTCCTCCTTTGGAAGCTTGCATGGTCCCATGAAAGCGGGTCTCAGGGAGAACACTTTCAGATCAATTCCAACTCAGGGGCCTCTGGGCCCTTCGTTTTTAAAGTGTGTGTGTTTTTGGCCATAGGGATTTATATTTAATTTCTGGGGGCAACCAAGAGCAACAACAATAGCCTGCAATGTTTTGGGAGTCTTTTAGAGAACTCTGACCAACAACTCAAAAGGAGACTTTTTATGCCTTGTATTGGGACTTTTGTTAGATGGTCCTTACTCCAAAATTTTTAGTGTGGGTTCTGGGGGTTTCTCTCATGACCCCTGTGCTTGTACAGCAAGCACTTTACCAACTAAAATGTCTCCCCAGACCCGTGTTATACATTGTATAACTTTAACTATTACAAATTTTTATGCTTCATACAAAAACATCACAGATATATCAGTTTAAATTATTAAACCCAGATAAAAATTTTTGTGACCTTGGGTTAGGCAATGGGTTCTTAGATATGACATCAAAAGCCTAAGCAACAAAGGAAAGAAAAAAAAAACTGGACTCAAAACTAAAATCCTTTGTATTTCAAAGGATACCATCAATAAAGCAAAGCGACAGCTCATAGAGCGAGGGGAAGTGCTTGCACATCACACATTCAATATGTCACTGTGTCTAGACTACATAAAGGACTCAACAATAAAATGGCAAACAATACAGTTAAAAATGGACCATGAGCATGAATAGACATTTATTCAAAGCAAATATGCTTATATACAAAATTTGGCAGCAAACCTGAAAGGCTGCTCTGCATGCACTAGGCAGGGAGTTCATAGCCTGCCACCTGATTTTCCCTGTACTTGAAAAAAAAATAGGACATGGAAATGGGTAAAGGAAATGATTTTATTTTTAATTTGAATAAACCAAATTTGAGCAGAGAGAAGTCCCATTTCCTTCCCACCATCCCCATGGCCATTTTATAGTTCATAGAAAACCATAAATCAGGAAAAAATCTCTTTGAGTTCAGCTATGAGACAGGATAACTGGTCCTTCCGGGGGGAAGGTGACCTCATGTTAAGAGACAGCTCTCTCTCTCTCTCTCTCTCTCTCTCTCTCTCTCTCTCTCTCTCTCTCAAATTTCTGTCTGGCTAAAGAAATAGTTTTTAAAGATTCTCTGTTAGGAAAGAGGTAAGAAACAGGTCTCATGAGAGTTAAGAATCCCATCCACTCCAGGGCCAGAGAGTTCTTTGTTATGCCCTCCTTCCCTTTTGTAGAGAGTCCAAGCCTTTTGTAGCTTTTCCTTGGAGGTCTACTTGAGCTCAAATTAAAGTTTTTTTAAAAGATGGATTAAAAATATGAATATGTGTGATTGTCTGTCTGTCTGTATACCATGCATGTCTTTGTCCCAGGGAGCCAGAGCAAGGCACGCAACCTCTGGCAACTGGAGTTTTAGGCATTGTGAGCTGCCTGATGTAGGCAATGGGGGCTGAGACAGAGTCCTCTGCAAGAGCAGCAAGTGCTCTTAAACGCTGGGCCATCTCCTCAGCCCAGCTCTAATTCTTGAGTGCCTATTAGACTCAGCAACTTTGCAAGTTAAAAAAAAAAAAAAAAGAATAGCCAAATGGAGCAGGTCAGGGGTCTCTCTTTAGAATATCTCCTCTTCTGCTAGGACTGAAGTACAGGATTGTGATCACTAACAGGCTCAGGCCACCAGGGAAATGCAAATCAGAACTCCGATAAGATATTTCACACATTAAGATGACTATAGTTAAAAAAAAAGTCATAATAACAGATGTCGACAGGGCTGTGGAGAATGTGAAACAACGCAGCCACTTGAGAAAACTGTTTGTCAGTGCTTAAGGTTAAACATAGAGTTGTACAACTCAGAAATGGCAGTTCTAGGTACATACTGCAATGACATGAAGACGTATCCACACACAGACATGCCTATGCAAGTTCATTGAGGTATGATTCCTAATTGCCAGAAAGTTAAAAAATACAAATGTTCTCCTTCTAATGAATAGACAGACAATTCAGTATTCCTCAGCCATAAGAAGCAATGCAGTATAGTGCAGGCATTTGCTCTGTCTGCTTTCTGGCTACCACAGGGTGAGCTGTTGTCTTCCCTGGCTGATGGGCTGACATTTCTGAGACAATGAACACAAATAAACCTTTCCTCCTTTATGTTGTTTTGCCCAGACATTTTGTCATGGAGAAAAGTCTGCTAGTACCAAGGAAGCAGGGTCATTGCCATGACTACCGGAGCCTGTGGTTCAGAAGAAATCTCTGGAACGGGTTTGTGGGAGAAATTTGGAAGATTTTAAAGGACATGGATAGAGAAAGCCTCGAACTCTGTAAGCAGTACTTAAGGGACGAATATGGCGTGAGCTCAGAAGCCCAGGATACAGGTGAGAATACAAAAGAAGAGACAGTTCATGACAGGCTTTGCCATCACCTGGCCTGGACGCCATCTCAGAGACTTCCTTCTCATGGTAGTGAGATGCGGCTCTGACAAAGCACACATTTCTGACAATTTTTAGGTGTAAGAAAGGGGCAATTCTAAGGAACCATCGTCAAACTTCACTCTCCTGATGCTCCTTTGAAATTCATCGGTCAGGATGCCAAACTAACAGGAAGTGCCACCCAAAGAGAGTCTACCCACAGAAATCAGGGAATAGTTCACAGAACTAACCCCCACCCCCACCCGCCCCCTACAGCAGATGGCTGCAGGGAAGACAGGGAAGCTACAAAAATAATCATGTGAAGCTTGAAATGGGTAGGTAGGAAGGAAAGAAGGGAGGAAGGGAAGGAGTGGAAGGAAGGGAGAAAAGGAGGGAGAGGGAGGGAGAGACGAAGGGAGGGAAGGAGGAAGGGAGGGAGGCAGGGAGGGAGAGAAATGGTTACTGAAATTGCAACTGGTACACACTCTTTTCTTCAATTGTCTCTTACTTCTTAAATAGTTACAGGTTTTGGTCTGTTTCTATTTAAATTTGAACTGTGGCTATACATTAGGTTTCTGTCGTTGTAACAAAATATTGGTGATAATTAATTTGTAAAGAGAAAAGGCTTATTGTGGCTCGTGAAGGTTCTAGTACATGATCAGATGGCTCCAGTTCTTTGGACCTTTGTCAGAGGTAACAGAGGGCAGGAGAGCCAGGTACAAGCCACCTACTGTGGGCCACGCCTACTGTGAGACAGGGAGTAAACAGAGGAAAAGGAAGAGCCTGGTGTTCTATAACACACTCCAGGGACACCCGACAATCAATGACCTAACAACTGCATCAGGTCTAGTCTCCTAAAGACCTACCGCTCTCATCAATAACACAACCCCAATGATCAAGCCTTGAATGCAGACCTTTGAGCTACAGCATACCACCCGCATTTAAAACTGCAGGGTGGTATAGTGTGCTCAGATCTTTTTACATTTTTTTGAGTTTTTTCTTACCGATTCTGAAATGCAGCTGGGTAGAGTTTTGACTTTTTGATTGGTTTCTAGGACATCACTCATCTCTCTCCATGTCTGCTTTTTCCTCGGCACTCCAAACCTGCTGAGACTTCTGGTACGACAACTGAAGCCACTATTCTTAGTTTGGCACACAGATCCATCTCCTCAGTATGTGATCTCCCTTCTTCGCTGGCCTCCTAAGTGTCCCTCACTCCCTGGTTCCTTTAGATCTGCTGCGGACCCTCCTGAAGCATCCAACAGCCTAGGTGGGAGTTCCCAGAGGCCTGGAAGGCTTGAAGCACCAGAGGGCTTTGCAGAGTGCGTGTTCCAATCATCTCTTGCTCTCAGCACAGCTAGACCACAGGGAAGCTAATGGCTCCTGTTGGTCATCCCACCCCCAGCGCCTCCTGACTCTGAGACGACATGCTACTGAGATTCAGGTGTAGACACAAGGCTCCATTTCTAAAATAATATTTTAGTAGCTCAATCTTCCCCAATTCCACGTGTGCATGGATAATACCATAGCCCCAAGAAAGACTGCAGATAAAACTTTGCAATGAGCCTGTTCAGGGTTGCACAGGATCCTCAATCTTTGATCAATTTCAACTTTTCAGGAATTCTTAATCTACCGGAGAGGAGACATTGACAGGAATATAACTTTTCCTGTTTCATTCATAAAAGGCAATTTTAGGGAAAATTGAAATTTATGGTATAGTTACTTTTTTAGCACTCCATAAATCTGAAGCCATCTTGATAGCTGTGGGACATAAAAATGTATTATGGATAACTTGGTTCACTCATAAAAAGATCAGGTTTGGCATATTAAATGTCAAAATATAGTTTATGAAGATAACAATTATATATTTAGTAATTGAATCAGCCTTCAATTCAAATACATCCCTGTTTGTAACAGGAAGGATGACAGCATAGCAGTATTTAAGGAAAAGAGGGCCCCAGAGTACCCACAAAACAGCACATTTCTTTTCTTTCTCCCACTCTTCTTTCTCTCTCTCACTCTATGTTTTTCTCTTTCTCATTGTTACCTGAGATTGTCATAAATGCTCATGAGTTCAAATGATCCTCCTGTCTCACTCTCCTAGTATCTGGGACCCCAGATATGAGTCACAACACATCCAGCTGAAATAACAACAGCAGCAGCAGCAGCAGCAACAACAACAACAACAATGGTTTTGAGACATTGTCTCACTTTGTAGCCCTGGCTAGTCTGAGCGTTTCTACATAGACTGGGACAGCCTCAAACACATAGAGTTCTACCTGCCTCTGCCATCATGGGGTTAAACACACTATGCCTGGCCTAAAACCATAGTTCTTTTAGTCTCTGGATTTCATGGTTACTGAAAAAAGTAAGATGTTCAGGGGCTAAAGAGATGACTCAGAGGGTAAAAGCAATTGTTGTATAAGCATGAGAAACTGAGTTCAAGTCACAGTACTCACCTAAGAAAGCCAGGCATAGTCTCGTGTGTGTGTGTGTGCGTGTGTGTGTGTGTGTGTGTGTGTGTGTGTGTATGTGTGTGTGTGTGTAACACCAACACTAGGAGGCATAGACGGGAGGGTCGCTGCTGCTTGTCAGCCAGTCAGCATAGGAACAACAGGGAGTGCCATACTTACTGAGAGATCCTGTCTGAAGGGAATGACAGAGTGACAGAGCAGCACACCTAATTCTTCCTCTGGTCTCTGTGTGCACAGGTGTGTACACCATGTACACTCTTTTACACAGCCACACGTGCCCCATAACATACATACACACAAAAGAAAAAGATCATGATTGTTGAGCCTCTGGGGTTCTTCTTCTGTGTACTCCAGTGCTCTGACTTTGCCCTGGCTCTGGAGACAGACCAATCTGGTATGAATCCAGCTCTGCTGTGGACAGTGGAGGGATCTCTGGCAGTCCATTATCTCATAATGCTTTGTTTTCCTCATCTGTAAGACAGATTATGTGAAGCGTCTACACAACGGAGAAATGTGAAATTAAGGCATCTGAAGCCTTTAGAGAGTCTAATCCTGTAGTAGACATTTTATAAGTAAGCTGTTGTTAAGTATCAAGACTTCACAGTCATTATTTATGGTCTACCTTGTATTGTGAATAGATGGAAGTCACGAAGGGCAGACATACATCAATCATATGGAAGGACCACAAGTGTCTGGTATTGGGAAAGCAAATTGAATTCATAGCTACATTTTATTTAGCCGAAAAGTATTTACTGCTTTTCAATTTGAAGGCCCTTGAATGGGATTTGTTAGCCACACTCCTACCCATTCCTATTATCTTATATTGGATTAATTTACTGGTTTCTGTTTATGGACCTGGCCCCTGTAGAAATTTTCATTTAAGCCTGCCAGAGGGGATCTTTAATGAAAAGAATCCCAGAGTCCTTCATTCTTCCACTTTAGTACTAGAAATGTAACTGAAGAAATAATTGATAACAGCAATAATCCTACAGGCATTCAGAGACAAGAGTTTAAAATGACTACATCTATTATGTTCTAGAAGAGACCAAGGGATGGATCTGTTGATTGATGGCAAAGTGCTTGTCTGGCCTATGTGAGGCCCTAGGTTCAATCTCCAGGACTACCAATGATGGGAGAAAACACAGAAAAATCAAGATGATAAAAATTGAGGATATTGGCAGATATCTGGGAGCTGTAAATAGAAACTAAGTGGGATTCTAGAAGGGAAAAATACAAGAAGGGAGATGAATATCTCAGTTGACCAGACATTGCAGAGGGGAAAACCAGACAGCTGAATACAGCTGGAAGGAAAACACAAAGAATGAGACAAGAGATAGAAAAAGATGGAAATATGTAAATGAGGTTAAGAAACAGGAAAAACAAAGGAGGGCATAACTGATGAAAGAGTTTTAGGTTGTAAGAATTGCATTAAAGCATATGATTAAAGAAAAAAGTCCAGGAATAGGAAGATATCTTAATAAATGAAGGAAACAGACAAATAGAAAAAAGTCAGAGTGGCCAGAAGAGACAAGTTTTTATGAAGATGCAGTCACCAGACTGTTGACTTCCTGAGAGAAACAATGGGAATCTGAAGCAATGTCATGTAGATTTAAAATACAAAAAGAAAATAATTGCTGATCTAGAATTTTATACCCAGTGAGACTATCCTCTTAAAGGTGCTTTAGGGAAGTCACAAGCTGCAGAAGCACAACTGACATCTTTGCCTTTTACTGTACACAGGAAAAAATTGAAAATGGATCAGATATGTAAAAGGACAAAAATCAAAGTATGGAAGTGCTCGAAGAAAATATGGTTAAAGTCTTAAGAATATTAATATAGAGATTTTCAAATTAGGATTCTACATCCAGATGCAATAAAATACTGATGAGTTGCTTACAAAAATTATCTTAATCAAACGTGTGTGTGTGTGTGTGTGTGTGTGTGTGTGTGTGTGTGTATGTGTGTGTGTGGCTACCCTTGAACTTGCTATATAGATGAGGATGATCTTTCTTTCTCTGTCTCTTACAGGTGCATATTATTATGCTCAGCTTATGCAGTGCTGAGGATTGAAACCATGCCTTGGTTCATGTTAGGCAAACATTCTACCCAACTGAACTACATCCCAGCCCATACAACTTGTTTTAATAGCAAAATATACTGTTAGTATAATCCAAACACAAAAGGAAAATATTTGCAACATATACCACAGATGTAAGTCATAGCTTTAATATTTAGGTCTAAGTTGGGTGTGTAATAATCTAGAGAAATAAACCCAGGAAAGCTGAAGATCGATGTATCTTTGGGATACAGTTGCCTGAGGAAAGGTTAAATAGCTGTATCAGTTAATTTTCAGTAACAGGATCAAAAGCAACTTATGGAAGAAAGCATTTGATTTGTTTTGCAGTTAGTTCCAGAAGTATAAGAGTCCATCATGGTAGGGAAGCTGGTGGCAGTCATGTGGCATGATTAGGAAGCCAAACAACCATGTCTTCAACCTCTAACATGAAGCAGAGAGAGCTAATAAGAATTAGGGTGAAGCAACAAACTCTCAAAGCCCAATCCTAATGACATATTTCTTTCAGTCAAGCTACACCTCTTGCAACTTCCCCCAAATAGAACAACCAACAGGAGACCAAGTGTTTACATACCTGAGCATGTGGGGGAATTTAGTCTGGATACCCCAGAGACCTGGGGTAGAACCAAACATGACTGGTACACACACACACACACACACACACACACACACACACACACACACACACGTGAACAAAGAGCAAAATGGAACAAAAAGAGGTAGAAGACCTGAATAGACACTTCACAAAAACTACCCCAGTGAACCATAAATGCATAGAAAGGTGTTTGACCCCAGTACTAATCGGGGCATATAAACTCAAACCCAGAGTTACCACCACATTCACAAGAATGGGAAAAAATGAAAGTGGGCTAACAACAATTACTGGGGGGGGGGTTATACACCATCTGAAGCTCTCCTCATATATTGCTGGTCAAAATGAAAAACCTCACTTCCCTGGAAAGAGACTTGTTAGTGTCCTTTATAAAAAGACATTTCCTGCAGCCCCAAATCCCCTCCCTAGATATTGGTGTCAGCTACTTTTTACATTGTCCTGACAGAATACTTGGCACAAACAACTTAAGGGAGAAAGGCTCATTTTCCTGCAGCTTCAGAGAGTTCTGTCCATGACTGCAGGGAGGGCACACATGGCCATTTCACCAAGGCACACAGGAAGCAGAGCGAAGGGAATGGCAGCACATGGCACATCCACAGCTTTCCTTTTCCCAGCCTTGGGGATGGTGACACTTACTTTCTCTCTCAGTTTGTCCTATCTGGAAATCCTTAACAGACATGCCCAGACATGTGTCTTGGCAACTCTTAGATGGTTTCAAATCACCATGAAAAGAAAGTATCTTAGCAGACCACAGAAATCCATGCCCATGTATGCTAAGAGATTTGCATGAGAAACTTGTAACTGCATTATTCATGATGGTCCTGGGGTAGGAAAACATATGTGCCTCAACCGTAAAACTTAATGATCTAGAGTGATGCACTGGTAAGTGGTCAAAGGCAGACTAAAAGAGTAAATACTCCATAAGATTCAATTTATATTAAGTGAAACAACTAGGCAAAATCCTCATGCTTAGAGATGTATGCTTAAGTAGTAAAGCTAGAGGGA
The DNA here is from genome assembly GCF_978045245.1 of Mus caroli. NCBI lineage: Eukaryota > Metazoa > Chordata > Mammalia > Rodentia > Muridae > Mus > Mus caroli. The sequence goes on along the minus strand of NW_028227263.1, from coordinate 34,680,481 downwards.
AAAATATAGAAGTAGTTGGCAAGGATAAGCTGGCCCTTTTTGAGGAGAGAACTTGACAAGGCATTGGAATGTTGATAGTCACCTAAATTAAGGGTCAGAGAATCACAGCCTGTATATTTGTGTGTGTGTGTGTGTGTGCAAGTGCACATGTGTGTGTATGTCTTGTGAGTGCATGCATATGAGTACATGTGTGTGCATGTGTGTGTGTATGTGTGTGTGTGTGTATGTGTGTGTGTGTGTGTGTGTGTGTGTGTGTGTGTGTGCTCATGTATACAGGTGCATGCAGACTTCAGAGACAGAATTGAATCTTTCTTTGAGGCTAGACTTATTGGTGGTTATGAGCAATGTGGTACTGAGAATTAAACTTAGGTCCTTTCCAACAGCAGTACACACTCTTAATACTGGACCATCTCTCCATCCATTTCCTTTTCCTTTTTTGAGACTGGATTTTACTGTGTTGCCGTGGCTGGCCTGAAGCTTGCTATATAAATTGGGCTGATCTTGAACACATGTCTGTCTGTCTTCTAAATGCTAAGATGTGGTGGTATGAGCCAGCACACCTGGTTTATGTTGTATTGCTGCCCATTGCTACTTTCACAGTGACAGATGGTTCTCCCCATATTTATCCACTGAAATCTACTCACCAGTGTGACATTATACAGTGGGGCTTTAGAGAGCTCTTTAGGCCATGGAGTAGGACCCCTGTTTAAGAGGACCCAGAGACCTAGTTAGTCCTTCCTGCCCTGTGAGAAGTGGGGCTTTGTGAGAAGTCTTTAGTCATTGGGTACATGCCCTCAAAGGGACTGAAGGACTCTAGCTGTGTCTTCTCTTAAAAAAAAGTTTTAAAGGATTTATGCCTACTTATTTTTATTGTAGGTGTATATATATATGTACACACACACACACACACACACACACACACAGAGGCAGTATTTCCTGGAAGTACAGGAGCCACTATGTGGGTGTGGGGAACTGAACCCTGATCCCTGGATGAGCAGTATGTAGTCCAAACCATGGAGCCGTTTCTCTAGTCCTCTGGCCTTGCCTCTTCTGTTTCTCACCTTGATCCAGGCTCATTGTGATGGCTATCCCTGGTTGTCAACTTGACTACATCTAGAATGAACTACAATCCAGAAATGGAGGGCACAGCTGTGACCCATATCTCAAGGCTGGAAGATACAGGCTTCTGACCTGGATCTTGAGACATCTCAGCCATGAGAAGTTTAAGCCCAGTCAAGGTAGTACATGCCTTTAATTCCAGGAGACTGAGGTAAGCAGATCTCTGAGTTCAAGATCATCCTGGGACAAAGCAACTTCCAGATCCAGGTGTAGTGGTACACACCTTTAATCTGGGATACACCTTCTGCTGGAAGCCTACATAAGGACAGTGGGAGAAGGAAGACTCACTTTTCTTAGCCTGCTTGCACTTGCCAGCACATCTGTTGGAATCTACATCTTCAGGATTCCAGAAGACCAGGCGAAACAACTTGCCTCATGGACTGAGCAACTACTAGACTTTTAGACTTTCTATTCACAACTGCCCTTGTTGGGTTAGTTGAACTGTAAGTCATTACAAAAAATTCCCTTAATAGAGCCATTGCCTAAGTTCTGTGACTCTTGAGAACCCTGACTAACACACTCATGATGTAAGTGGTTCTGCTCTACTATCCACTCATGCTATGCCGTGCTGCCTCAACATTCCACAAACAATGAGACCAATCAATCATGGGTTGTGTTGGTTAGTTTTTTACATTAACTTAACACAAGTTAGAGTCTAAGAAAAAGGAACCTCAACTGCCAATTTGCTTTATCAGACTGGCCTATGGGCATGACTATTTGACATTTTCTTGGTTAATGGATTGATTTAGAGGGCCCAGGCCATTGTGGGATGGTGATAACCCTGGCAGGTGGATTTGGGTATGAGAAAGTAGTCTGAGCAAGCTATGAGAGCAAGCCAGTAAGCAGCTCCACTTTAAGTTTCCCACCAGTGCCCCTGCTGGAGCTCCTGAGATGATGGCTCTGACCTATAAGATATAAAAAATGCATGCCTTCACAAAGCTGCTTTTGTTATGGTCTTTTATCACAGGAATAGAAACCCAACTAGGACCATACCCTACAAAACCATGAACTTAAGTAAACTTTAAAAATGTTATCCCCAGGTGTGTTGCTATAGTAACGGTAAGATGATGTATCTAGCAAGAAGACTTCACCCATAAGTCAGGGGATGACTTCTCCTTAGACACTAAATTGGCTGGTATGTTGATTTTGGACTTCCTAGCCTCCAGATCCTTGAGCAATGTATTTCTGTTTATAACTCACCCAGCTTATGGTATAAAGTTATAGTTAGATAATTGCTAACGAGGCCAAATCACCTAAATAGAATATTTCCTGTGCTGTTCTGATTTCTGATCCTTGACTTAAATCTTACCTGTATGTTAATTTCTTGGTGTCTTGCTGTGACTCATCATAGGTTTCTAGATTTTTCTTTTTGTTGTACATTTTTGGTTTGGGGTATTTTCCTGTATAGATGTTCTATTTCACAATGTCACAAAATTTGTGTTCTTTACTTTTATACTGAAGCTCAAGTGGAGAACAGTGTAGAGAAAACCTTTCATGTATCATATGGATGCAAAACCTGTCAATTAAAGCTTATTGGCCTGTAGATGAGGCAGAAAATAGAAGGTGGAACAACTGATAGGAGAAAGGATTCTGGGATGAAGGCAAGTACAGGGAGATTGGGTCCCTCTGAATAGGAAGAAGGACAAGCATGCATGGAACCTGAACAGTGGTATCCTGCCACATGGTAGAATAAATAGGATATTTATTTATGAGATAGCTGGGGAATAGCCAAAGCTTATGGCCTAGGTATTTGTAAATATAATTTGAGAATCAGAGTCATTATTCTGGGAACTTGGGGTCTAGAGGAGAATAGCCCATTACAGAATAGAGGTGTGAGTGCTAGGGTCATGACTCACCTCCTTAGAATGCCCTACATATAATTCACAATCATATCTGTGTATGTTTACAGTTCATAGATTTTTGGTTTCTCAAAGAACAATCAAAATGTAAATGTTTAATTTTAAAAATGAGGAAGCAAAGGCAAAGAGATGCCTACTGTCTTGCTAAGGTCTCAGGCCTTAGGAGGGGAAATAGATGGCCAACTGTAAGGTGCATAGCTTTCCTCTTTTCCCAGAGGCTCCCTCCTGTTGTTGATAGAAGTGGAACAAATATGAAGAAAACAGTGAGTCTGATGTGGAGGCAGGGGACGGGCCTAGAATAAATTGCTATGTTCTTTCTTGTCACTGGCTACATAGCAGTAGAATTTTTCCTCTGTTGTAGACAACATTTTTATTTTCCTCCAGAACTCAGGAAAAAGATGCCTAAGTGAATCAAGGTTTGGGTTTTGTTTGTTGGTTTTTGTTTTTCTTTGTTTTGTTTTTTTGTCTGCTTAATAAATTACTTCGTTGAAAATCCCTGCAACGTTTGGGGCTCTTCAAAGTTATAATTGTAGTAACTTACCAGGACATACAGGGGAGCCAACCTTCTAACCCAAACTGGCTTCCAGGCCTGTATTGACAGCTCTTACACTCAGCACCCCTCTAGATTTCCCGGTGAACCACTGTCATGGAATGGCAACACTGCCCCAGCCACCTGTTTCCTACCAGAACTTTGTGTTGTTTTCTTTGGATGGCACGGGGTCTCAAATGAGACTTGTCTTTTCCTTGTGACAGCTAAAGCTGAGATGCCTTCTCAGGTTGCTGTCTCTAAATCCTTAATACCTCTGCCCAGTCCCTCACCAAGTGTCAGGTATGGTGCAGACAATCCTGCCTGTCATTAATTGTTCATCCACCTCACCACCAGAAGTCCTCACTGGGAAACTAAGCTGTGTTGGGTGTGCTACTTATAGCTTCCGGCTGAGCCCCCAAAGGTCTCTTGGATTTTACTTCTGTGAGTCTTCCATGGAGGGGTCAGTGATCCCAGAGTGATCTTCAATTGTTAAACTCATCATAGCATCTGCCAACAACATATTCTTTTCTGTTGTGACCAGCGTATTATTTATGTAGCATATAGTGTTATGTTCAAAACTCATGTTGGTCCTTAAAGTATTACAGATGATCTACTGGTCAATGTGTTTATGTGTTTGACATCTCAGAGTCCTGGGTTCAAATTCCAGTGCTTTCTCTTTGCGGGAGGTGTGGTAGTGGGAGGTGCTTAAACACGTTACATAATCTCTCAAGGTTTTAGATTTCTCATATATAAAATACAGTTAAAATTCAACAAGATAGCAAAACATGGCATCAGGCTCATAGAAAGCTACTGTAGCCCTTTTTGTAGTTTCTTAACTTCCAATGGGTTTCTTCTATTGACAGTGTTGGTTAAACAACACCCTAAATTTGTTTATGACTGGGAGGGACCAGGAACAATGGCAACCATGGAAGGAGACTTATAAAAATGAAAGGAGAGCATTCATCCAGTAGATGGTTGTGGGTAGGAACCCCTCTCCCCTTCCCCCACCTCTGGGTAGGAATCCCCATCCCCCATTCCACCCCATCTCCCTACATTATCTGGCCTGGGATGGAAGCTACTTGATTTACTGTGACTCATGTAGTCTCACAGCCTAGCTTGGTCTTGTCCCTTTATTATTATAAATCCCGGCCACTGTTTTATGTTCTTTCTTGTCAATGGCTACATAGCAGTAGAATTTTTCCAAAATACTTTTGACTTTTAGTTAATATAGCACTGGTCAACATGACCTTATGCCATGTATCTATTCTCTTTGCCTTGGAACATTTCTTCCTGGAGAGAAACTCAGTAAAGGAAATAAATGAAACTCACCAGGCTTAGAAAGTACCCAGAAGCTACAAGATGGGCAGGCCCCTTCCCCAAGGTAGTGATAACAGCTAGGGAGGGGGGAGAACAGGCTGCTCTCTCTTTAGATGATGTGACAGAGAGGGACAGGCAATTTGTAATGGTTAATTTCATGTGTGAGCATGGTCAGATCATGGTGCCCGGATTTTCAGTCTGGATGCTTTTGTTGAAAGATATTCTAGAAGAGATGTAACTTTAAGCTTGAGATTTTGAGTAAAGCAAGCCACCTTTTATAATCCACGTGGGCCTCATCCAATCAACTAAAGGCTTTGATAGAACAAAACTGACCTCCTCAGCAGACGGACACTGCTGGCAGATGCATTTGGACTTGAATCATGACGTCAGCTCTTCTTTTTGTTTCTGGCTTTATATAGACACCAGCATAATCTTGGTGGATCTATTTCTTGGGAGAACACTGACATCAGGCCTCAATGAGGGATGGCCAAGACACTGGATATTACAGCCTTTATAGTTTGGTTATAAAATGTCTCCCAGGGGCTCCTGTATTTGAAAACTTATATCCTGGTTGTTGGTGCTGTTTGGGGCAGAATCTTTGGGACCCAGGCTTAGATAGCAGAAGTGGGTCACTAAGAGTTGGCCTTGAAGGTGATATCCACTTCTAGTTCCTGCCGGAGGTCTCTGCTTTCCAGTCCACCAACATATGAACAAACCATGCGGCATGCTCCTACTGCCAGCTGCTCCCGTCACCACGCCTGCCCAAGCCAAGGTAAAGGTCCTAGCAAGTGATGGGCCTGTCAGTGCTAGGTTCCACAGTCTGGTCTCAAAGTCCCATATACAAGACCTTCTTACCTGCTCAGCAAATGGACTCAGGCCATCACACATCTAGCCAACTGGAACATGGCCGTGTCCCAGTGGATGTTTGTGGCATAAATATAGGAACAGAGCTTCCTTTCTCAAATGATAAAATCCTAAGATGTGACAGGGAGAAGATGGCTCTGAAGGACCAGTTTCCTAAGCTCAATAGTTTTCAGTAGGATGTCTATCCTAGTTAGCTTTAACTGCCAGCTTGATGCAGCCTAGAACCCTTGAGAAGGGAGTCTCAATGGAGAGACTTCCCAGATCAGACTGGCTCGTGGAGGATTGTCTTAAGCGTTAGTTGATGCAAGAAAAGCCCTGTCCACTGTGGGCAGCACCATTCCCTGGGTGGGTGGTCCTTGCTTGTACATAAAAAAGCTAGCTAAGTGATCCTTTAAATAACCCAGCAAGCAGCATTCCCCTACGGCATCTGCTTCAAGTTTCTGCTTGAGTTACTGCCTTGACTCTTCTCAGAGATGACCTGGAAGTGTAAACCAATACATCTTTCCTTCTTCTAAGTTTCTTTTGTCCAGAATGTTAATTACAGAACTAGAATGACATCAAAACATCAAAAACAAAACTAGAATGACACCCAACCCCCAATGGGAATTAAATAATGTCACAACAGCAGAGCCTAGGAAGCACCATTGGTCTGTACCTTGGAGGTGACAGCTCTGTGCATGGCTTATGGCCCTGGATGACTAATTTCTGGGGACACACACTTGGACTCTGAATTGGCCTTCTACAAGCCTCAGTCTCCTCATCAATCAGCAAGGACCACCGTCATGCTTCCCAGACAATTGCAGGAGCCATGATGGGACTCACATCATCGCTGCTTGCAGGTCCACCCCATTCCCCAGGTGCAGGCTCATTCAGGAACATCTTGGCACAATACTTGTAATTTGGATTTTAATTTCCTTCTTTTTGTTACAAACATAATAGAAGCAAAAGAGACAGATGGCAAGGCTCAATTCACTTTTACCAAATGTCTGTATGGTGTGGATATAAAACTGAAAAGGGAAAGACACGAGCTTGTGGTGATGATCCAGGGAGTTGAAGGCAGGGAGTCCAGGGGGGAACTCTGGCCTGTAGGATGAAGCAAATTGCCCATGGCTTGAGCAACACTCTGCAGTCTGCCCTCCACTGCCCAGGCTACCCTTGGGATATCACTGTTGATGAGGAGAGAGAGTGAGCAGCAGATGGGTCTCTCCCTTGACATAGTTCCTTCCCAAAGGAACTCAATAAGTCAGAACACTGGTCACTTTCTGGCTGATGCTTCTGAGTCAGACAGCAAGATGATACTTACCCAGCCCAATGAAGCTGTATTCTTTAGTCAAGCTGCGGAAGTCGAGAGTCAGCCTGAGACCAGGTCCTCAGAAACTTTGTTAGGTGAGGAGTTCTTAGCTGTGGTGTTATTCACATCCTGAACTGGCTGGTTCTTGGTTGTGAGCCCCGCCTTCTGCACTCGAGGGTCTAATGATGTCATTGGCCTTTTCTCACTATGCACTAATAACATCATCCCTGATCCAGTTGTGAAAATGCAAATGTCTTCTGATATCACCATAAGTTCCTGGGGTTGGTGGGGCATGCAGAGCATTCCCCTTGTAAGGAGCCACTGACAGGATGGGCTGAGCCTAACAATTGGGCCTGTGCTGAAGGAGACAGAATAGATGGAGCACTGTCCAGCAACTCCGGCAGGGCACCTTTTGCTCACTTTCTGTTGCTTCCACCGTGCAAAGGGCTTTCCTGGCAGCTGGCTTCTGGTTGTCTTCGGCTGATGGAAGACATAGGGAGGAGATACAAGGAGGGGTGGAGTGTGAAGTCAGGGCATTTCTTCCTTTCCTGTGAATTAGCAAAAATGCCTCTAAATTCTCCTTTTGGCTCTGTGTGAATAGACAGACCCCATATGCTCTTGTATTTGATGACCCCAACATGCCAAATGACTTTGAAATATTCTCACAAATGAACACCCTTTTCTTAAATTGTTCATTTGGCCATTCATTTATTCAGCCAGTTGTTTCCACGTTGCTATGGCTTGAAGGCATCCCCCTCTGCCCCAACTGTTGAAAATTGTTGGAAGTCCCACTCCTCCATGTTGGGAGATGGAATTCTATTGGGGTTACAGATCATGGGGCTGAATGGGAGGGATCCTGAACTTAACAAAACATAGAATAATGAAAGATTGCTTCTGGGCATGTGAAAGAGGGAGTTTCTAATTTAGGTTAACCACGATGAGCAGATCCACCTAAAATGTGGGCAGCGTTATCCTTTGTGTGTGTGGAGTGGAGTTCTGGGCTACAGAAAAGGAGAAAGTAAGCTGAGCACTAACATTTATCTTTTTCTGCTTCCTGACTGGGTAAGATCAGCTCCTTCAAGCTCCTGCTGCTGTGCCTTCCCTCCATGAAGGACTGGAAGCCAGAGTGAACCTTCCTTCTTTGTATTTCATTTTGTCACAGCAGTTAATAAAGCAATGATAGACCAGTCATCCTCTGAGACGTGGTACTCAGGAGTTCTAAGTTCTGGACATAGCAAGGAGAGAGTGTGGTCCAGGGAACCCAGCTTCCTAGGGAAGAGAAAGCTACATAGTTTCCAAAGGTACTGGGACATGAGCCAACCCTAGTGGATGCTCTCAGATCATAGTGAACTCTGAAAGAAGCAGAGAACCTTTCAGTTCCTCTCTTTGGAACCCAGGGACTCTTTGGGGATGACTGAGTGCTGTATACTCATCCAACAGGCCCCGGAGCACACTCATCCTGTTGCTCCCCCTCCCCCTTGCCTTTTGAAACTCATGATTGATGCCTTGAAGAAAAAGAATGTTCCAGCACAGAGAAGTCCTTCCCTGTGGTGACTGTCAAACAGGCTTCTCACAGAGGCGCCTGGCAGCCATATTTCAAAGGTCATGGTTTCTTCTCAGCAGTTTTCTACAGGGTGGACGTCCCTGGGACTCTGAAATAAATTAAAATATTGATTGATTCTTAATATTCTCTCAAATCTCTCAAAATCTCCAGGTCTTACATAAATCAATGTGTCGGTTCCAGAGACTTACTCAATAATCTGCAAAGTACCCTGGTAATTACTTTTGGGTGCACCCCGTGGAAGAGGCTGGCCACCTCTCCATCATTTTTAGGGCCCTGGGAACAATAACCGATTAAGAGACTCTCATTTCTTATTTTAATTGCGGAGTTTCTTCCACAGCGTGTCTCGCATAGTACGAGGAAGCCCATGAGTTGCAGTGAATCTATCAGACTCCCATGAGGCAGGAGTTCACAAGCTCTGCCTTCTTTTTACTAAGTCCCCTACCTCATCCTCTGTCTTTTACGTTGGTATCCTTAACTTCCTGGCAATGACATTTCAGAGATTATTAACACCCTGTTTCTCTGGGCTAGATGGAGAATTTGTTTTTTTAGGGAGAAAGGGTATTTTGGTGGTACCCAAAGCAGCTGCCTGGATTCAAGGTGGGGAAGAGGAGGGTGATGAGCCATGCACTTCTCTAAGCAGTGCTGATTCACAATGCAACCAGAGGAGGAGGACATCAGTGTGGGCTGATGTGATCCTTGGAGAAGTGGGGATGTTTCAAGGAAATTAGGTTGGGAATTTCTCCAGGATCTTTCTCCTTCTAACTTGGGCTTTTTCCTCACGCTCTGCTCTGTCAGGGCATCCTCCAACACTCTCCAAATGTCAACTGGATGGATGGTCAGTCATCTATGGGACTTCTGTGCTCTGGTGCCATTCTTTGCCTTTGGGTATATCCTATCTTGATGCTTTCTTTACCTCAACCAACATCTGGCCATCCTTCAATGTCTAGTTCACTTGTGAATTCTAGTGTGAGCTCATTGGTTTCCAGCCTGTTTTCTTCTGCACCTGGGGTACAGGAAAGCCTCAAAGGACCTTTCAGACATGGCTATTGACATGACTTCCCATCACCATGGACTGGAGATTTCGTGGTGACCTACAAGAACCTCTGTTGCTTGCTAATCACTGACTCATGAGGTGGAGTCACAAGAGCCTGGCCCTCTTTGAGGGCTGTACTCCAGTGTACTCCTGTTCCTGGGACAGTCTTCTCTGTCACACCTGCCTGCCTTGATCCTTCCTGCATGGCAGCTTTCTGCCCAGATGCTGTCTCTCTAGAATATCCTTCCCAGACAAGCATGCTTTAAAGAGCCCCTTTCATCTCTGTAACTCGACTTTTCTTCCTAAAACTTACTATGACTGGTATTAAAAATGCATCCGTTTATTTACCACTTATGTTTCAGACTAAATGGTAATCTGTAGGAGGAAAGGGATGTCAGTACATTGTTTTGTACCATTGGATCCTTGGATTTAAACAGTGTTTAAGACATAGCAGGATCTCTCTCTCTCTCTCTCTCTCTCTCTCTCTCTCTCTCTCTCTCTCTCTCTCTCTCTCTCTCTCTCTTTCTGTCTCTGTCTCTCTGTCTGTCTCTGTCTCTGTCTTTGTCTCTCTCTCTCTCACACACACACACTCCACACAAAAAGCAAATAAATGAATGAGTGTTGAAGCTCTGTTAATGATAGCTGGTTGCTATTTGGCCCATCACTATCCACTGGAAAGGTATTCTACCCCCCTCCCCCAATGGCTGCAGGCAGAGGCTCTAAGGACCATTCTCAGATGTGGCATGGAAGTCACATAGTTTAGATCTCCGGGCTGAATGTGTGAGATAGAGTCAAGGAGTGGGATCTTCTGCCTGCCTCTGTTCACGGGGTTAGTTTTAAACATGAAGTAGAAAGTGACTTGTGGGCCAGCCTCAAGCCACAAGACCTGAGAAGAAATGGAAAGGGTCACCTGGAGCTCAGAAAGATGTGCTCATGTGTGACACACCCAAGATAACACCTGGGATTCCATCACTTTCAAAGGGGGTTTTAGAGTAGTCTGCCATCTTACATGAAAAGCGAAGTAATAAGACAGAAGGGTTCCACGCCTTACTCTCACAGGTAGGTACCCTACTCCTACCCACAGGCTGGAGGAGAGGTTTACCGTGGTAATGAGGTTACTTAGGGTAACAAGAAGATTTGACACTGATGCATATGAATGCCTGTTTATAGTGGCCCAGGTTCTGGATGCCAGTGATGGGAGGAAGAGTCTGTAACCAGCCTTCTCGGACCACTAGGAACTGGGGCTTATTGTCAAACTGCTGAGTTGGAGGAAAGGGAATCTTTGAGTGGATCTTGGCATAGACCAAGTAGTCTTTACCACAGGTAGCCAGGAAAGTTGTATGATTCACAGAGAAGCTGCATAACTGTAGGTGGTGTCTTGGTCACTGTTCTAGTGCTGTGAAGAGACACCATAACCATGGCAACTCTTACAAAAGAAAGAAAAGAAAGCATTTTAAGTAGGGCTTGCTTACAGTTTTAGAGTTTAAAATCTGTCATGGTAAGGAGCAAGGTAGTATGCAGACAGACATGGCGCTGAAGAATTAGCTGAGAGTTCTACATCTGGATCTGCAGGCAGCAGGAAGAACTGGAGCATTGGGCTTGGCTTAGGCTTTTGAAACCTCAAATCCCACCCCTAGGGCATACTTCCTCCAACAAGGCCACATCTATGCCAGCAAAGCCACACCTCCTGATCCCTTCCAAGTAGTGCCACTCCTTGATGACCTAGTGTTCAAATATATGAGCCTAGGTGGGGATAGGGGTAGGTGTGTGTGTGCGTGTGCATGTGCGTGCGTGTGTGTGTGTGTGTGTGTGTGTGTGTGTGTGTGTGTGTGTGAATTCTTATTCAAACAACCACAGGAAGAGAGAAATCTCTCTGTCCCCAGACAAGTGGGAAATAGGGAGGCTCCTACAGAATATATACGTTTGTTCAACATCCCTTCCTCTTTTTTTGTTGCCTTTTGATTTATTTATTATATTAATCATTTTATTCACTTACATTTCAAATGATATCACCCTTCCTAGTTACCCCCTCCACAAACTCCACATCTGATCCCCTCTCTACCCCCTTTCCATTGCCTCTATGAGGGTGCTCCTCCACCCAATCCCCCCTCTAGCATACCCCTATGCTGGGGCATCAAGCCTCCACAGAGCCAAGAGCCTCCACTCCCATTGATGTCAGATAAAGCCATCCTCTGCTTCATAGGTATCTGGAGCCATGGCTTCCTCCATCAACATCCCTTCCTTTACTGAACAACCTGCATCTCACCCCAACCCCCATAGAATGTGGCCCAGTTGTTGCTGTTTTTCTATATATCTGTCTCTACCCCAACAGGAACATTGATGTCACAACTGAAAATCCCTCATCTCTCTGATGATGTCATCAGTCTGTGGGGCGCACACAGTCATTCAGGATCAACCGGAGAGTCTTTGCTTCTTTGGGACAGTTGTCTCTCAAGAGGATGACTGGAGTCCGTTGGTAGTCTCTCTCCCTACAGTTGGAAGAGGTAGCTTGCCAAGGGAAGTTTTCACCTAGATAGACACCAGGAGGAAAAAAATGGGGAGAAAGTGGCAGAGCCTTGCTGGTTCCATGAGAGCCTGGTCTGGCCATGCCATGCCTGAGTGAAATTCATTCTGGGCTTCTAGGTGATATAAAAATATAAATGAGGTCAAGTGCCCATTTCATTTTGGCTAATTTCAACTGAACTTTATTCCTAACAATCCAAGCACCCTGACAAATTGAAGTTCTCTCTCCTCTACAATCCGTAAGAGTGCAATAATGGGTGTAGCTGAGAAACTGGGAGTATTGGTACGATCATCTCTTCCCACACACAAACCACATCCCTATGCACGTAGGAGCAGCAGCAAGGCTGAGGCTTTGAGGCAATGGTGTAAAATTTGAATCTGTAATGTCTTCTTCAGCCTCATGTATCCCAGCCCGTGCTGCCACCTGAGGGATGTGGGGTTTAGGAGATTTAGGATGTATGAGAATTGGTTCCCTGCTGGTGGGTCCCTGGGGCCTGCTATCTGTGGCTACTTTTTAGCTTGCTTTTTGCTTTCTGTCTACCAAGATGTAAAGAGACGTCCTGTGCCACATACTTCTACCACCATGGCGTTCTGCCACACTGTAAGTCCTGAAACAGAGCCCAGTGGCTGTGGATCAAACTCCGAAATCATGAGTCAAAATACGTCCTTCCTCCCTTAGGTTGCATCTCACAGCTTCCTGGTTACGATAATGAGGAGCTAAGCCTTTTCCTTCCCAGCTAGGAATCATCTGCTTCCCTCCCGCTTATTTCGCTAATTGAAGCAGACTCTGTGGTTATTTATTTTGTGTTTGTTTGTTTGTTTGTTTTTTCTCCCACAGCTCTGAATTCCCAAAAGATAGGCAAAGAGAGTTGCCATAACTTCATTCATTTTCTCCAGGTAGGGACTTGGGGGTTTTGTCTTAGTTTCATTTTTTCTTCTTTTTTTTTTTTTTGTTGCTGTGACAAAACACTCTGACAAAAAGAAACCCAGGGAGTGGGGGAGGGGAGAGAAAAGACCTATTTTAGCTCACACTTGCAGGGAAGCTGAGGTGGCAGGAACTTGAAGCAGCCGTCATCACCATCATCCACAGTCAAGAGCAGAGAGTACATGCATGATCGCTTGCTTGCTTGTTTGGCTCAGCTTGATCTCTACAATGCCACACAGTTCAGGATCCCTGTCTAGGGGATAGTATTCATAATAGTAGGGTCACCCCCCAAATCAACCACTCAACCAAGACACCCCCCCAAAACATGCCAACTAGATCTAGGTAATCCATGAAAATTTCCTTCCCAGGCAAGTCTGGGCTGTGTCAAGTCGACAATCAGAGCTCTAACCATCTTAGGGTTTAAGACAAAATTTCTAATTATTTTTGTGTTTTACTTGAGAACATCTTGGACTAGGCTGGCATATGGAGCTCACTCACACTCATCTAAAGCTAGAACCTGATAGCAGGAGATGCTAAAGTAATATGGAGCAAGCAGAGAGCCAGGGTTCAAGGGGAAGGCTTCTGTGTCTAATCAGAAAAGGCAGAGGAAATGTGAAAGCTGGACCACAGATGCAGAAATCGGAGAGCCAGGAGTACAAGGGCAGGCTAAAGAGGCTTTAGAGCAATCAGCTGAAACAGGGGTCTGCTTCTTGCTATTCCTTGAGCCTGCAAGGGTTAAATAGGGCTGGGGAGATGGCTCAGTGGTTAGGAGCACTTGCTGCTCTTGCAGAGGACCAGGGTTCTGTTCCCACCACCAACAGTGGGGAATCACAACTATCCCTTAAGTCCAGTTCCAGGGGATCCAATGCCTCCTTTCTGGCCTCTGTGGGCACTAGGCACACACAAGGCACATAGACACACATGCAGAGGAAAAGCCCATACACTGCTGGGATATGGCCATGAGATGGTAACGTCTTCTTTCCTGCCAGGACAGTCTCTCTTCTCATTGCTTTCTCTAAGATAAAGGGGAAGAGTCATTAGATATTTTTTCTCTAGAGAGAATTCCTGCCTGAACTTTACCCATTGCTGTTCCCTTCCCTTGTGGCCACAGACCTCTTTAGTCCACGACCCTTTGAGGACATACTCTTGAGACTCCCATTGCTCACACTTGCAGGGAAGCTGAGGTGGCAGGAACTGAGGCAGAGACTTAGAAAGTGGAGTTCCAGACCTGGCCTAAGCTGTGGGACCTTAAATTAAGCATGTTACTAACCCTCTCTGGACAGTTCAGCTGAGTCATTTTCTGCCCCGGCTAGTCTGGGAGTCCTCTCCTTCAATGGGTCTCCTTCAGTGATCATTCTCCATGCTCCCGAGTCCTCTTCTCCCCCATCTCAGAATGTCCTTCCAAATGCTCACTGGCATGCAGGTGTCAGCCTGCAGACTGCACTCCTGAGATGCCTCAGGCAATTGCGGAACTATATTTTTATAATCACCACAGATGGGAGATCGAACTGAAATGAGATTGCTTGAAACTGCTGCTTTGAGCATTTTTGGCCTGTCCCTTCATCCCTCACTACATTCAGCCTTTCCGATGGCCACCTCAAATAGCCTATGGTCTTCCTGATTGTTCTATGATGGTCTGGGGAAAAAGCTTGGACTTGAAGCTGACTCTAACACCTCTTCTCTCTGCACCCCACAATCCCCACCTTAGACCATTGTAAAGCTGTAGCAATTCTGTCAGATCTACATTCTGACCTCTTATCAGCCCAGGTATGTGCATAGCCATGGGCAGATTGGCTTTTTCATCATGCCTTGCAGATGTGCAACCACTTCTGTTACCTTCCCAATGTCTCTGGTAGTATCCCTGGTCTAAGTGGCTGACTTTGAGTGTTCATTTGCATGCACTATCTTTTAATCTCTTAAAACTGCAGTGCTTTTCTTGCTTCTGTATTGCCACTTTCCTTTGATAGGAGCAGTGTGTCTTCAGACAATGTCCCTAGGATAGACACCATTTTCAGCCTTAAACAAGTCTGCCTTGACTTTTTGAACAATATGTCTTGCAGATGTGGCATTGTCTTTGTAGTTGGCTTTGCCCTGGGAGCAGTGTGTCAGTGGGCAGAAACTCAGGTACTTGGGTGTTGAGCTGTGAGGTAGGTCAGGGTACAGACTTAGGCAAGGTCTGGGGTGCAGGGAATGCTGAGGTGCAGGTATGAGCATCTCAGGAGCTGGTGAAGGTGGCGCCAGGCAGAAAAGCCATGTTAGGAACTGAGATTCAAGAGTTCCATAAAAATAACCAGATGTGGGGGTGCTGGTGTCTGGGTTAAATTCAGAGGGATCGAGACCTGTTAAGTCCCAGGCTGTCCTGGGAACTCTAGCATTGTAACTGATAGTCCCGGAAGGATTCTTCTGGGGACACTGGGGAAACAGACTGTCAGACTCTGCTCCTTATTGTGCCTCAGTTTCTCCATATCTCAATTAGATGATTATAACACTGTCTTCCTCATAGGGCTAGTTAAGTTGATTTATAACAAATTAAGTTCTTAGAAGTGGGCCTTGGCCCCTAGTAGCATCAGATTCAGCTATTTTATTGAAAACTTACTCATTAGGTGACTTTGTTTCAGGAGGATTTGACCCCATGGGTGTGTTATAGACACCATAGAGTGTCTCAAGGCACCACGGAACAGTTCTCCACCCAGGGGAAGAAGTCTGGCTTAGTGTACTAGTCTCCTTATAACTGACCTCATATATTTATTGATAATGGAACATCTACAGAGTACCAGTAGAAATACACAAAACAAGCACGTCTCTTCTCTACAATAACCAGAAATGAGGGCCTCAATGTCTGTCAGTCCTGAATCCTTCATTTTTCCATTCCATTAAATTGTCATGTGCCATTTAGTAAGTTTTAACCTTCTTGTGTCTCCACAGTAGAAGTGCTGACATCTACCTCACAGTATGGACTCAAGAGTCAAGAAAAAGCACATGGAATTCCTGACACAACTCCTTTTTCCTCTTCCTAAGACCATATGTTGGTTGCAGACTCATCTGGTGGCCCCAACAAGGCAGGATCCACTCCCAAGACCACTTAGTTCTTGGGAGTTCCGTTCCACATGACTGGTGGGCTCAAGTTCCCCACTGGTTGGCTGTAGCTGGTCTCCTCAGTTTACTGCTATTTGCATCCTTCAATGGGACAGCTCAAAACATGGCACCTGGTTTCCTTCAGGGTCAGTGGAATGGAATCAGAGTCCTTTTGTGATGTAGTCATGATATGATATTACTGAAATGTTATTATTTAAAACTATTCATTTGGGCTGGAGAGATGGCTCAGCAGTTAAGAGCACTGACTGCTCTACCAAAGGTCGTGAATTCAAATCCCAGAAACCACATGGTAGCTCATAACCATCCGTAATGAGATCTGATGCCCTCTTTTGTGGTGTCTAAAGACAGCTACAGTGTACTTACTTACATAAATAAATAAATAAATAAATAAATAAATAAATCTTTAAAAAACCTATTCATTTAAGTGCACAGCACAATCAAGGGGAGAGACTTAGATGAGGGTAAGAGAACCAGGAAGGATGGATCATAAGGGCTGTCTACCACATCTTGAACCCCTCCCCAAGGCAAGCCCTACATGGGCTTTCTCTCATCAAAGTACTAGGGGCCCAATCTTAGAGTAGTTTTGGGCTTTGTCTTGTCACCCTTTCAAAGTTCCAAGCCAGAGTCTTTCAGTCTCTGAGAGATTTATCTCAATAAATGCCCTTAGTATAAGTGAATTGATATTTTATTTTAAAATTTTTACATGTGTGTGTGTGTGCTTATGTGCACATGAATGTAGATGTCTTCAGAAGCCAGAAGAGGGAGCTGGATCCCCTGGATGTAGAGTTTCAGGCATTTGTGAGATGCCCAATATGAATTTCACCACTGAGGCATCTCTTCAGCCTGGAATTGGTATTTTCACAGGAAGACTTTTGCTTTTTCGTCTTCCTCTTCTTTTTTCTTTTCCTTTTTCTTTTTGTAGCACCCACTACCTTGTCCACTTCATGAAAAGAAGAAAGGGAACTTATATCCCTCCCCCACAACCAACCCCTAAGAAAAGCCATGGTTTCCTTCTGCTGGGTATAGGATTTATGGCAGCATCCTTGACTTTAGCACCCAAAGGGCTTCCAATTCTAGTCTTGATAAAAAGCCAGCGACGCCTGACCCACTCTGGAGGCAACCTGGGTATCCTTTATAGGGCTAAATTAGCCCTGTCATTCATGGCCAAGGCCATGCACACCTGTTTAGAGTTGGCAGACTTCCTCTGCCAGGCTATGAAAGATGTTAGGCAGAAAGGGATTGATCAAGGAGATGCTGACAGCAAAGAGACTACCTCCTAGGGGAAGTGGAGAACTGTGGGATGAAGCTGGACATAAAGACTTAGAAGCCCTCTAAATCCATCTCGGGGGGCCTATGCATCTGATGCTAAGTCAGTGGGAGGAATTAAAGGGCCCTGGTCCTTGCACCACTTCAAAGAAGATCTGCAACTCCCAGGGTTCCTGTAGGATTGTCCAGGTCTTTGTTGGCTATGCATTGTCATTCAATTCCTTGTCCTGAACAGCCCCACACCCTACATCACTCCACACATGTGGGTCCTGACAAACATCACACACACCCATTGTCATGTCAGTGGTGCATCTGGAAGAATCTGGCCTGTGTGCCCTCAGAAAAGCCCTGTGCTGTGACTTCTGTCTTAACCTGAAAACCATGTGAGTGTTAGGGATCCCCCAACTCCGTTCTCCAGGATGGGTCTGATATCCCACCCTAGCTATGAGAATCAGGAAAATCCAAAAAGTAAGAAAAGAGACTTGATTGAGAACCCTAAGTTCTCTTTTGCAGGAGTTTGTCCCACTATAATACCTGGCTCTTCACTGGGCTGATTCTGTCTAATCCCACAGGCTTTCTTGTGTTCCCAATCCTGCCGGCTGTTCCTGCTTCACTATTCCCGGCCTTCCTATAGCCACAGACATAATTTCTGTTATTTTTCTCTATTCAGTTCATGCTTCACAGAAATTTTTATCTACTGTTCACTCTTGACTAACAGATACTAACAAATTTATCTGTATTGTCTTATTTATTGAAGCTGTCTATAACTCTCAGAGTTTCTAATTCATAAGGGATTGTCACACATGATGTTAGCATCGAATAGCTGGAAGTTGAAGCACATTGGTTTGGTGGTGGTGAAGTGGGTCCTGAGTCCATGAGACTCTTCAGTGTGTTGAATGAAGCACATAGTCATTGTTTGGGGCCCCAGCTGAGAGGCAGAGCAGAAATCTGAACTCCCAGCCTTTAGCATGGAGCCTGAGCCTCCTACTGGGAAAATCTAGAGGCAATAGCTCTTCCATTAGGTATGGAGCTCCTGGGGTCTGGGACCAAAAGGTCCTTGAGACAGGACATTGTTGTGTAAGGGGAATGTGGTGGGACCCTCTGCTCTAGGTACTATGCCACCACTTAGCCTTTCCTCTACAATGCCTGCTCCATTGCTTTGAGCCTTGAAGAGGTACAGTTGGGGAGCTGGGCAAATGGGCCCCACCAAAATGTGATTAGCCATCACTTCTTAGTTATCAAAACCGTTTCACAGTGTCCCACAGCTCCTTAAAACCAGACCTTATGGGGTTCCAGCTAAGCTTCTCAGAGGTGGTGATCACTCTGAGACAGCCTGGGAAACTTTCCAGTCTTATGTGATGTGGCATGCTATGTCCAGATCACACTGCTAGGATCACCTTTTGGCACATCATCCCCAGTTTAGCAGAGTGGTCACACCACAAGGCTGTTCTCAGCTGGAGGGCCAGAGCCTGGGTGTGCTGACAACACCCGGCTTTTCCACATCATCCAAGGTTCTGTCAGAACTTAGGAATTTATTCCCCTTGCTCCATGATGCTGTTGGCAGGTGCATGCATCAAACGAGGCTTGGAAGATTGGTCTCCATAGAGACAGAGACACCCAGAGAGCCCAGCTCTGTCTCCTTTCATGCTGATGAGCTGATATTCCTGTCAAATCTACTGTAGACATTTTACTGCTATCTACAGAGCCCAGCACCCAAATGGGATCTTCACAGGAGAGCTTGACACCACATGGCCATCAGATGTCACTGGAGGCGGGCTTATGTCACAGAGCTGTCATTTTTCTTTTAATTTGTTTTGCTTTTCTTCATGTGTATGTGTGTAGTGCACAGTTATATATGAGTGTTTATATCTGTGGGAGTTTGTATGAGTTGAGGTCCAAGATTGATTTGGGGAGTTTTTTTTTCCATTGCCTTTCCACCTTATTCATTGAGGCAGGGGCTCTCAATCAAACCCAGAGCTCACCAATAGGGCTAGTTTCCCTAAGCAGCTTGCTTTGGGGGGAGCTCTTGTTTCTACTTTCTGAGGCCAGACTTAATAGGGGACTTACCTCACCTACTCAGAATTTATGTAGAGTCTGGAGATCTAAACTTTTCTCTTGCATATATAGTAAGGGCTTTAACCCCTGAGGTATCTCCCTGATTCTCTCTGTCTTTCTTGATTGAGAAATGAAAGTTGGTCATGACCTTACCCT
Source organism: Mus caroli (assembly GCF_978045245.1). NCBI lineage: Eukaryota > Metazoa > Chordata > Mammalia > Rodentia > Muridae > Mus > Mus caroli. The sequence continues at coordinate 34,660,884 of NW_028227263.1, read as the reverse complement.
AAAGGACCATCTATAGGGACTGAATATAACTATTCCAGTAAACAACTTATCAAGTATAGTTTTTCTGGCAAAATAGACCATGGCAGGTCAACGTTGCCTTCTACAATAAAACAAAAATAACTACAGCACACATACATCTCTATTGTTATGGTTATTGTTTAGATAGATGCAGTTTAATAATTTAATATTTAAAAATAATTTAATGATTATATTAATAATCATTAATATTCAATCATTTAATATCATTTAATTATTTATTAATAATTAATAAAGGGAATCATTTGTGTCCTTTCAAACAATATTTAAATGAAAGCATTTTTAAAAAGTTTTACTGATGAAGACTGGGAAGCCTAAATGAGAATTCAAGCTAAGGAAGCTGATGAAACTGTGTTAAGAGACAAATCATTGCAAGTAAACTTTAAGAATGAGCAACAATAGCAGGGTTGAAATAGCTCTGTTGGGAGAGAGTTAGGCTGAAGAATGAACAACAACAACAACAACAACAAAAACAACAACAAACCTTTTTGCTGAATGGGGGCAGAGAGAAAAAGAAGATGAAGGGGCAGAGGGTTAGAATGCAGTTCCTCTGCAGAGTGCATGTCTAGTATGGACAAAGCCCTGTTTGACCTCCAGCACTGCATTCACTGGGCTTGGTGGGGCACACCAATGATCCCTGCTGGGAGCAGGAGTATCAGAAAATTGGGGCCATCCTCTGCTACAAAAGGAATTTTTTTCTTTTTTTTTAAAATTTTTAATATTTTTATTACATATTTTCCTCAATTACATTTCCAATGCTATCCCAAAAGTCCCCAATAGCGCCCCCCACTTCCCTACCCACCCATTCCCATTCTTTTGGCCCTGGAATTCCCCTATATTGGGGCATATAAAGTTTGCAAGTCCAATGGGCCTCTCTTTCCATTGATGGCCGACTAGGCCATCGTTCGATACATATGCAGCTAGAGACAAGAGCTCCAGGGTTCTGGTTAGTACATCATGTTGTTCCAACAATAGGGTTGCAGATCCCTTTAGCTCCTTGGGTACTTTCTCTAGCTTCTCCATTGGGAGCCCTGTGATACATCCAATAGCTGTCTGTGAACATCCACTCCTGTGTTTGCTAGGCCCCGGCATCGTCTCACAAGAGACAGCTATATTTGGGTCCTTTCAGCAAAATCTTGCTAGTGTATGCAATGGTGTCAGCGTTTAGAAGCTGATTATGGGATGGATCCCTGGATACGGCAGGCTCTAAATGGTCCATCCTTTCATCACAGCTACAAACTTTGTCTCTGTAACTCCTTCCCTGGGTGTTTTGTTCCCAATTCTAAGAAGGGGCACATTGTCCACACTTTGGTCTTCATTCTTCTTGAGTTTCATGCGTTTAGCAAATTGTATCTTATATCTTGGGTATCCTAAGTTTTGGGCTAATATCCACTTATCAGTGAATACATATTGTGTGAGTTCTTTTGTGATTGTGTTACTTCACTCAAGATGATGCCCTCCAGGTCCATCCATTTGGCTAGGAATTTCATAAATTCATTCTTTTTAATAGCTGAGTAGTACTCCATTGTGTAAATGTACCATAATTTCTGTATCCATTCCTCTGTTGAGGGACATCTGGGTTCTTTCCAGCTTCTGGCTATTATAAATAGGGCTGCTATGAACATAGTGGAGCATGTGTCCTTTTAACCGGTTGGGACATCTTCTGGATATATGCCCAGGAGAGGTATTGCTGGATCCTCCAGTAGTACTATGTCCAATTTTCTGAGGAACCGCCAGACTGATTTCCAGAGTGGTTGTACAAGCTTGCAATCCCACCAACAATGGAGGAGAGTTCCTCTTTCTCCACATCCTCGCCAGCATCTGCTGTCACCTGAATTTTTGATCTTAGCCATTCTGACTGGTGTGAGGTGGAATCTCAGGGTTGTTTTGAGTTGCATTTCCCTGATGATTAAGGATGTTGAACGTTTTTTCAGGTGCTTCTCTGCCATTCGGTATTCCTCAGGTGAGAATTCTTTGTTCAGTTCTGAGCCCCATTTTTAATGGGGTTATTTGACTTTCTGGAGTCCACCTTCTTGAGTTCTTTATATATATTGGATATTAGTCCCTTATCTGATTTAGGATAGGTGAAGATCCTTTCCCAATCTGTTGGTGGTTTTTTGTCTTATTGATGGTGTCTTTAGCCTTGCAGAAGCTTTGCAGTTTCATGAGGTCCCACTTGTCAATTCTCGATCTTACAGCACAAGCCATTACTGTTCTATTCAGGAATTTTTCCCCTGTGCCCATATCTTCAAGGCTTTTTCCCACTTTCTCCTCTATAAGTTTCAGTGTCTCTGGTTTTATGTGAAGTTCCTTGATCCACTTAGACTTGACCTTAGTACAAGGAGATAGGAATGGATCGATTCGCATTTTCCTACATGTTAACAACCAGTTGTGCCAGCACCATTTGTTGAAAATGCTGTCTTTCTTCCACTGGATGTTTTTAGCTCCCTTGTCGAAGATCAAGTGACCGTAGGTGTGTGGGTTCATTTCTGGGTCTTCAATTCTATTCCATTGGTCTATTTGTCTGTCACTATACCAGTACCATGCAGTATTTATCACAATTGCTCTGTAGTAGAGCTTTAGGTCCGGCATGGTGATTCCACCAGAGGTTCTTTTATCCTTGAGAAGAGTTTTTGCTATCCTAGGTTTTTTGTTATTCCAGATGAATTTGCAGATTGCACTTTCTAATTCGTTGAAGAATTGATTTGGAATTTTGATGGGGATTGCATTGAATCTGTAGATTGCTTTTGGCAAGATAGCCATTTTTACAATGTTGATCCTGCCAATCCATGAGCATGGGAGATCTTTCCATCTTCTGAGATCTTCTATAATTTCTTTCTTCAGAGACTTGAAGTTTTTTTTTTTTTTTTTTTTTTTATATTTTTATTACATATTTTCCTCAATTACATTTCCAATACTATCCCAAAAGTCCCCCATAGCGCCCCCCACTTCCCTACCCACCCATTCCCATTCTTTTGGCCCTGGCATTCCCCTATATTGGGGCATATAAAGTTTGCAAGTCCAATGGGCCTCTCTTTCCATTGATGGCCGACTAGACCATCTTTCGATACATATGCAGCTAGAGACAAGAGCTCCGGGGTTCTGGTTAGTACATCATGTTGTTCCAACAATAGGGTTGCAGATCCCTTTAGCTCCTTGGGTACTTTCTCTAGCTTCTCCATTGGGAGCCCTGTGATACATCCAATAGATGACTGTGAACATCCACTCCTGTGTTTGCTAGGCCCCGGCATCGTCTCACAAGAGACAGCTATATTTGGGTCCTTTCAGCAAAATCTTGCTAGTGTATGCAATGGTGTCAGCGTTTAGAAGCTGATTATGGGACGGATCCCTGGATACAGCAGTCTCTAAATGGTCCATCCTTTCATCCCAGCTACGAACTTTGTCTCTGTAACTCCTTCCCTGGGTGTTTTGTTCCCAATTCTAAGAAGGTGCACAGTGTCCACACTTTGGTCTTCATTCTTCTTGAGTTTCATGCGTTTATCAAATTGTATCTTATATCTTGGGTATCCTAAGTTTTGGGCTAATATCCACTTATCAATGAATACATATTGTGTGAGTTCTTTTGTGATTGTGTTACTTCACTCAAGATGATGCCCTCCAGGTCCATCCATTTGGCTAGGAATTTCATAAATTCATTCTTTTTAATAGCTGAGTAGTACTCCATTGTGTAAATGTACCATAATTTCTGTATCCATTCCTCTGTTGAGGGACATCTGGGTTCTTTCCAGCTTCTGGCTATTATAAATAGGGCTGCTATGAACATAGTGGAGCATGTGTCCTTTTTACCGGTTGGGACATCTTCTGGATATATGCCCAGGAGAGGTATTGCTGGATCCTCCGGTAGTACTATGTCCAATTTTCTGAGGAACCGCCAGACTGATTTCCAGAGTGGTTGTACAAGCTTGCAATCCCACCAACAATGGAGGAGTGTTCCTCTTTCTCCACATCCTCGCCAGCATCTGCTGTCACCTGAATTTTTGATCTTAGCCATTCTGACTGGTGTGAGGTGGAATCTCAGGGTTGTTTTGATTTGCATTTCCCTGATGATTAAGGATGTTGAACATTTTTTCAGGTGCTTCTCTGCCATTCGGTATTCCTCAGGTGAGAATTCTTTGTTCAGTTCTGAGCCCCATTTTTTAATGGGGTTATTTGACTTTCTGGAGTCCACCTTCTTGAGTTCTTTATATATATTGGATATTAGTCCCTTATCTGATTTAGGATAGGTGAAGATCCTTTCCCAATCTGTTGGTGGTTTTTTTGTCTTATTGATGGTGTCTTTAGCCTTGCAGAAGCTTTGTAGTTTCATGAGGTCCCACTTGTCAATTCTCGATCTTACAGCACAAGCCATTACTGTTCTATTCAGGAATTTTTCCCCTGTGCCCATATCTTCAAGGCTTTTCCCCACTTTCTCCTCTATAAGTTTCAGTGTCTCTGGTTTTATGTGAAGTTCCTTGATCCACTTAGACTTGACCTTAGTACAAGGAGATAGGAATGGATCGATTCGCATTTTCCTACATGTTAACAACCAGTTGTGCCAGCACCATTTGTTGAAAATGCTGTCTTTCTTCCACTGGATGTTTTTAGCTCCCTTGTCGAAGATCAAGTGACCGTAGGTGTGTGGGTTCATTTCTGGGTCTTCAATTCTATTCCATTGGTCTATTTGTCTGTCACTATACCAGTACCATGCAGTATTTATCACAATTGCTCTGTAGTAGAGCTTTAGGTCCGGCATGGTGATTCCACCAGAGGTTCTTTTATCCTTGAGAAGAGTTTTTGCTATCCTAGGTTTTTTGTTATTCCAGATGAATTTGCAGATTGCACTTTCTAATTCGTTGAAGAATTGATTTGGAATTTTGATGGGGATTGCATTGAATCTGTAGATTGCTTTTGGCAAGATAGCCATTTTTACAATGTTGATCCTGCCAATCCATGAGCATGGGAGATCTTTCCATCTTCTGAGATCTTCTATAATTTCTTTCTTCAGAGACTTGAAGTTTTTTTTTTTTTTTTTTTTTTTTATATTTTTATTACATATTTTCCTCAATTACATTTCCAATACTATCCCAAAAGTCCCCCATAGCGCCCCCCACTTCCCTACCCACCCATTCCCATTCTTTTGGCCCTGGCATTCCCCTATATTGGGGCATATAAAGTTTGCAAGTCCAATGGGCCTCTCTTTCCATTGATGGCCGACTAGACCATCTTTCGATACATATGCAGCTAGAGACAAGAGCTCCGGGGTTCTGGTTAGTACATCATGTTGTTCCAACAATAGGGTTGCAGATCCCTTTAGCTCCTTGGGTACTTTCTCTAGCTTCTCCATTGGGAGCCCTGTGATACATCCAATAGATGACTGTGAACATCCACTCCTGTGTTTGCTAGGCCCCGGCATCGTCTCACAAGAGACAGCTATATTTGGGTCCTTTCAGCAAAATCTTGCTAGTGTATGCAATGGTGTCAGCGTTTAGAAGCTGATTATGGGACGGATCCCTGGATACAGCAGTCTCTAAATGGTCCATCCTTTCATCCCAGCTACGAACTTTGTCTCTGTAACTCCTTCCCTGGGTGTTTTGTTCCCAATTCTAAGAAGGTGCACAGTGTCCACACTTTGGTCTTCATTCTTCTTGAGTTTCATGCGTTTATCAAATTGTATCTTATATCTTGGGTATCCTAAGTTTTGGGCTAATATCCACTTATCAATGAATACATATTGTGTGAGTTCTTTTGTGATTGTGTTACTTCACTCAAGATGATGCCCTCCAGGTCCATCCATTTGGCTAGGAATTTCATAAATTCATTCTTTTTAATAGCTGAGTAGTACTCCATTGTGTAAATGTACCATAATTTCTGTATCCATTCCTCTGTTGAGGGACATCTGGGTTCTTTCCAGCTTCTGGCTATTATAAATAGGGCTGCTATGAACATAGTGGAGCATGTGTCCTTTTTACCGGTTGGGACATCTTCTGGATATATGCCCAGGAGAGGTATTGCTGGATCCTCCGGTAGTACTATGTCCAATTTTCTGAGGAACCGCCAGACTGATTTCCAGAGTGGTTGTACAAGCTTGCAATCCCACCAACAATGGAGGAGTGTTCCTCTTTCTCCACATCCTCGCCAGCATCTGCTGTCACCTGAATTTTTGATCTTAGCCATTCTGACTGGTGTGAGGTGGAATCTCAGGGTTGTTTTGATTTGCATTTCCCTGATGATTAAGGATGTTGAACATTTTTTCAGGTGCTTCTCTGCCATTCGGTATTCCTCAGGTGAGAATTCTTTGTTCAGTTCTGAGCCCCATTTTTTAATGGGGTTATTTGACTTTCTGGAGTCCACCTTCTTGAGTTCTTTATATATATTGGATATTAGTCCCTTATCTGATTTAGGATAGGTGAAGATCCTTTCCCAATCTGTTGGTGGTTTTTTTGTCTTATTGATGGTGTCTTTAGCCTTGCAGAAGCTTTGTAGTTTCATGAGGTCCCACTTGTCAATTCTCGATCTTACAGCACAAGCCATTACTGTTCTATTCAGGAATTTTTCCCCTGTGCCCATATCTTCAAGGCTTTTCCCCACTTTCTCCTCTATAAGTTTCAGTGTCTCTGGTTTTATGTGAAGTTCCTTGATCCACTTAGACTTGACCTTAGTACAAGGAGATAGGAATGGATCGATTCGCATTCTTCTACATGTTAACAACCAGTTGTGCCAGCACCATTTGTTGAAAATGCTGTCTTTCTTCCACTGGATGTTTTTAGCTCCCTTGTCGAAGATCAAGTGACCATAGGTGTGTGGGTTCATTTCTGGGTCTTCAATTCTATTCCATTGGTCTATTTGTCTGTCACTATACCAGTACCATGCAGTTTTTATCACAATTGCTCTGTAGTAGAGCTTTAGGTCCGGCATGGTGATTCCACCAGAGGTTCTTTTATCCTTGAGAAGAGTTTTTGCTATCCTAGGTTTTTTGTTATTCCAGATGAATTTGCAGATTGCACTTTCTAATTCGTTGAAGAATTGATTTGGAATTTTGATGGGGATTGCATTGAATCTGTAGATTGCTTTTGGCAAGATAGCCATTTTTACAATGTTGATCCTGCCAATCCATGAGCATGGGAGATCTTTCCATCTTCTGAGATCTTCTATAATTTCTTTCTTCAGAGACTTGAAGTTTTTATTATACAGATCTTTCACTTCCTTAGTTAGAGTCACGCCAAGATATTTTATATTATTTGTGACTATTGAGAAGGGTGTTGTTTCCCTAATTTCTTTCTCAGCCTGTTTATTCTTTGTGTAGAGAAAGGCCATTGATTTCTTTGAGTTAATTTTATATCCAGCTACTTCACCGAAGCTGTTTATCAGGCTTAGGAGTTCTCTGGTGGAATTTTTAGGGTCACTTATATATACTATCATATCATCGGCAAAAAGTGATATTTTGACTTCATCTTTTCCAATTTGTATCCCTTTGATCTCCTTTTGTTGTCGAATTGCTCTGGCTAGGACTTCAAGTACAATGTTGAATAGGTATGGAGAAAGTGGACAGCCTTGTCTAGTCCCTGATTTTAGAGGGATTGCTTCAAGCTTCTCACCATTTACTTTGATGTTGGCTACTGGTTTGCTGTAGATTGCTTTTATCATGTTTAGGTATGGGCCTTGAATTCCTGATCTTTCCAAGACTTTTATCATGAATGGGTGTTGGATCTTGTCAAATGCTTTTTCCGCATCTAACGAGATGACCATGTGGTTTTTGTCTTTGAGTTTGTTTATATACTGGATTACGTTGATGGATTTCCGTATATTGAACCATCCCTGCATCCCTGGGATGAAACCTACTTGGTCAGGATGGATGATTGTTTTGATGTGTTCTTGGATTCGGTTAGCAAGAACTTTATTGAGGATTTTTACATCAATATTCATAAGGGATATTGGTCTGAAGTTTTCTATCTTTGTTGGGTCTTTTTGTGGTTTAGGTATCAGAGTAATTGTGGCTTCATAGAATGAGTTGGGTAGAGTACCTTCTGTTTCTATTTTGTGGAATAGTTTGTGAAGAACTGGGATTAGATCTTCTTTGAAGGTCTGATAGAACTCTGCACTAAACCCATCTGGTCCTGGGCTTTTTTTTTAGTTGGGAGACTATTAATGACTGCTTCTATTTCTTTGGGGGATATAGGGCTGTTTAGATCATTAACCTGATCTTGATTCAACTTTGGTACCTGGTATATGTCTAGGAACTTCTCCATTTCATCCAGGTTCTCCAGTTTTGTTGAGTATAGCCTTTGGTAGAAGGATCTGATGGTGTTTTGGATGTCTTCAGGATCTGTTGTTATGTCTCCTTTTTCATTTCTGATTTTGTTAATTAGGATGCTTTCCCTGTGCCCTTTAGTGAGTCTGGCTAAGGGTTTATCTATCTTGTTGATTTTCTCAAAGAACCAGCTCCTTGATTGGTTGATTCTTTGAATAGTTTTTCTTGTTTCCACTTGGTTGATTTCGCCCCTGAGTTTGATTATTTCCTGCCATCTACTCCTCTTGGGTGAATTTGCTTCCTTTTGTTCTAGTGCTTTTAGGTATGTTGTCAAGCTGCTAATGTGTGCTCTCTCTAGTTTCTTTTTGGAGGCACTCAGAGCTATGAGTTTTCCTCTTAGAAATGCTTTCATTGCGTCCCATAAGTTTGGGTATGTTGTGGCTTCATTTTCATTGAACTCTAAAAAGTCCTTAATTTCTTTCTTTATTCCTTCCTTGACCAAGGTATCATTGAGAAGAGTGTTGTTCAGTTTCCACGTGAATGTTGGCTTTCTATTATTTATTTTGTTATTGAAGATCAGCCTTAGTCCATGGTGATCTGATAGGATGCATGGGACAATTTCAATATTTTTGTATCTGTTGAGGCCTGTTTTGTGACCAATTATGCGGTCAATTTTGGAGAAGGTACCATGAGGTGCTGAGAAGAAGGTATATCCTTTTGTTTTAGGATAGAATGTTCTGTAGATATCTGCCAGATCCATTTGTTTCATAATTTCTCTTAGTTTCTCTGTGTCCCTGTTTAGTTTCTGTTTCCATGATCTGTCCATTGGTGAAAGTGGTGTGTTGAAGTCTCCCACTATTATTGTATGAGGTGCAATGTGTGCTTTGAGATTTACTAAAGTTTCTTTAATGAATGTGGCTGCCTTTGTATTTGGAGCATAGATATTCAGGATTGATAGTTCCTCTTGGAGGATTTTACCTTTGATGAGTATGAAGTGTCCCTCCCTGTCTTTTTTAATGACTTTGGGTTGGAAGTCAATCTTATCAGATATTAGAATGGCTACTCCAGCTTGTTTCTTCATGCCATTTGCTTGGAAAATTGTTTTCCAGCCTTTCATTCTGAGGTAGGGTCTATCTTTTTCTCTGAGATGAGTTTCCTGTAAGCAGCAAAATGTTGGGTCTTGTTTGTGTAGCCAGTTTGTTAGTCTATGTCTTTTTATCGGGGAGTTGAGTCCATTGATATTAAGAGATATTAAGGAAAAGTAATTGTTGTTTCCTGTTATTTTTTTGTTAAAGTTGGCATTCTGTTCTTGTGGCTGTCTTCTTTTAGGTTTGTTGAGGGATTACTTTCTTGTTGTTTCTAGCGCATGGTTCCTGTCCTTGTATTGTTTTCTTTTCTGTTATTATCCTTTGAAGGGCTGGATTCGTGGAGAGATAATGTGTGAATTTGGTTTTGTCCTGGAATACTTTGGTTTCTCCATCTATGTTAATTGAGAGTTTGGCTGGGTATAGTAGCCTGGGCTGGAATTTGTGTTCTTTTAGTGTCTGTATAACATCCGTCCAGGATCTTCTGGCTTTCATAGTCTCTGGTGAAAAATCTGGTGTAATTCTGATAGGCTTGCCTTTATATGTTACTTGGCCTTTTTCTCTTACTGCTTTTAGTATTCTATCTTTATTTAGAGCATATGTTGTTCTGATTATTATGTGTCGGGAGGTATTTCTTTTCTGGTCCAGTCTATTTGGAGTTCTGTAGGCTTCTTGTATGTTCATGGGCATCTCTTTGTTTAGATTTGGGAAGTTTTCTTCTATAATTTTGTTGAAGATGTTTGCTGGTCCTTTGAGTTGAAAATCTTCATTCTCATCCACTCCTATTATCCGTAGGTTTGGTCTTCTCATTGTGTCCTGTATTTCTTGGATGTTTTCAGTTAGGATCTTTTTGCATTTTACATTTTCCTTGATTGTTGTGCCGATGTTCTCTATGGAATCTTCTGCACCTGAGATTCTCTCTTCCATCTCTTGTATTCTGTTGCTGATGCTCGTATCTATGGTTCCAGATTTCTTTCCTAGGGTTTCTATCTCCAGTGTTGCCTCATTTTTGGTTTTCTTTATTGTGTCTACTTCCCTTTTTAGGTCTAGTATGGTTTTGTTCATTTCCATCATCTGTTTGGATGTGTTTTCCTGTTTTTCATTAAGGACTTCTACCTGTTTGATTATGTTATCCTGTTTTTCTTTAAGGATGTGTAACTCTTTAGCAGTGTTCTCCTGCAATTCTTTAAGGGATTTTTGTGTTTCCTCTTTACTGTCTTCTACCTGTTTACCAGTGTTCCTTTGTATTTCTTTAAGTGTGTTATTAAAGTCCTTCTTGAAGTCCTCTACCATCATCATGAGATATGCTTTTAGATCCGTGTCTAGCTTTTCCGGTGTGTTGGGGTGCCCTGGACTGGGCGAAGTGGGAGTGCTGGGTTCTGATGATGGTGAGTGGTCTTGGTTTCTGTTAGTAAGATTATTACGTTTACCTTTCGCCATCTGGTAATCTCTGGGGTTAGTTGTTGTCGTTGTCACTGTTTAAAGATTGGAGCAGAAGCTGTGTTCCACTCACCAGCAGTCTCAAAATCCTGTGGTGGGGTGTCGTGGGTAGCTGGCGGTATCCCGGTGCTGGTCCAGCCGGAAGAGGCCTGTGGTCCTACTCAGGCCGGTTTTCTGCTTCCCTAACTAATGCAGTCTCAGGTCCCGCGCACAATTGGATTGGAGCAGAAGCTGTGTTCCACTCACCAGAAGTCTTAAGATCCTGTGGCGGGTGTTGTGGGTAGCTGGCGAGTGTCAGCCGACCCTGCGCCCTAGCTACCCCTGTGCTTTTCTGACCAGAAGAGGCTTGTGGCCCTATGTAGTCCGGATTTCTCTCTCCCCAACCAGAGCAGTCTCAGGTCCCGCGTGATTGGACTGGAGCAGAAGCTGTGTTCCACTCACCAGCAGTCCAAAAATCCTGTGGCGGGGGTCGTGGGTAGCTGGCGGGTGTCAGCCGACCCTGCGCTCTAGCTATCCGGGTGCTGATCTGGCCGGATGAGGCCTGTGGCCCTACTCTACAAAAGGAATTTTAAGCCAGACTGGAAAACATAAATCCATTCAAAAAACAAGCGGACAATTCTTACCTGGGCTGGGGAGATGGGTCAGAGCTTTTGGTACACAAGTAGGAAGGTTTGAGTTTGAATCTCCAGCACCAACATAAATATCCCAGCAGGGCCACATACACTTATAACACTAGATCTGTAGGCAAGAGGATCTCTGGGGCTTGCTGGCTTCCAATCTAGCTTTGGATTCAGTGAGAGACTATCTTAGCTGTTTTTAGAAAAGTTTATTATAAGAGGAAACCATGAATACCAAAATGCAGCTACAGTATAAATAAATAAATAAATAAATAAATAAGTAAGTAAGTAAGTAAGTAAATAAATAAATAAATATAAACAAAAACAAAAACAAAACCCAGGGGCAAACAGCTAAGACTTGTCAAGCAGTCTCTAGAATAGGTTTATTGCATGCATCTTTCAGCAATTTTAAAGGAAGCCAGGCTCCAGAGAGTCCAGAGACCTGTTTATGGGAATCAGTCAACACTTCCAAACATTGCAGGCTGTACTTTTACACTTCTGTTTGGGCTTCTTCAGTCCCAAAGGCAGCGATGCCAACACTGTGGGCTTCTTCAGACACACATTCCACATAGACTACCTTCCTTCATGCCTTGAATGTGAGTGAGGGGGCTTCTCGCAGGTACTTCTTTACTCTCTGCTCCTGGAAAACAGAGGCGCCATGCTTCTTCACAACGGCCTCTGGGGTCAAGGGCAGACGAAGAGATGATGGGGAATGGCTGCTATTGACCTACAGCTGTGAGATTAGCAGGCAATGGGAGCAGCAGTGAAGGATTGAGGAAAAAGGAGCTCTGACACCTTAGCTCTGAAGCCTCCAACGTTTCAGGCTCATTTGTTTGTATTATCAGAGTGAATGAGAGGAGGCCTAGAGGTGTCTTTCTTCCCTTAAAACCTTAAATTATTTCCTAAACTTCTCTCCTTGTTAAATAAACCCCAGTGGAGGTAGAAAGTGTCCTTAAGCGATTTTCCCAAATGGTTCAAACCTCTTTCCTATACCTAACCCTCCATAGATTTTACTGACTTGATAGCCCCCTTCCTGGTGTGAGGCCCATCAGAATGCTCCTTAATATGTACTCTATTAAGTAAGAATATTCTGTCCCAGAGATCAACCAACCAACTCAAACAAACCCTCCTCTTTGGAAAGTATAAATGTAAAGTATATACCAGGGGCCAACTTTGAGCTTGGATTTGAGTTGTATAATGAACAACGAGGTACAGTTCTGGTCTCACATTCTGCATGCACAGTTAGGATGCTGATATCCATGGTTCAAGACTGCTGTTGTTTCTGTATCAAATAATGACAATTCTGGTGGTGTAAAACACAAATTTGCTGGAGAGATTGCTCAGGGGTTAGGGGAGCTTGCTGCTCTTTCAGAGGACCCGTGTTTGGTTCTGAGCACTCATGTCAGGTTGCCCCTACTTATTCTTTTTCAAATGTATAGCCTCTTTTTTTTCAATAATTGTTGTTACATGTGTATGTGTATATACATATACATGTATCTTCCTAAATATAACCTGTTCTGTCTGTAGAGCATTACTCAAATATGTTTTCAGGGTTGACCATTTGGCATTGGATAACCAGTTGCATTTGGTACTGGATAACCAGTTGGTATGTTATTCCCTGGGAATGACTCTTTATCCCTCTCTCAGAATTCCTTGGTTGCCTGTACGTCTTTGTATGGTGTTGAAGACTCATGGGTCTTTCCCTGTCCAGTGTGACATATTTACTATAGTCCTCCTTGGTCAGCTTATGTTTAGGTGGTCATGTTGGTGAGATTTTATGGAGATAACCTCTGTTATTACCAGGAGATACCACCTCACAACAAACTCCCTGATATTCTGGCTTTTATGGTGTTGCTTTCTCCCTCTTCAATGTTCCCTGAGCCTTAGGTGTGGGAGTGTGCTGTAGACGTATCCATTGGGACTGCACTCCACAACTCTGCATGGTGATTGGTTGTTGTTTTCTGTAACTGTCTCTGTTTATTGCAAAGAGCAGTTCCCTTGATGAGGACTAAAGTTATTTGTAGCTAGAAGGGCAAATATCTAGGGTATAGCTAGGGATCATGCTAGCCTAGTAAAGTGGTGGTTTAGGTTCCCTTCTAGGATTCATGACTTCACTAGCCGTGGGTACTTGGTGGGGTTTCCAGTAGCTAGCATGGTTTCCCTCTTGTTGAGCAGATCTTAAGTACAATTAGAGAATTACTGATGACTGCCAAAATATGTGTGCTACTACTGTACCATTAAGGTCACCTTGCCTGTTTGGTCATTGTTGTGGTCAAAGGTGTCATAGCTGGGTAGGACTATTGGTTGCTTCCTTGCTTTGTAAGTTTGCATAACATCTTCTTTTACCATAAAAGCTAGTCCTCAAGGAGCAGGCATTCAGGTCAGTTCCAGTTTCTCAGGCCCTAAGTCTGAACTGCATAGTGTTTTTGGCAATAGGCTCTTACCTTGTTCCTCTAGACAGTGACAACCAAGAGCACTAGTAATAGGCTATATATTTGGGAGTCTCTTGGACATCCCTGATCAACAACTCAAAAAAGGGCTTTTCATATCTGCTATCTGCATGCCACATGCTTCCCACAATAATGACAATGGGCTAAACCTCTGAACTCTAAACCATCCATAGTTGAATGTTTTCCTATATGAGTTTCCATGGTCATGGTGTCTCTTCACAGCAATAGAAATCCTACCTAAGTCAGAAGTTGGTACCAGGGACTGGGGTATTGCTGTGATAGGCCTGACCATACTTTTTTTCTGGAGGAATGTGGATGGATTTTGAGACTTTGGGTTAGAAAAACAGTTGAATGCTTTAAGCAAGGCTTTATGGGCCATACTAGTAGGAACACAGAAGACAGTGATACTGAGGGTGATTTGAACTATGGGGGCCTGGCTTAAGAGGTTTCAGAAGAGAAGAATATGAGTATGTGACTTAGAGATTGTTCTTGTGAAATTTTGGCAAAGAATGTGGCTAATTTGTGCCCTTGTCCAGAAAACCTGAGGCTAAATTACAGTGACCGAGGAAAGCTCAAGCAGCCTACTATTGACTCTGTCCTGTGGTTATTAGTGTTCACTCTTATGCAGATCCATATTGAAAAGGAATAAGCTGAGCAAGGAAAAATAGAAAATATATAGTTCAAGAAGAAAAGGGGCGTGGAAAAGGGAAGTGGATTGGAGCTAAATCCTGTGCTCAAGGAGATAAACAGATTAAAGATGGCTTGATGTTAAAAGGAATAAAGTGTAATAAAGATCTTGGAGCAAGATCCCACCCAGCCAAACTTCTAACTTGTAAAAAGGAATTAAGGAAAATCTTAAAACTGGGGGTGCTGGTGGTGCACACCTTTAATCCCAGCACTGGGAAGGCAGAGTCAGTCAGGTCTCTGAGTTCCCTGCGTGGAAGCCTAGAGAGGCCATTGTGTGAAGCTGTGAAGGTGAAGCCTGGATGGCCTTGAAGTCCCCAAGATATTGAAGATGCCAGAGTCATGGAATACCTGTTGAGGAGAGCTGTTAACAGGAAGTGGAACAAGCCCAAAATAACGAAGTGTGTTGCAGGCGACAAACTGGAAAGGTCTTGGAGATCTGAAGAGCACTTTGACATCAGACTTGGAGTGGTAGGGTTGGAGTGTGCCCAGCTGGTTTTTTGGTTTTTCTTTGGTACAATATTTTCTCACTATGCTCCCTTTCCTTCCACCTGGAATGATAGTGTATATCCTGTGCCATTGGATGTTGGAAGTATGATTTTACAGGGAATTACAGTTAAGAGATTGCTGTGACTCTCAGAAGAGACTTTGAACTTTGGAGTTTTAAACAAGTTTGAGGCTGTTATAGACTGTGGGGTCTTTTGAAGTTGGACTGAATGCAATTTTGCATTATGTTATGGCTACAAGCCTATGAGGCCAGGGCTGGAATGTGGTGTCCTGAATAGGAATGGCCCTCGTAGATTCATATGTTTGAATGCTTGGGGTATAGGGAGTGGCACTATTAGAAG
The DNA here is from genome assembly GCF_978045245.1 of Mus caroli. Lineage (NCBI taxonomy): Eukaryota > Metazoa > Chordata > Mammalia > Rodentia > Muridae > Mus > Mus caroli. Next base: position 34,645,476 of record NW_028227263.1, on the reverse strand, counting down.
GTATGACCTTGTTGGAGGAAGTGTGTCACTGTGGAGGCTGGCTTTGAGGTCTCAGATGCTTGAGTAAAGCCTAGTGTGACAGTCACTTCTACTGCCTATAGATCAAGACGTGGAACTCTCAGCTACCTCACCAGCACCATGCATGCCTGCATGCTGCCATGCTTTTTGCCATGAGGATAGATAGTGAATTAAACCTTTGAACTGTAAACCAGTCCAAATTAAATGTTTTCCTTTATAAGAGTTGCTGTGGTCATGGTGTCTCTTCATAGCAACAGAAACCTTAAGACACTCCCTTTTTCTCCATCCAGAGAACCCTGCCCCCTTCCCATTCCTTAATTCCCATTCCTTGATCAGTGACCTGGTCCACAGGTCAGTCAATGCAAGAGAGAGATTGGGGACTGAGGAACAAGAGCCATGAAGAATAGAGACAACACAGGCTATCAAGGATCAAGTCTCTAGTTTCGTTTATTGGAAGGCAACTATGGGTATATATATGCACTCGCTGGGGAGTGCAGCTGGAGATACTTAGTCACAGGTCCAGGATGTATAGGAGAAAGACAAGATGTTATCAGTGTGTTCAGTTGTGATGGGCTTCTTGCAAAAACATCATCCTAGGAAAACAAGTTTCTTGTCAGGGTGGAAAAATACCACCTGTAAGTAGATAGCCTGAGATGGCTGCAGAGATGATAGCCGCTTTCTTCTAAGAGTTGGCTCCCAACAGATCAGATCATCTATCCTCTGCTAATCCCCCTCTCTATTGCTCCCCAACTACCCTAACCCTGAAATAGTCCTTTTTAAAACTTCCCTGCTTTCTTCAATTACTCCAGGATATGTATGTGCATCTGGAGATGTGGAGCTAGGAGCCTCCAGTGAGAGAGAGCATGTGCTATTTGTCTTTTCTGGGTCTGGGATACGTCGCTCTATGATCTTTGCTAGTTCCATCGTTTACCTGCAAAGTTCATGATTTCATTGTTCTTTACAGCTGACTAGTATTTTGTAGTGTATAAGTATCATGGGTCATTTAGGTTTTTTCTGTTTCCTAGCTGTTGTGACTAGAACAGCAGTGAGCAAGGGTGAGCAAGTATCTGTGGGGTAGGATGTCGACAGCTCTGGGCTTTAAGTGCCTGTGGCCCAGCATCCAGAAGCTAATTATCTGGCTCTGAGCTCAGGCTGTTGGTGTATCATGGCTTCTTGGCAGCCAGAGCTAGTGATTCCATGGCTTTCTGGAATTCTCCCAGCAGCTAGGTCCCATAGTCACAACTATATGCTTTCCACAGCATCTACTCTCCACTCCCTCTCCCTGTCTCAGCCCTTCTGCACTCCCTCGTGGTCTTAGCTCCCTGAATTCTCTGCTTGCTGGTCCTTTATGAAAGCCTTTAGCTGCCTTCTAGTCTGTAAGGTGTGGCAGCCTGGCAGCCTGGGAAGCCGTCTACTTCTTGTGTTCCCAGCTCAGCCCATTTTACCTGTGCTAAAGACTAGAGGCTATTAAGTGCTTGGGTGAGATTTTATTGGGGTCTAGGCTACAACATCAAGGATGAGTGCACAGGAAAGAGACCTTCTGGAGTGTTCTGACAGGACTGAGAGGAGGATCCTTACATTGCCAGCCACATGTGCACACAGCCACCCGTCTGTTAACTATAGTGAGTTTTTGCTTGTGCTTTGTTCTATTTTTACTTAGCCACATACTCTACACTGGACAGGATCTTGAAAACAGTAATAGCAAAGAAGTCCTTCCTATAAATAATCTCAGTTCACAGGTTATAGAACAAGACCCAAAACCTTCCATTGAGAACACACAAGAAAAGATAAGCGAGTATAGAAACGTCCATCTCTCAGATGGGAGAACTCAGTAGGCTAAAGATGTTCATTTGTCCAGGTGAATTGATAGCGTGGAGATCTGGAGGTAGATCAAGACAAATGCTTTGAAATTCACCTGGAGAAACAAACAGGGAAGAACAGATGAAAGGAAACATTTCAGGCCCTGGAGAGATGGCTCAGTTTAGTGACAGGCCTGCCCCACAATCTGGGCTCACACGCACATGCAGACTCACCTCAGCTCCAGGCCCTCGTGGGAACTGTTTGTCTGCAGGTTTTATTTCTGGAAACTTCCTTGGGTTGTTTAAGTTATTCCACTGTAACTTTCCCCCTTCACTGTTGCCGGTGTCAGATAAGACTGGGGCATGTGGCTAACACCCCAGGATGCCATCTGCTGGTTTCAGAAACCCTGACCACAGCATCAAGAGCTTTGCAGCTGATAACGGTGTGGCTAAACATCTTTTCTCCTTGAGCCTTTAAAACAATGGCCTAGCCAGTCCTTGGAACTGAGAAACTTTGTTCAAAGGAAATCTTTAAGATGTTAGAAGGGGCAATGATGAGGGTAGGATTGTTCTCTGTGTGGCCTGATGCTGGGACGATTCATCTCTGTGCTATGTTGCTCTTCCCTTTCTGAGATGGGGCTTTTTGCAGGAAATAATTAAAAAATGAACTGGCACGCTCCTGTGCTTGTGCCTCTGCCCCGGCAGCCTGGCCTGCCACACACTGATGGTCAATGGCCAACCTGTTTTTATCTTGTGGAGACTCTGACTTGGAGCTCCTGAAACGTCTCAATCCAGCTCCGTAAGTTCCCACTGGTGGGTCGCTACCACACCATCCCTGAGCTTCAGAACCCCTACGACCTTTGTGGTGCACCTCAGGCAAACCCATGTTTTGCCACCGTACCTTTCTTTGACCCAGACAAGCCACCATGTGAAGGAAAACACAACACAAACAGTTCAGAAACAATGATAACTCAGTTGCTGTGTGCAACAACTAAAATCCTAACTTGTAAGCCCTATTAAATCTAAATCCTTTGGTGGCAAATCCTGATGGATCTGCCATTGAAACCAGCAGTCACTCGTAATTACATCTTGTCCCCATGCTGTCCCTGTCTCTCCTGCTTTCTCTTTTCCTCTGTCCAACCTGGAAGTCCCTTCCACTCTCCCATTGATTGGCTCCTTTATTCATTGGGGGATTGGTTCTCAAGAAGTCACCTGAGTACACACAGCACCAGACCCATCCACAACAGGGGCTGTTGAAGATCTGAAATGGCTGCAAACAGATGTCATGGTATCCTTTTCGGGGTTAATTACAAGGAAAGTATCTGTGCATGGTCGATATTTTTCTCTAAATCTTACTAAAACGGGGAGTTAATTGACATTTTCCTAAGAGGTGGGCCACTGACAAAGTACCCACTGTGCCACCTTTATCACCATCACCAACACCATCACCACCACCACAATTACCAATACTGCTGCCACCACTGCCTTCACCCCCCAACTGCCACAGCTGCCACCAACCCCCACACCCGCTGCCACCACCCATGCTGCCACCACCACTTTTACCACTTTTTAGTCTGGTATTTCTAGACTCATTATGCTATCACTGGTCTGGCCTTCTGCCTTCATATCCTTGTGCTGAGCTTTGGTCTACCATCTTGAACTCCCTGCCCAGCCCTGGGAGTAAAGCTGTATTTGCTTTGCCTCCACTGGGGCTCTGATGTGATGGAACCATACTTCAGAGCTATCATTTACTAAAGAGTATTATGCTCTCTGGATCATGTTGCTGCAACCAATCCCCATGTTTTGGTACTTTCACTAGGCAGGTCTGTATTTGCCAACATCTCTGACCCCTGTGACCTTCCTGGCAGATTCTCAGGGTCATGCTGGTTTCAGCAGGTAGGGATTCCTCTTGTACCCCATTAGCAGGTATAAAAGAGAACCCCAATGTCTCATTCTTCCTGCCTGAGAGAAAGTGCCTGTGAATCCCTGAGCTATGTATTAATGGATTGATTTTGTTCAGCAGTGTGGATTTTGTACAACAAAGTATTAATGGGGTCTCTCCTGCCTCCAGTGCCTTACTTGTCAAGGAAAAATTGAAGAAGACCAGAACCTGCTGCGAAGCCAGCTGGTGATTTAATTTCACCTAATTTTTCTACCTCTAGGGAAATTGCCAAATTAATGAGAAGCCAGACCTCTTAGCCGTTCTCTGAAGCTAAGTGAGACTAGTTGTTATGGGAATGTGGGACATAGCCACTGTGTCCTCTGATACAGGGCCACCTGGGTGTCCTAGCGTGGCCGTAATCATCCTGTCTGTGGCTGGGACACAGGAGCCAGGACACACAATGGGAAATTGAGATCCATGTCCTGGTGAGAGCAAGTTTGTCCTCAGGGTCTCTGGAAATGTCTGCAGCATTCCCTGGCTGTTCCTATTAAGGAGCTGATACTGATTTTTCTTGACTCCTAGTGACCCTAGGCACCTGGGAATGTGGATAAACAACCCATTACTTTTTGTAAGCCTAAACATAGCACCAGCAGGTACAGCTGGTACAGCTGATCCCAGCTCTGCTACTGGCTGGAGACTGGGCAGGTCACTTCTCATCGGGCCTCAGCTGGTCCTCAGCCCTGGGACATCTCAGGGTGCATGCTGCCTTCCAGTTCTATTCATCTTTATTTTATTTGTTTTTCAGAGCATCCTGTAGCCGTGAGCATTGCACAGTCTTACAACTTTTATGGATTCTGCCACCAAAACATTCTGGCAATGAAAATACTTTAAGAAAAAAATCTGCTACATCTTCTCTCCTGATCTGAGAGATGGTAGCAAAAAGATTCCTCTTCTCTTCTCTTCTCTTCTCTTCTCTTCTCTTCTCTTCTCTTCTCTTCTCTTCTCTTCTCTTCTCTTCTCTTCTCTTCTCTTCTCTTCTCTTCTCTTCTCTTCTCTTCTCTTCTCTTCTCTTCTCTTCTCTTCTCTTCTCTTCTCGTCTTAGTGAGGGTTTCTATTCCTGCACAAACATCATGACCAAGAAGTAAGTTGGGGAGGAAAGGATTTATTCGGCTTACACTTCCACACTGCTGTTCATCACCAAGGAAGTCAGGACTGGAACTCAAGCAGGTCAGAAAGCAGGAGTTGATGCAGAGGCCATGGAGGGATGTTCTTTACTGGCTTGCCTCCCCTGGCTTGCTCAGCCTGCTCTCTTATAAAACCCAAGACTACCAGCCCAGAGATGGTCCCACCCACAAGAGCCCTTTCCCCCTTGATCACTAATTGAGAAAATGCCTTACAGTTGGATCTCATGGAGGCATTTCCTCAACTGAAGCTCCTTTCTCTGTGATAACTCCAGCTGTGTCAAGTTGACACAAAACTAGCCAGTACACTTTTCTTTTTTCTTTTCTTTTCTTTTTTCTTTTCTTTATCTTTCTTCCTCTCATCCTTCCTTCCTTCCTTTCTTTTTTTTTTAACATTAAATTTCTAGGTTAGCACAAAAAGTACTATTTCATTATAGCATCTTCACACATGTGCCATTATACTTTGTTCTCATTCAATGCCCCCTCCAGTTTTCTTTCTTGGGACCCTTCACAGCCCACTGGCTTTCCTCCCAGTTACCCCCTTCTGTTTTCTTTTTTGTGGGTGTTTGTATGTTTGTGTTAGATGAGTACATTGAGTATGTGAGTGTACACACATGTGGAGGTCGGAGCAGGATGTCTGTAGCGCCCTATCTTCCTCATTCACTCTCTGTCTTATTGGTGTGAGACAGGGTCTCTTGACAAACTGGAAGTCCATTGTTTTGGGCTGGTCAACCAGCAAGCTCTTGGAATCTGCCTGTCTTTGCACACCATGCCCCCATGATGGAGATTCAGGCAGGTGTAGCCATGCTTCCTGGGCTTTTATGTGGCTGCTGGAGAGTCAAACTCTGGTCCTCTTGTTTGCAAATCCAGCTTACCAAGTGAATCTTCTCCTCCACCTCCACCTTCTGCTTCTTATTGGTTGTGTACCATTACCGACAGCTTCCCATTTCTCTCAGGATCAGCTCCTCTCCACCTCTCAACAAAATGATCATGAAACCTCCCTGTCAAGGGGCTAAGTCACAGACTTTCTTGGCATGTTATCTCTTGGAATCCTCTGCCCCCCTGACTCTCCTCCTGGCTCCCAGCACTCTCTCAGAACTCCTGAGCAGATCAAAGGTCAAGAATTCTCAAAAATCAGAGATAGAATATTTGCACATGGCCCATACACATATTCCTGTACTTCTTGTTTACTTGATATTTTTGAGACAGGGTCTTACTCTGTAGCTCAGGATGGCTTTGAATTCCTGTTCCCATTGCCCCAACCTCCTGAAGACTGGAATTGTTTGCATGCACTACTGTACTGAAGTATCTTCCTGTGCTCATCATCTCTAGATTACTTACAATATCTAATGCAATGCAAGTGATACGTTAGCAGTTATGATAATTACTCTTCAGAGACGTTCACACATGCTTGGTACAGTTTCCTTTACAAAAGAATTCTCAGTGCATCATTGGTTATGTCTGTGGGAGCAGAATAGTGGACATGAAGAGCTGGTTCTATTCTGCTGGTTCTAGTCCTAGTCTACTACTAGGTAGTAATGCCAAATGCATGGGGGGTTAGTGGATAATGTTCCCCCAAAAGCTTGGCCATTGTAGACCATTGAAAATATCTCAAGATATTGGTGTTTTCTTCTGGAATCCTCAAGATCCTGGACTTCTTACCTGGAAGGGAGTTGGCCCAGGCAGGCCACCAACTCTATCAACAGGGTCTCCTACCACATAACGTTTCTCATTTCTCCAAGCAAGGACACTACTCTACCCCAGGGACTTCTTGATTCATTCATAAGTTCTTTCAAAGCCTCCCCAGCTGAAGGTTAGAGGGAAGATTTTACTTTAAAAGAAGTAAATAGAAATTCTGCAATATAAATTTTTTTTCTACCCACATTTTTAAAATTATGAATCAAAAGTAGTCAGCTTTCTTTCCTCAACATCCTCAGAACATTTTAAATGTAGTGTGTCCTGGGAAGCTCCTGAGGTGAAGGTTTAGCCTGTAGCCTTTCCCAACTTTATTTGCTTGGAATAGTTTGTTTTCTAAGACTGGATTAACATCTCCCTCAAACAGTGTTCAGTGGAACACATTTTGGAAAATGTTTTTCTATTATAAGATTTATCACATTATACTGTAGCGATTCATTCACTTGTCTGCCCCCCCTACGGGGCTGTGATTTCCTGAAGGGCAAGGAATACATCTCTTTCTTGTTATTGTCTACAGCACTTAGCACAGTGCTTCCTAGGGTTGGTCCCCTCTGCAGATCTTGTTAAGATCACCAGTAGCTTCCATCTCTCTTCTCCTCTTATGAAATTTTAGACATCATTGCTCTCAGGTTGAGCCTCTTTCCTCCTCCTTCAAGGATCCTTGAGCTCTTGGCCTCTGTGACATCGGATCCTCTTTGGCAATATTGCTGTTAAATCAGTCTCTCAGACCTGTTAGTTGCACATTGAAATGCCCAGAGTCCTCAGGCAGATGGTTCCTATTTTGCTGCCACACTTTGCTTCGGGTTGCCAAGTTGACCCACTGCATCAAATGGCTTATAAACTAATAATGGTAATGTCTATGCTATTATGCATGCCTTTTCTCCTGGGGAGGAGACTCATCAAATTGCCTATCTGAGATCCCCTCTTAGACACTGCAGCAACTTCAGAACAAAATTGGTTTTTACTCAGCAAACCTGTTCTTTGTCCAGTTAGCACATCATGACTGCCAGAACTCACATCCAAATTCTAGAATATCTCTTTACTTCCCCTTTCTACCCATTGGCATCTTGTTCTGGTACAGGGTTGTGATCATTAAGATTAGCAGTTGGCAAAAATTCACTCTCTGCAGAGTTGTACTGGCTGGTTTTGTGTCAACTTGGCACAGGTTAGAGTTATCACAGAGAAAGGAGCTTCAGTTGGGGAAGTGCCCCCATGAGATCCAGCTGTGGGGCATTTTTTAAATTAGTGATCAAGTGGGGAGGGCCCCTTGTCGGTGGTACCATCTCTGGGCTGGTAGTCTTGGGTTTTATAAGAAAGCAAACTGAGCAAGCCAGGGAAAGCAAGCCAGTAAGTAACATCCCTCTCTGGCCTCTGCATCAGTTCCTGTTTCCTGATCTGCTTGAGTTCCAGTCCTAACTTCCTTTGGTGATCAACAGCAATGTGGAAAGTGTAAGATGAATAAACCCTTTCCTCTCTAATTTGTTTCTTCGTCACGGTGTTTCTGCAGGAATAGAAACCCTGACTAAGACAAGAGTAGATATTCTCTACCTAGGTGGTAGTTAACTTACTCTGACTGCTGGGATGTTAGCAGTGTGTCCAGAACTACAGTCTTGATGTGCTTGGAAAATGTGCTTTGTCTCTTACAGCCTTGTGTCAGTCACTGGGTTTGTTAATTTTCTGATGCTGTGATAAGACACCATGACCAAAAGCAACTTGAGGCTTCCAGGTCCAGAGGGAGAGAACCCACAATGGCAGGGAAGGGATGGTATGACAGCAAGAGAGAGAAGCTGGATAATCATTTTTATCCACACACAGGAAGTGGGGAGAGAAAGCATGGAGTGGGGTGGGGCCATCAACCCTCAAAGCCCTAGTGATGCACTTCCTCTAACAAGGCTGCCCTTCCTAAAGGTCCCATAATCTCCTCAAAGAGCACCAGCAACCAGGGACCAAGGACTCAAATGTATCAGGCTATAGAGAACATTTCTCATTCAAACCATCACAGTCACCAATATATAGCCTCTAGATTATTATCAAAATGCACCCTAGCTTCATCTATAGAAATGAGTATGAGCTTGTTGTAAACCTTCCTTTTATACTAGGTGTGATACTCAGAGGCATCAGTAGAAGGTGCTGGGTGCAGTTGCCTCCTTGGCACATGTTACACCAGACCACCTTGATAAGTGGAGGGTGCTTCTAATGTTGATGGCTTAGTACCTCACAAAATGTCTTCATGGACATGTTCCTAGTAGACTACTCCAGTGCTTCATTCTTACAACTCCAACCTGTGCTGATTCTAGCTGATTATAACGTTCTGTCATTATACCTAGAACTCTGTTTCAGACAGACTTACCCATTCTAGCATATTGACCCATCAGCTTAATTTTGAGCCTTTAAATCCAAAGTCTTAATTATAATGTTTGTATTCTATAAGGTAGGGCAGCTTACATCCCCACTCTTTGACCCTCTCTCATACCTCTATACCTCTTTCCCCCTCTCTCTCTCTCTCTCTCTCTCTGTGTGTGTGTGTGTGATGAAGACATGTATGCATATGTATGTGGGTATACACACCCACATGTGGGCATTCAGAAGACAGAGGTCAAAATCAGGTGTTTTTCTCTGCCACTCTCTTATTTATTTATGGATTTATTTTGAGACAAAATCTTTCACTGAGAGTGGAGCTTTCTGTTTTGGCCTGATGGGCTGGCTAGCCAGTGCAAAGGATCCTTCTGCTCCTGCCCTTGAGCACTGAGGTTTCAGACAAGCACCACCATGCCTAGCTTTTTACATTGTGCTGGGGATCCAAGCTGAGATTCTTATGGTTGGTTGGCAGATACTTTGCTGGAGAGCGCCATCTCCTCAGCCCCTAAAACACGGTCTTTTCATCTGTTCTTCATTGTTCATTTTTTTCAGATTAATTTTAAAATCATTTCTGTTCTACCTCTACACTTCAATTTTATAATTTAACTTAGAACATCTTTATTTTATTGAGTTCCTCTGTCTAAGGGATTGACACAGCTTTATCGAGTTATCTGTGGTGTCCACAATAGAAGATTCTGGGTTTTCTTTATAAAGCTGTGAACCAAGATTATTTATAGGGATTTTTCTTTTATTTTGCAAACAGAAAGCTTTCTTTTTTATTATGTCCTTTCAATAGTTGCTTTTATTTAGAAAAGTTATTGGTTTCTGCATATTCATTTTGTGACAAATCCTTGTATTAGATTCTTACCATTTGAGGTGCTTTCTGTGCGTTTTTCTGGGATTTCCCGGCATGAAAGCACAGTGATGCACATATGGTGGCTGCTCCCCTCCTTTCCAGGAACTGCACCTCTTTCATGTGCTTTGAATGTCATCATGCTCAGGAAGGCAACGTCAAAATAGCAGCATCCTCTAAGAGTTTTACATCCCCATGCAAAAGCTGAATATTAACCCTCTTCGTACACTATCAAGAAAGTTTAGCACAGAAAGAATCACAGATTTAAATTTAAGAACTAAAAATCTATTAAACCAAAAGGGAAATAGAACAAGAAAAGTCTTGTGTTCTTGAAGACTTCCTAGGTAGGACTAAAAATTTAGGAATCATACCAAGAAAAAAAATGACCAATTGAGTTTTATCAAGATGAAACCTTTTACTTTTTGAAAGACAGTCCCAAGCAAATGGGAAGGTGAATCACAGGCCAGGAGGAAGCATTCTCAAAGCAAGGGGCTGACCAAGAACTTGCATTGAGAACATAAGAAGAATAAATACATATTTATTCTTATGTATAAAGACATCAACACAGTAAGTAGGTGGATAATTTGAACAGACACCTCATCCAGAAAGAATCTCAATATAATCAAAACACCACTGCACACCCACTCGACAGTTAAAATGAAAATTCAGATATTACCAAGCGCTGGAAGGAGCCAGAATAGCTGTGGCTCCCACGCTGCTGTGGAGAATGCCACCAGCATAGGTACATTGGGGGCAGCTTCTTTTGAAGTTAATGTTTACTAAATGTAACTCAGTACTCCTATATTTAAATATTTACCCAAGAAAACGACAACAATAGCAACAACAACAAAATCAATGTGTTTACATAAACAGACCTACAAATATTTATAGATACATTATTTATAACAGTCCCAAACTGAAAATAATCTAAATATTTAAATGGATGAAACGAACAGATTTTGGGGGCATCCTTACGATATAATGTTACTTGTGCAAGACCATGGAGAGATCTCAGTTGAGTTAAAGAAGCAGTGTGAGAGTGACTTAATGCTTCTACCCTGTGATTTTTGTCTACGTATATCCTGAGGGGGGCAAAATTATAGGAATAGACATGAGACCAAGGATTTCTAGGGCTGAGATGAGAGGGAAGGTTAATCTAAAGCCAGATGGGACCTGGCGGGTAATAGATGGGAAAATGGTACCTGAATAAACCTATCGGGCTTGAAAAAGAGAGATGGATACACAGACAGCAGTACCAGTCATAGTGTTAATATCAGCAGCAAGGTTGGCCACTCCTGTTTTAGTAGGAATGCCATGGCTATGCACAATTTTGGCCATATATTTGAAAGATATGGCACATTCTCCACCATGTTAAGGAAATTGATTTTGGTACCTAAGATTTTTTAGAACAGCAATGGAGTTTGGCTGATTTAAGCAGAAAAAAATTCATGGGTAGTAGTCTGGATATCCCAGAGCCAGGAGGAAGGGAAGTGTGAACAGCTGGCATCTGATAGTGACTCTGTGTGAGAGACATGGTTGCCACTATCTTTGGATAACTGCTGCCATCTTTGAATGAGTGGCCAGGTAGCCTGAAAGACCATGGATGCTGAGCTCTACAGCTAGGATATGGTACTCCAGGTTCTTCACCAGGGTCAAGGATGCTGATATGGCTGTCATTACTGGGACCCTCGTCCCAACACTCACACACAAGCTCCATTTTCTGTTCTACCATCTGAACACAGGACAGGTCCTTGACCAGGTAACTCCACTGTTAGCATAAGGAAGGAGACAATGCCCAAAACAATGAGAATATGGCATTTTCTCCATGTCTATGGTGGAAGGCAGTCTGCCACCACCTAAATTCAGAATGTGGGCTGAGGAAACTGGCTCAGTCAACAAAGTACTTTCCTTGTAAGTGTAAGACTTGAATTTGATTCCCTGGCACCCATGTGAAAATGCTAGGTCTAGAGACACACATTTGTCATCCAGCACTGGGGAGAAGGGAAGGGGAGGTTCCCTGGAACTCCCTGGCTAGCCAGACCAACATAATTGGTGAGCCAGTGGGAAACACTGTGTCCAAGGAGGTGGGTAGCTTCTCCAACCGGACAATATGGGGTTGGTCCTCTGACCTCTACCCATTACCTTCCCTCCCCAACTCACACAATGAATACACACAAATGTGCACACACACACACACACACACACACACACACACACACACACACTCATAACCCGGGGATTTCTCAAATAGGAGAAAGGCATTTGGTTATGGGACTTCTTCCTCCTGAAAACCAAAACCAAACCAAAACAAAAATCCCCATGGCTGTCAGTATGTACTACTTATTCCCCCTAGTATCTTAGAGAATGGCCCTGTTGGAATTCATGATGAATCTTCATGGTTGGTTTTCTTGCTCTTGTTGAGATTATCATATGGCATCTCTTATTTGATCCACTTGTGTGTTCCATAAACAGATTTACTAATATTAAAACAGCATTACCTTCTTTGGGAAACCTACTTGGCTGTGGTAAATTATTCTTTTAATATACTGTTGAATCCAATTTGCTAGCATTTTGTCTGGGATTTTCACATTTAGATTCATGAGTGAAATTGGTCTGGTTTGATTTTATGCAGTCTCTTTGTCAGCCTCAATGACATTCTGGGCTCCTTCTTCCCAGGGATTTCATGCCCCCTGGTCGGGATGTGATCTCTGAGATATTTTTCATAAACCACAGACTATACCGTAGCCCACATGGCTCATCGAGTATTAGGGAGTTATGGGATAGATGCAGATATGATGAGAAACTCTAGATGCCCGAGGCAGCCCTTAAATTAACTCTGGGACATTTACCAAGGGCCTGCCATGTGCCAGCTGCTAAATGGTGCAATCTAAAGCTTAAGTCAGCTGCTTCTCTGTGAGGAAAATTCAGACGAGCCATTGAGAACTGTCTGGAAGCAGAGAATGAGTAGAGATGTGGAAGGCCATCTCATTTGCCTGTGTTTTATTATGGAAAAACCAAGCTCTGAGAAAGCAGGACCCTTGCACACAATTCATTCTCTGGGTTCTCTGACCCCCTGCTCCTGCTTTCTCAAAGGCTCTACATCTCCACACACAGGGAAGCCAAAAGTTAGGTTCAGATCCCAGGGAACACATTTTTCTCAGATCCTTCAAAAGGTCAGAGAAGCTGTAAGTTTTTACATAGCATGTGTTAATATGCTATGGAGTTAGGCCCATGACTTTGGACTTCAGGAAATTATAGGCCTCTGACAGCCTCCTCTCTTTGAGTTAGTTTTGCTCACAGGCAAGCCAACAGAGCATCAACTGTGACCCAAAGGTAGAGCCACGCTACCTGAATCCAGTTTCTGGGGAGAGGGCCATGTAATTGACCTCAGGGTCTTGAGGTCCAATGCCCCATCTGAGAAATGGGATAATAGCACTTTAAGCCAACCCACATCAATCTCTGTTACAAGCCTGCTTAGTGCCATGCCATGGCTTGGTAGCCATAGAGACCACCAAAGCTGAACAGTACACATTTCATGTAGTTCAAATTACATGAAATGTAGTTCAAGTTACATGGCTTTGCACTCACAGGAATGCATTCTCAAGAAGTCATCTTTTAGTTTTCTTCTGGTGGCAAGTTTAGGAAAATGGAAAAGTCTTTGGAATTGCCTCCTCAGCCACTGTAGGCTCTTGGTTTCCAAGATGATGCTTCTGGGGATTCACTTCTCTCTGTGCTCACATTTCACAGGATCTGCTGGTATTCATGACTACTCATCATGGTGAGTCCCATCCAACAGGTTCTCTCTTCTGGCTTTGAAAGGGTAACCCCTTGGCTGCAGTGCTCATTCTGGGCATGCATGGGAGCTGGGTGGGGCTTGGTGGGCCTCTGGAACATGTCTAGTTTCCTAGTTGACAGGACTGCTTGTTTCCCTTTCCTTCCCCCTGCATCCACAGTCCAGCAGCCACGACTCCTCCCATGATGCTTTCTGGGCACCTGCCACAAGAACTGAGACTGCTCTACAGTAGAATTCCATGAAGAACCTTGACTTTGTACCAGCTTCAGCCCAAGGTATAGATTTCACTGTAGAAAGGGGGCCTTGTGAGGTCACCACAAAGACCCTCTAGAGTACAGACAGGCTAACTTGCACTCCTGAGACCTTGAGGGACTCCATCCTCATCCCTCACTAGATCTCAGTTTCCTCATTTGTATAATGAAACACTAAGGTGCTCCTTTCTCTGATCTAGTACATTCAAATAAAAATAGTGTTATTGCTAGGAATGTATGTGGTGCCGAAGTCCATGTGATAAGGGCTTGGTCCTCAACATGGGGCCTTTGGGGGATCATGGAACTTTAAGGGGTGGTGTCCAATGGGACATCCTTAGGTCATTGGGATTGTACTCTGGAATAGGATGCTGGGATTCCAGCCCCTCCCTTCTCTAGTTTTCTTTGGCTTCCCAGCTGTGGTGTTTTCTGCTCCCAAATACTCCCACCACAATTTACTACTTTGCCCCAGGCCCAGGGTGACAGGGACAATCAATCATATCCTAAAGCTTCCAGAACTATTAACCTAAATAAACTTTTTCTCTCTGTAAGTTGGTTACTTCAGGCAATTCCTTATGTGATGGAATGCTGACTAATACAGATGGGTGAAGACAGAGGTCTTTGAAACAGATGAAGCTGTCATGAGTGGAGCCCTCTTATTGGCTAAGGTTTTGTTCTGTTGGCATCTGGTATGAGAAGATGACTTAGTCAGCAGCCATTTGGCTCCAGGAATAGAAACAGCCGGAACTCCACTTAAGAGCTGGAAGATGGGGGATTTTCAAACTTCTAATTTCAGGGAATTACGACCAAGGTGGCTTCTCAGAGACTGAGTCATCAGTAAGTCTTCTTCTTGGCCTCTCTTGGCTGCATCTCTGAGCCCAGCTCTTTCCCCAAGTTCATGGCAGTTCTACTGTCACAGTTATTCCCGGTGTGGCCTGCCTGGCAGTGGCTGCAGCTTGATCCGCACTTCTCACCATCACCGTACAACTTACCAGTCTTGGTAGCCTCAGGCCCACCATGGGAGAGGTGTCCTCCTTAGCTTTCTCTGGGATATGTCACATGAGAGTACCATCCTATGTGACCTAGGCCTGAGTCAGTAAGGTATACAGGTAAGCTAGATACTACTCCCTGGGATTCAGTGAACATCCCAGTGTTTCAATTGCTGTGAGTCAAGTGTGTCTTGGGGTCCTAGTTATAGTGCAAGGTGACACAGACACTCAATGACAATACAGGGCTTAGATGTGGTCCTCTAAACTCATAGCATAAGATCTTCTCAGAGCATCACTATGGTCTTTCTCTTGTTCAAACACAGAGGAGAACTGGCCTTTGATGGATATGCTCTACCACTGAGTTGCAGAAAACAAAATGACATAACATTACAGCTATGCAGAATGTATTGTAATAAGCCTGGGGAGGCAGAAAGGAGCATTCATAGATTGACCATCAGCTGCTAGATCTTCTCAGGACACATTTTGGATTCCTTCCCTTGCCTTCTGACTACATCTCCAAACACAGCAAGAGAATGCATGTGCTCTGTCCTGTATCCACACCCTCCCAACTGTACCAGAATAAAAGAACACTTATTCAGAGAAACAAGGCTAGGCCATAGGACTGCAGTCAATAAACAGGCAAGATTTATGCCATGAGGAATCTAAGGACAGACAAAGTCATTTTTTGATTTGCTGTGACAAGAAGCTGTGGGAGCACATACAGACCTGGCCTGGCTCCCAGGAAGACCCTGGCAAGTGTTGGGCTGAGGCCTGAGGATGAATTGTGCCCACTGCTGATGTTTTTGAATGTGCCCAGAGTTATGTGTTCCTTTGGCTTTTCTCCTGGGCTCCCATAGCTACAGGTAACATGATCACATCCATGCCACGGATCAGGAACTGAGTCGGAGTTTGTATGCATTAGCTCATGTTACATGGTTTGAGAAGAAGCGTTACAGTCTGTCTGTCACACAGAACATCACTGGGAACTTGTGTCAGTGGACATGCAACCATGTGACAACTGATAAGTTGGCAATGTTACTCAACAGCAGCTGGAGGCTGGGAGAAAGAGCAGCCAAGAGCAGGAGGTGGTCTGGGGCCTTGGAGGGCCATGTTAAGGCTCACGGGCCAGGTTAACAGTTTGCTCCATAGTGCCAAAGAGATGGCTCAGTCTTTAAATTGACTGACATACATGCTCGTGGACAAGTTTGGATCCCAACATCCATATAAAAGCAAGGTGAGGTGGCATGACTCCAGTGCTGGGAGTACAGCCCCACCCCTAGGACAGCTGCTAGGAACCCCATTCCCTCCACACTAGAGGGGTTCACTTCAGCCCCAGCTGCTAATTTCTTGGCCTTGCAATATCTACAAGTAGCAGAAGAGGCGAATGGAGACAGGAAGATCCTTGGAACACACCGACCAGCCAGGTTACTAGGCAACTTGATAAACTCCAGGTTCAATAAAAGGCCCCTGTCTGTCTCAAAAAAAATAAGAAGGAGCCAGAGAGATTTCTCGGTGGTTCAAGCACTTGCTATCAAAGCATGAGGACCAGAATTTAGATCCCAGGTAAATCCGTATGAATGACAGGTGGGTATGGTGACTTGTCTATAATTCCAGCCTTGGAAAGTGGAGACAGGGGATCATCAGAGCAAGCTGGCTTGGGAAACAAGCCCTGCTGGAGAACTCTCGATGTAAGTGAGACATATCTTTAGTGATTAAGGTGGAAGCCATTGTGGACAATTTCCGGTGTCAACCTTGAGTATCTGCATCCATGCACACATACATATGCACATATCCACACACATGCAAAAACACGTATGGACATAGTCACAAAGACACACAAAAGTCTTTAAATTTGATAGGTAGAAAGACACTAAAGGAATTTAAGGACAGGAAACATATGATTGTAAATGTGTATTTTTAAAAGACCGTTCTGTTTATGGGATGACACACAGATTGGAAGGGGGCAGGAGGAGATTCAAGAAGACAAAATTCGAGGCCACTGTCTGGGCTCCGAGGATGACAATGATGATGATGATGATGATGATGATGTGTGTGTGTGTGTGTGTGTGTGTGTATAGGGGGAGCCCTGAAGACAGAGAATTACAGAGAGAGACCTGAAGTTCTTCATTTTCATTTATAACTTTTAGAGGATAATTTTACTTTGAGGATATTTGAGAATAGCTGTGTGTAAGAGGTGGTGGAATGGCAGGGTGTCAGCTACCTATTGAGTCTTCTGCTACTTGTAGATGTTACAAGGCCAAGAAATTAGCAGCTGGGGCTGAAGTGAACCCCTCTAGTGTGGAGGGAATGGGGTTCCTAGCAGCTGTCCTAGGGGTGGAGCTGTACGGTGGCTCTCTCAGCTCACCTCTCAGAGAATTCACATGACTCTTACTACTTCCCAGGAATTCACGTCCTTTGAACCCAGGTTCTTTAAGGGTGTCTGAGCACATCCTGGGGAAGAAATTAGTTGAACCACAGATCATAGCAAAGCTATGAGGATTCTTACCGCAGGCCCCATAGCTGCATTGAGATGTGGAAATGGGGATCAGGGCTGCTACAATGCAGGGAGCTTCTAGAATGGGGCAGAATTTTCCTACTATTACCCTACACAGAAAGTCTTGTGGCCATTTCTGTGCACTTGCCCAGATGACGACATGCTGGGCAGGCATACTGGGTATTGTGCCTATGCTGTCTCTCTCATGGCAATCAAACTTACGGCTGCCAGGAGTGGTGACTGCAGAGGCCTGGAGGCTCTAGAAATGACTCTTGTACCTTGCTGTTAGCCCAAGGTCATGTGCTCTTTCCGAGGCAGCCTTGGCAGCTTTGTAGGCCATGCTGGCTCCACTATACCACACTGTACTAGATCCGACTCTAGCTGCCTCTCAGTTCAGCTAAGCACTCTGCCCAAGGACATGCCCCCAGGCCCCTGGATTGCAAAGCTCCGTAAGAGTCACTTCCCAGGAAATCTCACCCAGGACACTTTGTAATGTGTCAGTGCATTTTGTCAATATACAATAGTTCCATTTCTGCCTGTTTCCAGTTGGGTCCCAGAGGGACTTCTTCTTGAGACTGGAGGTAAAAGGGAGACGGTGGCAGACTTCCAACATGCTGACACACTCGCTGAGCCGCTGGCTCATTTTCTTGCTGTACACGTATTTAGCTCAGTGCCAGGGGGCCTGCCCTCCTGAGGCCCAGGCCTTCACTAAGGACAGGCTCAGAAAGCACAGCTGCGTTCCAGACTAGGAGATTACCCTGTAGACTTCAAGTTTAGGCATCAGACTCAGAGGCTACCTTACGGGGACCACTTAACCAGTCCCATGACAGATGGATACATTTCCTGGGGAAAAAAAACCTAAGATATCTTTCATATCTCTCTCTGTGTTTTCTTCCCTCCTTCCCTCTTTGGAGCCCAGCAAGAAAGGAGCAGCCAGGGAAGGGGAGGAGCCCTTCCTTTCTCTT
Organism: Mus caroli; assembly: GCF_978045245.1. Taxonomy (NCBI): domain Eukaryota; kingdom Metazoa; phylum Chordata; class Mammalia; order Rodentia; family Muridae; genus Mus; species Mus caroli. The sequence goes on along the minus strand of NW_028227263.1, from coordinate 34,627,201 downwards.
GTTCTTCTCTGGCTCAACATTGAATTAAAGGAAAGTTGAAGATTCTGCACAGACTACTACAGAAACAGAAGGTGTCAGGGTTAGTGGCACAATGGATGCTTCAGGACAATCTCTGCCCTTTAAAGATGTGTACGTTGTTAGTATGCCCATCCTGATGTTATGTGGGAAACCAAGCCATCTCTGCCACCAATGAATGTGAAGTTGATAGAAAGGCCTAGGGAACCATGTTAAGTGAGACCTTGTCCTAGCTCCTCTGGGCTCAGGGCTTCACTGGTGGCTGTCCCTCTGCAGATCTACCTAAGCACAGTGGACGTGGTGTTGTGTGGAGCAGAGGGTCTTAACTGCATGGAGGGTGATCAAGGTGGACAAGATGAGGAATCTTTCTGCAGGCTCCCCTATCTACCCGCATGTTTACAGACTTTGCTAGGTCCCCAAGATAGCCCTTCTCCAACCTCTAGAACTTTTTGAATGTTCTATCCATTCCATTCTTTGTGGACATGGCTCAGTTAAGGACTGTATTAGGCAGGGTTCTCTTGAGGGATAGAACTGATAGAATGCCTGTATGTTAATAACGAGGATTTACTGGAATGGCTTCTGGCTTCCAAAACAGAGAGAACTGTTTCTCTTGATCTGAAGGCACCTGTTCCGTGGCTTGTGAGTCTGCTGCATAGACCTTTATGGGCACACAGCAATCAGTACCTCTGGCAGCGCTAAAGGTGGGGCCTTCAGGGAACGGGGTGGGAAGAGTAGTCCCTGGTGGACACAGAGTGTGTAGGACTTCTTGGAGGTGGCTGGAAAGAAGGACAGGAATTCAGACACAAAGAAGGTGATAGTCAGAGGATGGAGCCAAACATACCTGTGTGTGTAGCCTGGCACAGCTTCTCGCTTGCTCTTTGATTCATGAAACCCTTTGAGCTTCCTCTTCTGAGAGATCAAATACCATATACTGTATACCTGTTGAGAGAATTTAATGAGCAAGGTCAAGCTAAAAATATCCTGTTGAATTCTAGCACCGTTAAATACCAAGCAGGTAATACCATGAGAAGAGGCAGGGTAATTTGCGTGTGGATCTAGCAACTCTGGCTTTCCAGAGAGCAGACCCCTGAGATCTGACTGCTAATCCACACTTCCTTTCACCAGATTGTCAGGGCAGCAGTCAAGATCATATCTGTGGGTGTCAGAAATGGTGCTCAGGAATCAGAGTAGGTTTGCCTGGAGGAGGGTAGCAGGAGCCAGGTAGGTTCTGGGGACCAGTCCCACAGGGTCTCAGGACACCAGGCAGCAGTACCAGTCACTGAATTTGCTGAGTTTGGTTAAAAATGAAGCTGTGGGCTCCCTGGTTCAGAAAGCATTAAAAAACCTCTAGGCAAGAAGAGCAAAGGAGCAAGTGAGGTGGGGAGCCTTCTGAGCACAGCCCTCCTAAACACAGAGCCCTGGGATAGCAAAAGCTGCAGGTCTGTGGAGCCTCTTTGGCCCAGGGATACTGAAGAAGAGGAGGTGGAAAGATTGTAAGAGCCAGAGGTCAGGGAGGACTGAGGCAACATTTTCTTCTGAACAGGACAGAAACACTGCTCTCATGAGCTCACAGCTGCTGTGGCTGCCTGCACCAGACCTGCCCAAGATCAGGTGACTCGGCTCTCCAGCATTGTTGCTTTTGAGAGCCTTGGGTCCCAGAACCTGGGCTGGGGGCAGAAAGAAAGGACAGACACACAGGCACACACAATGAAGTTGGAGTTTTCTTTTTTTTTTCTTTTTCTTTTACTTTTTTTTTTAATTTTTAATATTTTTATTACATATTTTCCTCAATTACATTTCCAATGCTATCCCAAAGTCCCCCATAGCACCCCCCAATTCCCTACCCACCCTTTCCCATTCTTTTGGCCCTGGCATTCCCCTATATAGGGGCATATAAAGTTTGCAAGTCCAATGGGCCTCTCTTTCCATTGATGGCCGACTAGGCCATCTTTCGATACATATGCAGCTAGAGACAAGAGCTCCGGGGTTCTGGTTAGTACATCATGTTGTTCCAACAATAGGGTTGCAGATCCCTTTAGCTCCTTGGGTACTTTCTCTAGCTTCTCCATTGGGAGCCCTGTGATACATCCAATAGCTGACTATGAACATCCACTCCTGTGTTTGCTAGGCCCCGGCATCGTCTCACAAGAGACAGCTATATTTGGGTCCTTTCAGCAAAATCTTGCTAGTGTATGCAATGGTGTCAGCTTTTAGAAGCTGCTTATGGGATGGATCCCTGGATACGGCAGTCTCTAAATGGTCCATCCTTTCATCACAGCTATGAACTTTATCTCTGTAACTCCTTCCCTGGGTGTTTTGTTCCCAATTCTAAGAAGGGGCACAGTGTCCACACTTTGGTCTTCATTCTTCTTGAGTTTCATGCGTTTAGCAAATTGTATCTTATATCTTGGGTATCCTAAGTTTTGGGTTAATATCCACTTATCAGTGAATACATATTGTGTGAGTTCTTTTGTGATTGTGTTATTTCACTCAAGATGATGCCCTCCAGGTCCATCCATTTGGCTAGGAATTTCATAAATTCATTCTTTTTAATAGCTGAGTAGTACTCCATTGTGTAAATGTACCATAATTTCTGTATCCATTCCTCTGTTGAGGGACATCTGGGTTCTTTCCAGCATCTGGCTATTATAAATAGGGCTGCTATGAACATAGTGGAGCATGTGTCCTTTTTACCGGTTGGGACATCTTCTGGATATATGCCCAGGAGAGGTATTACTGGATCCTCCAGTAGTACTATGTCCAATTTTCTGAGGAACCGCCAGAATGATTTCCAGAGTGGTTGTACAAGCTTGCAATCCCACCAACAATGGAGGAGTGTTCCTCTTTCTCCACATCCTCGCCAGCATCTGCTGTCACCTGAATTTTTGATCTTAGCCATTCTGACTGGTGTGAGGTGGAATCTCAGGGTTGTTTTGATTTGTATTTCCCTGATGATTAAGGATGTTGAACATTTTTTCAGGTGTTTCTCTGCCATTCGGTATTCCTCAGGTGAGAATTCTTTGTTCAGTTCTGAGCCCCATTTTTTAATGGGGTTATTTGACTTTCTGGAGTCCACCTTCTTGAGTTCTTTATATATATTGGATATTAGTCCCTTATCTGATTTAGGATAGGTGAAGATCCTTTCCCAATCTGTTGGTGGTTTTTTTGTCTTATTGATGGTGTCTTTAGCCTTGCAGAAGCTTTGCAGTTTCATGAGGTCCCACTTGTCAATTCTTGATCTTACAGCACAAGCCATTACTGTTCTATTCAGGAATTTTTCCCCTGTGCCCATATCTTCAAGGCTTTTCCCCACTTTCTCCTCTATAAGTTTCAGTGTCTCTGGTTTTATGTGTAATTCCTTGATCCACTTAGACTTGACCTTAGTACAAGGAGATAGGAATGGATTGATTGGCATTCTTCTACATGTTAACAACCAGTTGTGCCAGCACCATTTGTTGAAAATGCTGTCTTTCTTCCACTGGAGGTTTTTAGCTCCCTTGTCGAAGATCAAGTGACCGTAGGTGTGTGGGTTCATTTCTGGGTCTTCAATTCTATTCCATTGGTCTATTTGTCTGTCACTACACCAGTACCATGCAGTTTTTATCACAATTGCTCTGTAGTAAAGCTTTAGGTCCGGCATGGTGATTCCACCAAAGGTTCTTTTATCCTTGAGAAGAGTTTTTGCTATCCTAGGTTTTTTGTTATTCCAGATAAATTTGCAGATTGCACTTTCTAATTCGTTGAAGAATTGATTTGGAATTTTGATGGGGATTGCATTGAATCTGTAGATTGCTTTTGGCAAGATAGCCATTTTTACAATGTTGATCCTGCCAATCCATGAGCATGGGAGATCTTTCCATCTTCTGAGATCTTCTATAATTTCTTTCTTCAGAGACTTGAAGTTTTTATTATACAGATCTTTCACTTCCTTAGTTAGAGTCACGCCAAGATATTTTATATTATTTGTGACTATTGAGAAGGGTGTTGTTTCCCTAATTTCTTTCTCAGCCTGTTTATTCTTTGTGTAGAGAAAGGCCATTGATTTGTTTGAGTTATTTTTATTTTATTTTATTTTATTTTATTTTTTATTTTTTTATTTTTAATATTTTTATTACATATTTTCCTCAATTACATTTCCAATGCTATCCCAAAATTCCCCCATAGTGCCCCCCACTTCCCTACCCACCCATTCCCATTCTTTTGGCCCTGGCATTCCCCTATATTGGGGCATATAAAGTTTGCAAGTCCAGTGGGCCTCTCTTTCCAGTGAGGGCCGACTAGGCCATCTTTCGATACATATGCAGCTAGAGACAAGAGCTCCGGGGTTCTGGTTAGTACATCATGTTGTTCCAACAATAGGGTTGCAGATCCCTTTAGCTCCTTGGGTACTTTCTCTAGCTTCTCCATTGGGAGCCCTGTGATACATCCAATAGCTGACTATGAACATCCACTCCTGTGTTTGCTAGGCCCCGGCATCGTCTCACAAGAGACAGCTATATTTGGGTCCTTTCAGCAAAATCTTGCTAGTGTATGCAATGGTGTCAGCGTTTAGAAGCTGCTTATGGGATGGATCCCTGGATACGGCAGTCTCTAAATGGTCCATCCTTTCATCACAGCTACGAACTTTGTCTCTGTAACTCCTTCCCTGGGTGTTTTGTTCCCAATTCTAAGAAGGTGCACAGTGTCCACACTTTGGTCTTCCTTCTTCTTGAGTTTCATGCGTTTAGCAAATTGTATCTTATATCTTGGGTATCCTAAGTTTTGGGCTAATATCCACTTATCAATGAATACATATTGTGTGAGTTCTTTTGTGATTGAGTTAATTTTATATCCAGCTACTTCACCTAAGCTGTTTATCAGGCTTAGGAGTTCTCTGGTGGAATTTTTAGGGTCACTTATATATACTATCATATCATCTGCAAAAAGTGATATTTTGACTTCATCTTTTCCAATTTGTATCCCTTTGATCTCCTTTTGTTGTCGAATTGCTCTGGCTAGGACTTCAAGTACAATGTTGAATAGGTATGGAGAAAGTGGACAGTCTTGTCTAGTCCCTGATTTTAGAGGGATTGCTTCAAGCTTCTCACCATTTACTTTGATGTTGGCTACTGGTTTGCTGTAGATATCTTTTATCATGTTTAGGTATGGGCCTTGAATTCCTGATCTTTCCAAGACTTTTATCATGAATGGGTGTTGGATCTTGTCAAATGCTTTTTCCGCATCTAACGAGATGACCATGTGGTTTTTGTCTTTGAGTTTGTTTATATACTAGATTACATTGATGGATTTCCGTATATTGAACCATCCCTGCATCCCTGGGATGAAACCTACTTGGTCAGGATGGATGATTGTTTTGATGTGTTCTTGGATTCGGTTAGCAAGAACTTTATTGAGGATTTTTGCATCAATATTCATAAGGGATATTGGTCTGAAGTTTTCTATCTTTGTTGGGTCTTTTTGTGGTTTAGGTATCAGAGTAATTGTGGCTTCATAGAATGAGTTGGGTAGAGTACCTTCTGTTTCTATTTTGTGGAATAGTTTGTGAAGAACTGGGATTAGATCTTCTTTGAAGGTCTGATAGAACTCTGCACTAAACCCATCTGGTCCTGGGCTTTTTTTTAGTTGGGAGACTATTAATGACTGCTTCTATTTCTTTGGGGGATATAGGGCTGTTTAGATCATTAACCTGATCTTGATTCAACTTTGGTACCTGGTATATGTCTAGGAACTTCTCCATTTCATCCAGGTTCTCCAGTTTTGTTGAGTATAGCCTTTGGTAGAAGGATCTGATGGTGTTTTGGATGTCTTCAGGATCTGTTGTTATGTCTCCTTTTTCATTTCTGATTTTGTTAATTAGGATGCTTTCCCTGTGCCCTTTAGTGAGTCTGGCTAAGGGTTTATCTATCTTGTTGATTTTCTCAAAGAACCAGCTCCTTGATTGGTTGATTCTTTGAATAGTTTTTCTTGTTTCCACTTGGTTGATTTCGCCCCTGAGTTTGATAATTTCTTGCTGTCTACTCCTCTTGGGTGAATTTGCTTCCCTTTGTTCTAGTGCTTTTAGGTATGTTGTCAAGCTGCTAATGTGTGCTCTCTCTAGTTTCTTTTTGGAGGCACTCAGAGCTATGAGTTTTCCTCTTAGAAATGCTTTCATTGCGTCCCATAAGTTTGGGTATGTTGTGGCTTCATTTTCATTGAACTCTAAAAAGTCCTTAATTTCTTTCTTTATTCCTTCCTTGACCAAGGTATCATTGAGAAGAGTGTTGTTCAGTTTCCACGTGAATGTTGGCTTTCTATTATTTATTTTGTTATTGAAGATCAGCCTTAGGCCATGGTGATCTGATAGGATGCATGGGACAATTTCAATATTTTTGTATCTGTTGAGGCCTGTTTTGTGACCAATTATGCGGTCAATTTTGGAGAAGGTACCATGAGGTGCTGAGAAGAAGGTATATCCTTTTGTTTTAGGATAGAATGTTCTGTAGATATCTGCCAGATCCATTTGTTTCATAATTTCTCTTAGTTTCTCTGTGTCCCTGTTTAGTTTCTGTTTCCATGATCTGTCCATTGGTGAAAGTGGTGTGTTGAAGTCTCCCACTATTATTGTATGAGGTGCAATGTGTGCTTTGAGATTTACTAAAGTTTCTTTAATGAATGTGGCTGCCTTTGTATTTGGAGCATAGATATTCAGGATTGATAGTTCCTCTTGGAGGATTTTACCTTTGATGAGTATGAAGTGTCCCTCCCTGTCTTTTTTAATGACTTTGGGTTGGAAGTCAATCTTATCAGATATTAGAATGGCTACTCCAGCTTGTTTCTTCATGCCATTTGCTTGGAAAATTGTTTTCCAGCCTTTCATTCTGAGGTAGTGTCTATCTTTTTCTCTGAGATGAGTTTCCTGTAAGCAGCAAAATGTTGGGTCTTGTTTGTGTAGCCAGTTTGTTAGTCTATGTCTTTTTATCGGGGAGTTGAGTCCATTGATATTAAGAGATATTAAGGAAAAGTAATTGTTGTTTCCTGTTATTTTTTTGTTAAAGTTGGCATTCTGTTCTTGTGGCTGTCTTCTTTTAGGTTTGTTGAGGGATTACTTTCTTGTTGTTTCTAGGGCATGGTTCCTGTCCTTGTATTGTTTTCTTTTCTGTTATTATCCTTTGAAGGGCTGGATTCGTGGAGAGATAATGTGTGAATTTGGTTTTGTCGTGGAATACTTTGGTTTCTCCATCTTTGTTAATTGAGAGTTTGACTGGGTATAGTAGCCTGGGCTGGAATTTGTGTTCTTTTAGTGTCTGTATAACATCTGTCCAGGATCTTCTGGCTTTCATAGTCTCTTTGTGAAAAATCTGGTGTAATTCTGATAGGCTTGCCTTTATATGTTACTTGGCCTTTTTCTCTTACTGCTTTTAGTATTCTATCTTTATTTAGAGCATTTGTTGTTCTGATTATTATGTGTCGGGAGGTATTTCTTTTCTGGTCCAGTCTATTTGGAGTTCTGTAGGCTTCTTGTATGTTCATGGGCATCTCTTTGTTTAGATTTGGGAAGTTTTCTTCTATAATTTTGTTGAAGATGTTTGCTGGTCCTTTGAGTTGAAAATCTTCATTCTCATCCACTCCTATTATCCGTAGGTTTGGTCTTCTCATTGTGTCCTGTATTTCTTGGATGTTTTCAGTTAGGATCTTTTTGCATTTTACATTTTCCTTGATTGTTGTGCCGATGTTCTCTATGGAATCTTCTGCACCTGAGATTCTCTCTTCCATCTCTTGTATTCTGTTGCTGATGCTGGTATCTATGGTTCCAGATTTCTTTCCTAGGGTTTCTATCTCCAGTGTTGCCTCACTTTGGGTTTTCTTTATTGTGTCTACTTCCCTTTTTAGGTCTAGTATGGTTTTGTTCATTTCCATCATCTGTTTGGATGTGTTTTCCTGTTTTTCATTAAGGACTTCTACCTGTTTGATTATGTTATCCTGTTTTTCTTTAAGGATTTGTAACGCTTTAGCAGTGTTCTCCTGTAATTCTTTAAGGGATTTTTGTGCTTCCTCTTTAATGTCTTCTACCTGTGTAGCAGTGTTCTCCTGTATTTCTTTAAGTGTGTTATTAAAGTCCTTCTTGAAGTCCTCTACCATCATCATGAGATATGCTTTTAGATCCGTGTCTAGCTTTTCCGGTGTGTTGGGGTTCCCTGGACTGGGCGAAGTGGGAGTGCTGCGTTCTGATGATGGTGAGTGGTCTTGGTTTCTGTTAGTAAGATTATTACGTTTACCTTTCGCCATCTGGTAATCTCTGGGGTTAGTTGTTGTCGTTGTCACTGTTTAAAGATTGGAGCAGAAGCTGTGTTCCACTCACCAGCAGTCTCAAAATCCTGTGGCGGGGTTCGTGGGTAGCTGGCGGGTGTCAGCTGACCCTGCGCTCTAGCTACCCCAGTGCTGTTCCGGCCGGATGAGGCCTGTGGCCCTACTCAGGCCGGTCTCTGCTTCCCTAACTAATGTAGTCTCTGGTCCCGCGCGCAATTGGATTTGAGCAGAAGCTGTGTTCCACTCACCAGAAGTCTTAAGATCCTGTGGAGGGTGTTGTGGGTAGCTGGCGAGTGTCAGCCGACCCTGCGCCCTAGCTACCCTGGTGCTTTTCTGACCGGAAGAGGCTTGTGGCCCTACGTAGGCCGGATTTCTCGAAGTTGGAGTTTTCTAATGGATTCAGTTGCAACATGGAACCTCAGCTCGTTTATTAGGTACAGCATATGGGCAGGTCTCAAGCTTTGGACATCCCAGAGGAGGAAGCTGCAGTTGCTAGTCTGTAGGAGAGCGGTCTCAGGCTCTGGACATCCCAGAGGAGGAAGCTGCAGTTGCTAGTCTTACATAAAGTCATCAGTGGTTACACTGAGCAATTGTTCAGACACTCTGCTTGGGCTCTGCTTTGCCATCCATCTTGGGCCTGGTCTGTATGGATAACGGCTTTGCCAATTTCTCAGGGGCCGATTGGTCTCGGAGTCTTCCACTAGCTGTGCCTATGTCAAAATTTACATTCATGTGGATCTATTTCCTACATAGCATGGATTGGGGAGGGACAGGAAAGACTCCACCCCCTCCTTGAGGAGCTGTTTACAGTTGTTGGCTAGGGAAGGGCCATGCTGTATTGGATTGTCCCTTACCCATGTGTGTATGGGCAGCACTAACAGGACTCAGTGGTATAAAAACAAAAGAAAAAAACCAAGAAGGATGTGAATTTATGGGGGTTGGGGAGAGGTCTGGGAGAAGCTGCAAGTGGGGGAGTTAAGGGTGACTATGATCAATATATGAGCATGTGAAATTCTCAGGGTAAGTAGGCTTAGCTCTGGTCTTTCAGTGCTATCCCATCATCATGACACCTATTAACACCATTGCTCTGAGCAGGGAACAAATGGTCTATCACTAGTCCTTGCTCTGTCTTTCACTGTGTTCCTCTTTTTGGAGGGAAAACCCCATCCAAGTTCTGAAACACAGTGTAGCAAGTGACCTCAAAAGATCCTCTTCCTGATTGAAGCTCAAGTTTATAGTAATGGCTTCCAGAGTTCATCTTCCCTGAGATGAGACGTGACCCTGAGTTTCTCTGGGTTGATAAAGACAGAGACCGTCTGGGGTCACCCCTGACATTCTCTCAGCTCACCTGTGGCCTTTGCCTGGAGCCGTAAGCTGGTGTTTCACATCGGTAGGCCCGGGAGCTTATGTCTCAGTAATTCAACCACTATGGCAGCTGGTTATTTTCCCCAAAGATTTAATACTTGTCATTTATCTGTGTCAAAACTGCAAAGAAGAAAGTTTCCAAAGACAGATTTATTATGTGCACTGAGCATCTCAGGTGCAGCGGTGCATACAGATGGGCCAAATCTCACATTTCCACCATGGTTTTGTTCTATAAAAATAGCCACTCTTACTTTGCATTCAGACAAGTGAGAAATATACAGTCTTGGGCCGGGAGTCACCATGGGGCACTCATAGAAAGCCACAGTATTGTGGGAATGGGCTCTTGCTGTTGGTTTTGGGGTCAGTCACAAGCTGGCAGGGTGGGCTTTGGGAAGGAGCAAGCTGCATCCAGAGTCGTTCGGTAATTTATGAGGCTCAAAATGACAATGTGTGGCCTCCAGGTTAAAAAGCGTTAAAGAAGTGCCATTATAGATAAAGCCTTTTCTCTTTTCCGGGGTCTTTCTCCAGGCTTGTCATGGTGGTTCCCATTTGTTATTTAATGTCCTAAGAAAAATTTAAGTTTTCTGCTAATACCATGGGTCTCAAAGTTTATTTTTCTATCACACAATGTAGATATAAATGCAAATGTGGAGCATTCGACTGGCACACGGAAATCAGTGCAATTTTACCACTCCTGTCTGGGAGTTTGTTCTGATAGGGAATCCTGAATTGTCCATAAGAGAATAAACCTAAGCTAGGCTTGAAAAAGGAGGCAAGAAGGGTCTCCCCGGCAGGAAGGGTCTCCCTGGCAGGAAGGGTCTCCCTGGCAGGAAGATACTAAGGAAGGACCCCTGAGTGTCATAAGTGTGGATCCTTCCAGGGGCTCTAGAGTCCTGCCCCAGGATACAAGCGGTTATGCTCAATCTTCTCCCCTAAAGCATGGTAAGCTCCACCTCCCTTGGGCTCCACCTCCTTCCGGTGGAGGACTGAGGCCTCAGAGGCCAATAGGAGTCTGGCTTAGAAATTAAGTCTTACAGTTCTCTTTTGCATGAATCCATGGCTTCAATTCAGAGTAGATGAGTTCCTTTATGGTGGTTTAGGTGTCACTGCTATATGTGTCACGTGTGGTGCCTGGTCCGCAGGAGATGTGACTTCTGGGCTGGCCTTCCTCCAGATGGGCAGCATCGCTGCAGCCCTCCCTGAACGATCTGCAGGATGTGTGAGAGAGTCTTGCTTCCCTCTGAGCTGCCTAGGATGGAAGGCAACTCTAACTGTGGGGTGGGGTTTAGACGAACAGTCCTGTCTGCAGGCCATCTTGAGAGCTATCCTTGGGTGACAAGAGCAAAGACCATGAGTGAGCTGAGGGCCAGAAGCCCTGTGAATGTCCCCTTGCCTATCCCATGGGATCCTATTTCCAAAACACACCCAGTGATAAAAACATTAGTGATTTACAAATGGCAGCCATGAGGCAGTAAGCTAGAAGCACAAGGCTTTACCGAGGAAGAAGTAAGTATCCCTGAGAGTATCTGTATCACTGCACTGCCTGGGCCTGCCCTAATTGTAACCTTAGATTAAAATCATGGCCTGGGACTGACACTACTCTGCCTGAGAGTCTGTGGGCCTCTGGATTCAAGGAGGTTATCGGGTGTTAGAGCCACAGGGCAGAGAACAACCATAAAAAGCACTAGACTCAGGGAGGAACTAATCTGAAAGATTAATGACAGTGCTTCCTACAGATGGTCCGTAATCTAGGGTGTTTTCACTTTACGATGGTGCAGCACTGATAGTTATTGAGTAGTCCATACATCCAATTTTGCATTTGGATTGTTTCCTGAGCTAGTGGTATGTAGTATGATTGACTCTCGATTTTTAAATTTAAATCTTATGTGCATGCGTGTTTTGCTTGCATGCATATTTGTGCACCATGTGTGTGCCCAGAGCCTCCAGAAGCTGGAAGAAGGCCCCGGATCCCTTGGAACTGGAGTTATAGGAGGCTGTGAGCTGCTATGTGGGTGCTGAGAACAGACTAGGTCCTCTTTGAAAGCAGTTGGTGCTCTTAATGGCTGAGCTATTTTTCCAGTTCCATGACTGACACTCTAAGATGCTGGGCAGTGATGAGCCAAAGCTCCCAGCCACACAGACACAAGGATGAGCAGCCCATGCTCTGAAGTATGCCATGCTGGTGAGACAGTGTTCAGTAGGTGAGCTATTAAATGCATTCAGCAGGATATTTTAAATTTATGATTGACTTATCAGGCTACAACTCTATCGCAAGTCAAATAGCATCTGTATATAAAAGATGATAATAAAAATAAATGGTTAGAGAAAACTGCATTATTCACACATGTCATGGTCATGTACTTTGGAAAAGAACACAGGCAAACAGTAGCAGAATGACAGAACCTGCAAACGTTCCTCATTCTAGACAATGTCCTCATAGGAGAGCAGCAGAAATTGGTTCCATTGTCTTTGGTTCTTTTTCTGTACTCTGATAAAATACCCTGGCAAAAGGAATTTAAGGAATAGAGGATTTATTTGGCTCCTGGAACCTGAAAAAGGTTACAGTCTACCTTGACAGGAATATCACAGCAGCAGGAGCTTGAGGAAGCCAGTGACACTGCATCCCCAACCAGGAGGTAGAGAGCAATGTATGCTGCTTCATTCTCTTTCCCTACACAACCCCTACAGGATTCTAGCCAGGGAATTACAGGACAGAATGTGGTCCTGTCTAAAGATGGGTGTCTTCACATCAGTGAACACAACTAAGCTAGTGTCCCCCAGGTATGCCCAGGCGATTGTCAAAGGCATGCCCTGGTGACACTCACAGGTAGGTATACCCAGGTGATTTTTCATTCGGTCAAGCTGGCCATCAATACTAACCCTCACACACTGAGAGGCAGAAGAGGATGAGGCCATGAAGATGGAGCCAGAGGCTTCAGAGATGAGGTCACAAACAATCTTGGTGTTGCTTGAAGCTGGAAAAGGCCAGGGGCAGATGGATCATGGCTCTGTGGCATGTTGCTTCTAACAACTGAGGCTGATCTTTGGTTGTTGGCCTCTAGAACTGTGAGAGACTACATTGCTGTTGATTGAAGCAGACACTGTGTTAGTGGTCATTTTTATAGCAGCCTTAGACAGTGTGCAAACTATTAGAATTAATAAGTATGATTAGCAAAGTTGCCAGATACGGGATAATATGCAAAAATCAATTGTATTTCTTCCAGAAAATTTCTACAAGTTAAAATGAAGACAAAATATTCAATTTGTAATATCATCAATAACGTTCATGTTGCCAGGATAAAGTCTAATAAAAATATCACTGAGAGAATTTATAGAAAATGTAAATTAATGAAGAGATATATCATGTTCATGTATTGGAAACTCCACAAGATATCATTTCTCCCACACAGTATCTGTAGACCAGATAAGCCTAATAAAACTAGGTAATTTTGTTCTATTGGCTAAAACTATTAAATAGGTTTCAAAATTCATATGGGAATTCAAAGGACCAAGAATAGACAGTCTGGGAGAAGAATGGATAATTTACACTTTGAGTTTAGTAAGGTCAATTATTCATTTATAGTCTTTTAGACAATACAGAATTGTCACCAAGATAGAAAAATACCAATGACTCCCAATGGATCCCCCTAAAAGTCCATCTGATGTGTAATCTTGACAGTGAATGCGGAAGGAAAATTGATATAGTAAATGATGTCCCATGGATTATATGGAAAATATGGCATTCTTAATTTTATTATCTTATACCAAGGAAATAACTAAATACCAATATGCAGTAGCTATAAGCATAAACAGTAAAACCCAGAAAGTTTTAGAAGAAAATCTGGGGTCACAAATATGCTATATTTGAGTATGTAAAAGGAAGGCAGTAAAAATTTCATGCCAGAGTGGAAATAAGGCACTTTGATATCTATATCCAACAGAGAACACAACTGCAAAATTTAGAGAGAACCCTAAGCCACCAACTAGAGAAAGAAAACCCAACAGGGGAAAAACAGGCAAAAGACTTAAATATACATTGCACAAAGAGAACATCCAAATGGCTGTTAATAAAATAAATGAAGGCAACCATGTGAAAAGATATTCAATTTTATTAACAAGGAAATGCAAGTTAAGCCACTCACACCCAAGGTCCTGGCTAAAGAGGGAAAAGCCATGACATTCCAAATTAAGGCGGGTGAGAATGAGGGATGAAATGAGCTCTGCTCTGCTGCTGGTGGAAGTGTAAATCGGTATGATGATCTTGGTAACAAGTTTATCAGTGTCAAAGCAGAGTACATGCATACCTATAACACAGCTGTTCTACTGATTATATACCCAGTAGAAATGCATCAGTGGGCACAGCAATAACATGCTCTAGAATGAGCAGAAAAGGACTACTTGTAATATTTTTGAAAAGGATTACTTCCTAAATATCCAAAACTAGTAGTCTGAAGATACCATTTTGGTATACTCATGTATTACAATGCTGTGCAAACAGGTTATTCCACACAACAGCATACATTCATCTCAAATGCAAGATGTAGAGTGTAGAAAGACTAGCTGATTATTACTCTAACTTTATAGACATCAGAAACAGGCAAAACTATGCTGTTGGGTGTTGAGACAATGTTGCCCTTGGGTAGATGTAGTGACTGGAAGGTACCACCCAGAAGGACTATGGGGTCCAGGTCAGGTTCCATTTCCATCTCAGTGATGGTTGTATTCATGCGTTTAGTCTGTGAATATTCATTGAGTTTGACATGCATATGAAAAAATGAATTGCCCCAGTAAAAACTTACAGAATAAAATAGAAACCACAAACACTACAGTGGTAGAATAAGGCTTAATTAAGGAAACTGTTAGCACAAAATAGACATTTTAAAAAGTGATAGATGAGGCTGGGCAGATTGCTCATGGGTGAAGCACTTATGTTGTAAGCATGAGCATCTGAGTTGGGAGCCCCAGCATCAGTGTACGAAGCCAGGCATGGTGGTACACATCCACGGCCCCAGTGCTGGGGATGTAGAAATAGGAGGATCTCTGGGGCTTGTTAGTTATTGGGTCTCATTTAATCAGTGGGTTTCAAGTTCACTAAGAGACCCTGTCTCAAAAAAGTTGGAGAGATAAAATAAGACATCTAAGACTGAACTCTGATACACATGCGCGTGCACACACACAACTGGAACTTTTTTTGACTGCTGCAGAGCATAAATTATCCCCTGCTGACCATCTGCTACCTTGCATACCACCGCCTCCCTCCGACGCTGTGAGTATTGGACTGACAAACGAGGTCCTGTACAAATCGGATTCTGCTCAGTGACTGAAATTTGTCAAGATCAGCGTCATCTCACTGAGCATTATCCGATTTGTGAACTGAACCCTGGTGATCAATTCTCTCTACTAACTCGGAATGACGACTCTGCTTTCGACATTTTTCTAAAACGACCTGCCAAGTGAGTCAAGGAACCTCGAAAGAGCCATGACTAAGGTTCTCCACGATCATCTCTGACAGATTTCATAGCCCGGTATGAAATCTAGGGGAAAACAGAAATGGCTTCTAATGGGATTTTTGCAAGGTTCAGTAAGGTTGAGGAGCATAGAGATGCCCAGATAGCTCTGTGACTTGCCTCCTCAGTATTAGCTGGCTTCTGTATGATGTTTCCTCTTGCTTTCTCTATCAGGACTCTCTTGAGAAACAGAACCTCTAGAAAGGGCTTAAGTCTATCGGCTTACACACAGTCTAGGTAGCCCAATAGTGTCTGGAGAGGCTGAGAACATGGGAGGTGTTCAGCCTGTGAGGCTGGATCCCTCAGATGTCCCAAATTGTTGTTGAAGAACTGGAGGGTTTCTGTAGGGCCACTGGCCTTCAGTCCATCTTAGAGGGCTGAGGGAGCTTGGTGAAGGAGTTTTGATGTCAGGGAAGGATAGCAACAGCAGGAAAAGTGAACAGGGTGGATGAGCTTGTCCTGAAGACTTGGAGCAGCAAAGACTAAAAGCATTTCCTTGGAACCACTTATATCTGGTCCATCTATAGAAGATGCTCCCATGTTTAGGGTAGGTTATCCCACTTCAGATAACCTAATCAAGAAAATCTTTCATAGGTGTTTTCAGAGACTTGTCTCTTCGTAGATTCTAGATCTAGTTAAGTTGATGCCCAAGGGTGGCTATCACATTCTCCAAATGTTATAATGACGCTAAGGCCAAATCCTTAGATATTTCCATGGTGACTCTTATTGAGTGCCTGTATCCATTGACTTGTCTACATGCCTCCAGCATACAGTGGCTTATACAAACATTGCTATTGTTACCATCTTTAGAGGGCTCTGCTAGGTCATGGCTTCCTCCCTCTTGTTTCTGGTGGAGTATATGGAAGTCAGACTTGTACGTCACTGTCCTCCTTAACAATGCCAATGGGAAAGATGCAGTGGAGTTAGTGTACCTGGGCAGTGCCACTCACTATCTTTCTTCTGAGAATCCAAGGTTGGTACCTGGGGACTGCAAGTACTTTCTATGGATTATGTCCATAGAAAGTGACATGTCCCTGAGATCATGTCACCTTAGAGAGAGGAAAAGAAAGCTGGACTCAGAGGCAGAAGGAATGAAGCTGGTGTATAAAGGAAAGGCAAGAGGGCATGGATGGAGAGGAGGGGAGGAGAGGGGAGGAGAAGGAGCAGGGGGAAAGAGAGGGAGCTGGATGTTTTAGTTTTTGACACCTTTTCAGTGCTAGTTTTCTCTCCTTTGGTTGGATACATCTATCTCCATATCATGAAATAAATGCACAATATTCCAATTACCCTCCTTTTAGCTTATGCTAGCTGAAATACAGACTCCACAAACAGTTTACATCTAAACTACAACATATCACATTAGGATTAGAGTACATTGACAATGTGATGGCAAATAATCAGGGTTGTGTCCAGAGAAAGCAAAGTTATTCAGGGAAACCACAGACCCTGTGTGCTGATGACTTAACACCAGCCCTGATGTGTCCTTTCTCAGCAAACAAAACCTGGAACAGGTGGGTGGGACTCGCGGGTATGAGCTGTGCTCAACCATGAGATTCACGATACTGAAAGCTCTGAAAAATAATCCCACCTCTAGAGACGGTGATTAAATCAGTCAAGGCTGGTGTCTGCATGATGTCAAAGCTCACTGTGGTCCTAAGGTATGCCTGGGTGAATGACCACTTAGTTATATGATCTGCCACATAAGCATATGGAAATAAATTAAACCCAAACCAGTCTTTAAAAGACATATGGAGCAATGCTGAGACTACAGGGGACATTCCAGCATCCTAATTCAGAAGGTGTGTGTGACGCAGTAAATGGAGTTCTCCTCTGGGTCCCCTTAGTAAGCACTCAGCTATTCCTGAGTAGGAATGAAGGATCATCCCAAAGGACCAGCAGGAAAAGATGCATTCTCAGCATGGACCAGAGAATCTTTTTCTCTCAGCTCCCTCCTAGATGGATTTGAACGTCTGTTTTGGACAGACATTTTCCTTACCACACAGGAGTCTTTTAGCTTCTCTGTAGCATCCTTTGCAGCACCAGACAGGTGAGGTAGACCGATGCCAACTTATAGTGTGACGCAAACGACCTTACTGGTCCGTTAGTGGGGTTGGGTCAGTGTTTTCTCAAGAGTGCTAGGGTCATGATGGAGATGGAAAGGTGGTTCAGTGGTCAAGAGCACTGGCTTCCCTTCCAGAGGATTAGACTCCCAGTTCCCACAAATTGGCTTACAAACACCTGTAACTCCAGTCCCAGGGGATCTGGTGCCCACTTCTGGCCTCTGTGGACACCAGGAATGCACACAGTATACAGACATAAATGCAGACAAACCGCCCAAACACATAAAAATATAATTCAAATAATTCAAAAACACCAGGGAGCCTGACAAGGACATAGATAAGGAGAACAGGAAGAAGCAGTCTGCAGGAATCTTCCAAGAGCTGAGATTCTCCTGAGAAAGCTCTCAGATACAGCCCAGCACACAGCTGAAAGGCCAATTGAGCCCCCACATCTCTCCATCAGACCAGAACAGCAGTAATTTTTGCTTGGAAAACAAATTTACAGCAAGTGGACCAAAATGCCCACCCCATTCATAAAACATCCTGGTAAACACCCACGGAGCATTTAACCTTGAGAAATATAGTTTCCAGGTGCCCTCTCAGAGCTAAATTGTTTGCAAAATATATGACCATGTGGCTGAATTAGTTAACTTGTTCCTTAGGGTTATCGACCATAAGTCAGTTTAATATTGGAGGCGTCTACCAAAAATGATGACTTTGTAGAGCACTGGATCAGTACTCCTTCTGTATAACATTAATTAGATAGCAAGTAAATTATCTGTTTAGGTCTGTTTTTTGTTCACAACACCATGGCGTGTAGGCATGAAGCTCTTCTCCTATATTTTTACGATGAAGAGATGATATCATGGTAGTCTAATCCCCTAGGGGTCCTATCAAGACTTTCAGGTAGAAATTAAAGTGAACACAGGGCAGAAAACATATTTATTTTACCCCTTTGGAAAGCACCATCTAAGTCATCTATCATCCAAAAAAATAATGTTATTGGGTAGCTCCCAAACAGCGGACAACAGCCACCAAATTTGGCCAAATGGCTGTCTTACAGGGTAAGAGTGTGCATTTTGTTGCTTTCTTCTTCTTTTTGTGTTGAGTTAGGATATCAGTATGTGGTTCTGGTTGGCTTCAGGATCACAGTCTGCTTGCCTTGGTCTCCCCTGTGTTGGAATTAGAAGCATGTAGCATTGTGTCTGGCATTAATAATTTTTATTATAACTGGCTGAAAGATGTCTAATATTTTGTGACATATGATGCCTTTGCATATGTAAATAAGCCTCAAGTTATGCTAATGCAAGCAACCCTAATTAAATGCAATGGGGCATGCACACACACACAAACATATACCCACATATACAGACACATACACACGTGCATACACACTCACATGTGAAAGTAAGAGGGAGACTTGTTGAGAAGGGGTTTAGTGGAAAGGGAAAGTGGACAAGAAAGGATAATGAGGGAGAATTCCATCAAAATACAGCATATATATCTCTATCTCTATATATGTATAGGTATATGATATATATGACATATATGAAGTATACGATAAATGATGTAAACATATACACATCATATACACATATGAAAGAATAACTAATTAAAATATAGAAAATTCAAATTTCAGAGTCCATATATTAGCTGTGACTAGAATCTAACCACACTGTGCATAGATTGACTGTGGCTGCTTTCACACATAATAGTGGAACTCAGTTGTTACACACAGAGAGTCAGTATTTATTCTCTGATCCTTTACAGAAAAGTCTTTAGGGGCCCCCTTTCAAGGTGAACACTGCAGCATCCATACTGAGCCCATGGGACCTTCATACAAACAGCAAAAGGCAAGGCAACATCCAATATTACCAATGACCTTTTTAATCCCCACCACAGGTATTTAATGAATAGAGCAAAAGTCAGTACCAGGATAAACAGGTTTGCGTTTTGAAATACCTAAGAATAATGGAGAACAAAGGACATAGTCTTACACATTGGAATTACTTGGCAGGAGAGGTAGCCCAGTTGGTGCTGTGGTTTAGAGGACAACTGTCCCCCAAATGTTGGAAGCCGTCTCTTAGCAGAAAGCAGCTATCATCTCTGCAGCCATCTCAGGCTATTTACTTACAGGTGGTACTTTTCCACCCTGATGAGAGACTTGTTTTCCTAGCATGATATTTTTGCAAGAAGCCCACCACCACAGCTGAACACTCTGATAACATCTTGTTTTTCTTCTACACATCCTGGACTGTGGTTAAGTGTCTCTAGCTGCACTCCCCAGCTTGTGCTTATATACCCATAGTTGCCTTTTAATAAACAAGACTTGAGCTTTGAGCAGATAGCCTGTGTTGTCTCCATTCTTCTCGTCTCTTGCCACTCAGTCCCCACTCTCTCTCTTGCAGACCCTGTTGACTGACCCTCGGACTGGGTCACCCAAAGGCACACAAGTTTGGACATGCGGTCTGCAGTTGATGGTGCTGTTTGCGGAAGTTCTGGAACTCTTAGGAAGTAGAGAGTTGCCAGAGGAAGTGTGCCACTGGGGGCTGGTTCCATTTCACTGCTTCCTGTGTGTGACTGACATGTGATCAGCCAACTTCCTGGTCCTGCTGCCCTTTGTTCCTGCCCTTCTAAACACTCACCCGCCCTCGGGAACTGCAAAATGAAATAAACTTTTGTCTTTAAGTTGCTCCTAGCCATGGTATTTTATTACAGAAATGGAAAAGTAGCTAATGCAGGCAGCAAAGTGCTTGCTGTGTAAGCACGAGAGGCTGAGTTTGGATCTTCAGCATCCATGTAAAAAACCTGCCCTGTGCCTATGATACAAGAGCTGAGGAGACTGAGAGAGGAGGCTCCTGGAGCTTGCTGTCTCCTTAGTCTGTCTGAAGCAGTGAGTTCAAAGTGCGGTGAGAGATTCTGTCTCAAAAGAGGAGAAGTGATCGAGGAGATACCTGACCTCTGACCTCTACACACGTGTACACGTATGAACATGTATATGTACAAATCATACCATATAACAACATACAAAAAGGAGTGCTATTCTTAATTTTGAGTCTCTGAGTTCATTATTTCAATCCCTATATACTGATATGTGACTCTGCTTAAGAAATCATGTTCAGAGTTACCTGCAACAGACCCAATACCCCAATCAGACCACAGGAGCCATTCCTGAGCCATTCTGACACAGGGTACTTTGTTCAGGTATTTTATTTAGCTTGAGGACTTTGTTTTAATCAACTGTATAAAAATAAAAGTTTTTTTTCCAGGCTTCAATAAGAAGGTGGCCTGAGACCTACAAGGTCTGAATAATTGTTTTTGTTTTTGTTTTTGTTTTTGTAATGCTGTGAAAATTAAATGCCTTGTACCTCAATCACTAGACACATGCCCCTGTCATTATTTCCTAGGCTTGGCTTCTATTGCTAGTTGTTCTGGCTTAGATCAATTACACCGGGGAAGCTTCTAGTGAAGCCAAGAGCTGCCAACCCTCTCTGTTCCTTTAGGGTATTGCTCCTGCAGAGGAGGCGACTGAACACCTTGTGTTTTAGGATGCAGCAGAGAGGCAAATAGATCTAAGCAAGCATCCCCTCCTTGTTTGGGAAGGAGAGGGAAATGTATGCTTTGGGCTAGTGAAAGCAAAGGTAAATAGCCCCCCTGGACTGAAGCCTGATGGGTCTAATTGACCTGGGAATGACTAACTTAAACACAGGGAGTCTCTCGGCAATTCTAGAGGGCAAGGGATGTTAGGAAGAGCTTCAGTTCTTATAAT
This sequence comes from Mus caroli, assembly GCF_978045245.1. NCBI lineage: Eukaryota > Metazoa > Chordata > Mammalia > Rodentia > Muridae > Mus > Mus caroli. The sequence continues at coordinate 34,606,199 of NW_028227263.1, read as the reverse complement.
AACTGGTCATCTACCCCATAGATCTTCTGGGTTTTCAGGAGGTGGAGTAAAGGCAAAATTGGGCTTCAATTGCTGTTCTCTCATCCATGGCCTTCACCCTGAAGAGAGAGAAATTGGGAAGCACAGAGGGCAAGTTTTTCTTTCTTCTTTCTTTTGACAAATGCAAAGGAGCCAGCTCCAGTCTCCAGTCCTTGTGGAGTGAATTTTTTTTTTTTTTTTTTTTTTGCTACCACACCAATGGGAACACATTCTGGCTAACTATTGTTTAAAAAAGGAAAAAAAAATTTGGTCACAATAAAAAATGAGATTATTCCAATCATGAAAAGGAGAATAAAAGGTTAGGAGGAGATTAAAGCAACAATAAAAGAGCAATACATAGTGACAAAGGATATAAATCACAATAAAAGCAAAAGGTTAGGAATGTAAAAAGAATAATAGAATACAATGGACGAGTTTAAAAGAAAATGTAAAAGGCTATATACCACAAAAATTAAAGGTTAAGCATATAAAAATAAATGAGATGAAATATAAGACAAAAAGATTAAAAACTTAAGGTGAAACGTTAAGAAAAATAGAAAAGAATGAAGAAATTGGATTTGTTACTTAAGAACTAAAATGTAAAATGATAAAGGTAAAATAAAAGTCACAAAAATAATGTTAAGAAAAATCTTGGAGTGTGGAGAGATGGCTCAGCTGTTAAGAACACCTACTGCTCGTTCAGAAGATCTGAGCTTGCTTCCTAACATCCACACAAAGCAGCTCACTTGTAACTCCAGCTCCAGGTGATCTGATGCCCAATTCTGGCACACGCACTCACACACACACACACACACAAACACACAAATACATATTTAAAATAGGTCCTAAAATAATGTCTAAATATTTACAACATATATGATACAAGATGATGGTGGTGGTGATGATGATGGATTATGGTAGTTAATTCTTGTCAATGGAACAAAATCTAGAGTCATCTCATAAGACAAAACCTCAGCTGGTAAAATGCCCTCATCTGATTGGACTGTAGGCAAGTCTATGGGATATTTTCTTGATCAATGATTGATTTGGGTTTTTGCTAAGGGTAGTGTTGTCCCTAGGCATTTGGTCCTGGGTTGTATAAGAGTGCAAACTGGGCAAGCCAGGAGTTAAAAGCAAACTAACAAACAGGTAGATCAAGCCAGTTTCATCCATGGCCTCTTAGTTACTGCTTTGCAGTCCTGTCCCAGCCTCCCTTGATGATGGACAGTAGTCTTCAAGATGAACTCTTCCTCCCTAAGTTGCTTTTAGTCATTCACGATTTTTATCATAGCAATAGAAAGGAAACTAGGACAGTGGCCTAGGCGCCTTCTCACATGAAATGTCATGTGATGCTTTCAAGGATCATTTCAGACCAGCATGAAAACTCTGTGGTCTAGGTAAATATAACCACTTAAAATGCACAGTGCAGTCTATGGAAACTCACATCCACTTTCTCGTCTATAGCTCTTGCATCTAAAAGTCCTTAACTAGCAGACTGGGAACACAAACCTTTCTCTTAGTTGCAAATATTAACAGTTGAGTACCAGCAGTTAGAGATGAAGGAATCAACTCACTTAGTTCCCATCTGTCTTAGTTATTGTTCTTTTGATGTGAGGAGATACCATGACCAAGGCAACTTATAGGAGAAAGGATTTAAGTGGGGGCTTGCTTACAGTTTCAGATGGTTATTCCATTATCATCATGGTGGGGAGCAGGGCAGTGCACAGGCAGGCATATGTTGGGGAAGTAGCTGAGAGATCTACATCTTGATCTGCAGGTAGCAGGCGAAGAGGGAAACACTGGGTCTGGCATGGGCTTGTTAAACTTCAAAGCCCACCCCCTGGGACACACTTCTCCAACATGACCACCCATATTCCAATAAGGTAAAACCTTTAATTCCAGTGGCTCTCAATCTTCTCAGTGCTGTGACCCCTTAATATAGTTCCTTTTCTCATAGTGACCCCCCAATCATAAAATTACTTTCATTGCTACTTCATAACTATAATTTTGCTATTGTTATACACTCTAATGTAAAATATCTGTGTTTTCTGATGGTCTTAGGTGACCTTTGTGAAAGAGTCATTTGACTCCTTTATGGGTCATGATCCACAGGTTGAGAACTGCTGCCTTAGTCTTTTCCAAATAGTTCATCGATTAGAGATTAAGCATGCAAATATATGAACCTATGAGTGCCATTTTTTTAAATAAAAATTGTATTTACTTAGAAGCATTCAGAATGTCAACAAAACAGCCGCATTTTTTTTCTTTGCAATTACAGAGTGGTATTCAGTTAACAGAACAACAATTATCTTCATATAAGCTGTATCAGAGACAACTGAAGATGAAAAAAATAAAACCCAAAAATAAAACCAAAAGAAAAAACAAACAAACAAACAAAAAAACAAAAAACCAACAACCCCCCCCAAACCAAACTACTGTCCCCATATATAACTAATTTGTGCTGTGCACCAACAAGAACCTGCTTTAAATTTCCATGCCAACTTACAACCCTGAGACTGTACCAGGCAAGGTTAGTGGCTATTGAAAATACCACCAGGACAGGGCTATCTAAAGACACAATTGGTAGTGTGTTAACTATACAAAAAAGACACTGTTCAGTTTTAAAACAAATCTTACACAGCCTTACATTTCAATTTTTTTTTCTTTAAAAGGAGTGAGTTGTGTACAGGGGGGTTAAATGCTTTATAGATAAGAAAAAAACTGTGCTAGAACCAACATATTCATCATCATCATCTTCTTCTTCATCTTCACCTTCCTCTTCTTCCTCCTCTTCCTCATCCCCTTCATCCTCCTCATCTTCCTCTAGTTTTTTTCTTGCTCTTTTCAGCCTTGACCCCCCCTTTTTTTTGCTGCATCAGGTTATCCTTCAGCTCAGCAGCCTTCTTCTCATAGGGCTGCTTGTCATCTGTTGCAGTGTTGCTCCACATCTCTCCTAGTTTCTTTGCAACATCACCAATGAATAAGTCAGGATGCTCGCCTTTGATTTTGGGGCGGTACTCAAAACAGAACAAGAAGAAGACCGAAGGAGGCCTCTTGGGTGCATTGGGGTCCTTGAACTTCTTTTGGTCTCCCCTTTAGGGGGGAATGTAGGTTTTCATTTCTATTTCATTACCAGCCTTGTCAGCCTTTGCCATATTTTCAAATTTCTCCTTTTCTTTAGCAGACATGGTCTTCCACCTCTCCAAGCACTTCTCAGAGAACTCTGAGACGTTGTTGACAGAAGCATCCAGGTGTTTCTTCTTGTGCTCCTCCCAGCAGGGTTGCACAAAGAATGCATATGCGAACGTTTTGCCTCTCGGCTTCTTAGGATCTCCTTTGCCCATGTTTAGTTGATCAATGTACAGTCTATGGGTGCTATTTTTATTCAGACCACCACACCATCCCAACATACTTTCCCCTTCTCTTCTTACAGGTCAGTGCCAGAGTGCACACCGCTTGGATTCTGTCTGTATCTGGGTCTGTACGTGTGTTAGTGACTTATTTTGTTGCTATGACAAAAGCAACTTAAGGAGGGTAAGGTTTATTTCAGCTCACAGTCTATCATGGTGGGGAAGATCAGGAACTTGATGCATCTGTTCACAGTGTTCACAATCAGCTTGCTTTCTGCTTGTTATTCAGTTTAAGACCCTAGCCCATTGAACATTGCTACCTAGTGTTAAAGTGGGCCTTCCAACCTAACTTGTTATTTAATTTATATAATCTTTTGTATGCATGCCAAGAGACTAACCTAATCTAGATAATCCCTCACAAGTATGCCCAGAAGGTTGTCTCCAAGGTGATTTTAGACCCTCTTAAGTAGACAATCAGTATTTACTATCACAGCAATTAAATGAATTTGCTGTTTTCTGACAATATCGTAGCCAAGATTTTCCTGATAGTCTCTTGTTTGAGAACTCATTCTTTATTATATTCCTCAAGAATAGTTCATGTAAACAAAATTTCTGGAGTATTTATGTACATGTGTATGTGTATACACACACATATAATGATTGTACATGGAAAGGCATTTGGGATGGGTATAAAAATCTTTATCTTTGATTTCCTTTCCTAGAAAAATCTGATAAGAATTATTCTTCACCATATTGTGTTAAATGGTATCATCTGATATTAGCCTGTGTTTGTTTTATAATTCTCATATTCTCTTATAGCCTTATTATCTTGTTTGGTTATTGCAAGGATACTTTACTATCAGGGTATCATAATTACATTAGGGTATGTCCCAGTTTTGACCATTTGGGGGTCAGTTTTCCCTACTACACCATCTGTCTTTTTCATATGTAGAGTTTTTAATCTCATTTAAATGTTATTGAATTATATTTTAGGCATTTATTCTGTCATAGTTCTGGTATTGTCGTTTGGTGACAGCAATCATCCATGTGTTAGATTTTCTGCATATCTTATTATCATTCTCACCATAATCCCTTTTATCTCTTCATTTGTCTCTATTCCATTTATTTTGTCTTCTCACTTTTATATTCTGTATCATCTACAGTGCATTTTCTATTTAAAACTGTAATATATACTTTATTTGGGGGAAAATTATTTATCCTCTTTTATTTCCAAATTCTGACAGTTTTTATCTTATTATTACTTTCTAGAACTGACACTGCTTGCTCCTGTTTGTTCCTTTATTAGCCATTGCCTAAATTGGAAAGGAACACTTGCTTTCCTGGTGTGTATATTTGTGTCTTCTTGGTATGTATTTGTTGGATCCTGCTGGTGTTTTTGGTATAACCTCTGTGTTCTTTCTTGATCCTGCCCATAGATATATCCCCCTAGGGGTCTTATTTTCTCCTGGGAATTCACTTTTTCTTGATGACTGCTAAGACCTGCCAGTAAAGCCTAAATTTTGCTTGGTTCTCCCATCCCTTCTCTTAGGAGTCCCACAGGGTTCTTCTGGGTCTCACTTGTTTTGGGGATTACATAAACTTGAAGTCTTCAATTTTTCCGTTTCTTATTTTCATGTTTTGTATTCTTTATTCTTCTTATTGCTAATCTATATGAATTCTAAAAGGAATAGCCCCAAACAGTATAAAGCTATATGGTAAACAAACAAATAAACAATAACAACAAACCCTCCCCAGTGATGTTAGTGTCCAAAGAGTAGATAGCTGTTTAAAAGAAAAGCAAGGGAAGGGTAAACACAAATTCCAGTGTAATGTTTATCTCTGGGCTCAAAGGGATTTAGAAGGCAGGGAAATGTAATTGCAACGGTAGATGTTCGAAGATATTGTTAATATTTTATTTCCTGTATTGATATTAAATTCATAGGGATTCCCACTATTGCTTACCACATATAATTGTTATGATTGGACTATTGCTTAATAAAAGGCAGTAAAATCCTTTATGTAATCAAGGAAAACATTATTTATTTATTTATTTATTTATTACTTATTCACTTTATATCCTGCTCACTGCCACAGTCCAGCTCACCTTGCCACAATTCTTCCCCCACCACCTCCCCTTCTCCTCTGAGGGGGTGGGGACACCCATAGGTATCCTCATCCCAAGTTCTGGCACATCAAGTCTCTGTGAGTTTAGGTATGTCCTCCCCCACTGAGGCCAGACAAGGCAGCTAGAACATAATATATATACAGGTAACAGCTTTGGGATAGCCCTCACTCCAGCTGAAGACCAAGCTACACACCTGGGAGGCCTAGGTCCAGCTGGTGGATATGGTCTTTGGTTGGCAGTTCAGTCTCTGAGAGACCCAAGGGTCCATGTTAGTTGACTCAAATGGTATTCTTGTGGAGTTTCTATCCCCTTCAGGGCCCACAATCCTTCCTCCTATTCTTTCATAAGAGTCCCCAAGCTCCATCCACTGTTTGGCTGTGGGTGTCTGCATCTGTTTGAGTCAGCTGTTGGGTAGAGCCTCTCAGAGGACAGCTATGTTAGATTCCTGTCTGCAAGCATAACAGAGTGTCATTAATAGTGTCAGGGATTTGCGCTTGTCAATGAGATGGGGCTCAAGTTGGACAGGTTATTGGTTGGCCATTTCTCCAGTCTCTGCTCCATCCCCCATCCCTGCATTTCTTGTAGACAGGATACATTTGGGTTGAAGGTTTAGTGGAGAGGAGCAGGGAGCGCCATCTTGGTTCCGGGACTCCACCGAACTTAGGAACTTAGTCTGCACAGGTGAGAGTGTGCACCACAGAAGCTGACAGCTTCTGTGACCTGCCAAAGCAACACAGCATCTGGGAAAGGTCCTGTTTTGGGCCTTCTTATTCGGCCAGGAGGAGGTCCAAACACCAGATATCTGTGCACCTTCCCTGTAAGAGGAGAGCTTACCAGCAGAGAGTGCTCTAACCACTGAAACTCAGAGGAGAGAGCTTGTCTCCCAGGTATGCTGATAGACGTTAATCAGAATCACCAGAAGAACAATCTCTAAACAGAGACAACTATAACAACTAACTCCAGAGATTACCAGATGGCGAAAGGTAAATGTAAGAATCTTACTAACAGAAACCAAGACCACTCACCATCATCAGAACCCAGCACTCCCACTTCGCCCAGTCCAGGGAACCCCAACACACCCGAAAAGCTAGACCTGGATTTAAAAGCATATCTCATGATGATGGTAGAGGACATCAAGAAGGACTTAAATAACTCACTTAAAGAAATACAGGAGAACACTGCTAAACAAATAGAAGAAATTAAAGAGGAAACACAAAAATCCCTTAAAGAATTGCAGGAAAATATAACCAAACAGGTAGAAGACATTAAAGAGGAAACACAAAAATCCCTTAAAGAATTGCAGGAAAACACAACCAAACAGGTGATAGAATTGAATAAAAACCATACAAGACCTAAAAAGGGAAGTAGACACAATAAAGAAAACCCAAAGTGAGGCAACACTGAAGATAGAAAAAATAGGAAAGAAATCTGGAACCATAGATGCGAGCATCAGCAACAGAATACAAGAGATGGAAGAGAGAATCTCAGGTGCAGAAGATTCCATAGAGAACATTGGCACAACAATCAAAGAAAATGGAAAATGCAAAAAGATCCTAACTCAAAACATCCAGGAAATCCAGGACACAATGAGAAGACCAAACCTACGGATAATAGGAGTGGATGAGAATGAAGATTTTCAACTCAAAGGACCAACAAACATCTTCAACAAAATTATAGAAGAAAACTTCCCAAACCTAAAGAAAGACATGCCCATGAACATACAAGAAGCCTACAGAACTCCAAATAGACTGGACCAGAAAAGAAATACCTCCTGACACATAATAATCAGAACAACAAATGCTCTAAATAAAGATAGAATACTAAAAGCAGTAAGAGAAAAAGGCCAAGTAACATATAAAGGCAAGCCTATCAGAATTACACCAGATTTTTCACCAGAGACTATGAAAGCCAGAAGATCCTGGACAGATGTTATACAGACACTAAAAGAACACAAATTCCAGCCCAGGCTACTATACCCAGCCAAACTCTCAATTACCATAGATGGAGAAACCAAAGTATTCCACAACAAAACCAAATTCACACATTATCTTTCCATGAATCCAGCCCTTCAAAGGATAATAACAGAAAAAAACCAATACAAGGACAGGAACCACGCCCTAGAAACAACAAGAAGGTAATCTATCAACAAACCTAAAAGAAGACAGCCACAAGAACAGAATGCCAACTTTAACAACAAAAATAACAGGAAGCAACAATTACTTTTCCTTAATATCTCTTAATATCAATGGACTCAACTTCCCAATAAAAAGACATAGACTAACAAACTGGCTACACAAACAAGACCCAACATTTTGGTGCTTACAGGAAACTCATCTCAGAGAAAAAGATAGACACTACCTCAGAATGAAAGGCTGGAAAACAATTTTCCATGCAAATGGTATGAAGAAAGAAGGTGGAGTAGCCATTCTAATATCTGATAAGATTGACTTCCAACCCAAAGTCATCAAAAAAGACAGGGAGGGGCACTTCATACTCATCAAAGGTAAAATCCTCCAAGAGGAACTATCAATTCTGAATATCTATGCTCCAAATACAAAGGCAGCCACATTCATTAAAGAAACTTTAGTAAAGCTCAAAGCACACATTGCACCTCACAATAGTGAGAGACTATAATAATTGCACCTCATAATAGTGGGAGACTTCAACACACCACTTTCACCAATGGACAGATCATGGAAACAGAAACTAAACAGGGACACAGTGAAACTAACAGAAGTTATGGATCTGGCAGATATCTACAGAACATTCTATCCTAAAACAAAAGGATATACCTTCTTCTCAGCACCTCATGGTACCTTCTCCAAAATTGACCACATAATTGGTCACAAAACAGGCCTCAACAGATACAAAAATATTGAAATTGTCCCATGCATCCTATCAGATCACCATGGACTAAGGCTGATATTCAATAATAAAATAAATAATAGAAAGCCAACATTCACGTGGAAACTGAACAACACTCTTCTCAATGATACCTTGGTCAAGGAAGGAATAAAGAAAGAAATTAAGGACTTTTTAGAGTTCAATGAAAATGAAGCCACAACATACCCAAACTTATGGGACACAATGAAAGCATTTCTAAGAAGAAAACTCATAGCTCTGAGTGCCTCCAAAAAGAAACTAGAGAGAGCACACATTAGGAGCTTGACAACACACTTAAAAGCACTAGAACAAAAGGAAGCAAATTCACCCAAGAGGAGTAGACGGCAGGAAATAATCAAACTCAGGGGCGAAATCAACCAAGTGGAAACAAGAAGAACTATTCAAAGAATCAACCAATCAAGGAGCTGGTTCTTCGAGAAAATCAACAAGATAGATAAACCCTTAGCCTTTAGCCAGACTCACTAGAGGGCACAGGGAAAGCATTCTAATTAACAAAATCAGAAATGAAAAAGGAGACATAACAACAGATCCCGAAGACATCCAAAACATCATCAGATCCTTCTACAAAAGGCTATACTCAACAAAACTGGAGAACCTGGATGAAATGGAGAAGTTCCTAGACAGATACCAGGTACCAAAGTTGAATCAAGATCAGGTTAATGATCTAAACAGCCCTATATCCCCCAAAGAAATAGAAGCAGTCATTAATAGTTTCCCAACCAAAAAAAGCCCAGGACCAGATGGGTTTAGTGCAGAGTTCTATTAGACCTTCAAAGAAGATCTAATCCCAGTTCTTCACAAACTATTCCACAAAATAGAAACAGAAGGTACTCTACCCAACTCATTCTATGAAGCCACAATTACTCTGATACCTAAACCACAAAAAGACCCAACAAAGATAGAAAACTTCAGACCAATATCCCTTATGAATATTGATGCAAAAATCCTCAATACAACCCTCTTCCGGTCAGAAAAGCACCTGGGCAGCTGGGGCGCAGGGTCTGCTGACACTCGCCAGCTACCCACAACACCCGCCACAGGATCTTAAGACTTCTGGTGAGTGGAGCACAGCTTCTGCTCCAATCCAATTGCGCGGGACCTGAGACTGCATTAGTTAGGGAAGCAGAAACCGGCCTGAGTAGGACCACAGGCCTCATCCGGCTGGATCAGCGCCGGGGTAGCGGGAGCGGAGGGTTGCCTGACACCCGCCAGCTACCCACAACCCCCGCCGCAGGATTTTGGGACTGCTGGTGAGTGGAACACAGCTTCTGCTCCAATCCAATTGCGCGGGACCTGAGACTGCATTAGTTAGGGAAGCAGAAACCGGCCTGAGTAGGGCCACAGGCCTCATCCGGCCAGATCAGCGCCGGGGTAGCGGGAGCGCAGGGTTGCCTGACACCCGCCAGCTACCCACGACCCCCGCCGCAGGATTTTGGGACTGCTGGTGAGTGGAACACAGCTTCTGCTCCAATTCAATTGCGCGGGACCTGAGACTGCATTAGTTAGGGAAGCAGAAACCGGCCTGAGTAGGGCCACAGGCCTCATCCGGCCGGATCAGCGCCGGGGTAGCGGGAGCACAGGGTTGCCTGACACCCGCCAGCTACCCACGACCCCCACCGCAGGATTTTGGGACTGCTGGTGAGTGGAACACAGCTTCTGTTCCAGTCCAATCACGCGGGACCTGAGACTGCTCTGGTTGGGGAGAGAGAAATCCGGCCTACATAGGGCCACAACCCTCTTCCGGTCAGAAAAGCACCGGGGCAGCTGGGGCGCAGGGTCGGCTGACACTCACCAGCTACCCACAACACCCACCACAGGATCTTAAGACTTCTGGAGAGTGGAACACAGCTTCTGCTCCAATCCAATTGCACGCGGGACCAGAGTCTGCATTAGTTAGGGAAGCAGAAAAACGGCCTGTGTAGGACCACAGGCCTCTTCCGGCTGGACCAGCACCGGGGTACCGTCAGCTACCCACGACCCCCGCCGCAGGATTTAGAGACTGCTGGTGAGTGGAACACAGCTTCTGCTCCAATCTTTAAACAGTGACAACGATAACAACTAACCCCAGAGATTACCAGATGGCGAAAGGTAAACGTAATAATCTTACTAACAGAAACCAAGACCACTCACCATCATCAGAACCCAGCACCCCCACTTCGCCCAGTCCAGGGCACCCCAACACACCGGAAAAGCTAGACACGGATTTAAAAGCATATCTCCTGATGATGATAGAGAACTTCAAGAAGGACTTTAATAACACACTTAAAGAAATGCAGGAGAACACTGCTAAACAGGCAGAAGACAATAAAGAGAAAGCACAAAAATCCCTTAAAGAATTGCAGGAGAACACTGCTAAAGAGTTACAAATCCTTAAAGAAAAACACGATAACATAATCAAACAGGTAGAAGTCCTTACAGAAAAACAGGAAAACACATCCAAACAGATGATGGAAATGAACAAAACCATACTAGACCTAAAAAGGGAAGTAGACACAATAAAGAAAACCCAAAATGAGGCAACACTGGAGATAGAAACCCTAGGAAAGAAATCTGGAACCATAGATACGAGCATCAGCAACAGAATACAAGAGATGAAAGAGAGAATCTCAGGTGCAGAAGATTCCATAGAGAACATCGGCACAACAATCAAGGAAAATGTAAAATGCAAAAAGATCCTAACTCAAAACATCCAAGAAATACAGGACGCAATGAGAAGACCAAACCTACGGATAATAGGAGTGGATGAGAATGAAGATTTTCAACTCAAAGGACCAGCAAACATCTTCAACAAAATTATAGAAGAAAACTTCCCAAATCTAAAGAAAGAGATGCCCATGAACATACAAGAAGCCTACAGAACTCCAAATAGACTGGACCAGAAAAGAAATACCTCCCGACACATAATAATCAGAGCAACAAATGCTCTAAATAAAGATAGAATACTAAAAGCAGTAAGAGAAAAAGGCCAAGTAACATATAAAGGCAAGCCTATCAGAATTACACCAGATTTTTCACCAGAGACTATGAAAGCCAGAAGATCCTGGACGGATGTTAAACAGACACTAAAAGAACACAAATTCCAGCCCAGGCTACTATACCCAGCCAAACTCTCAATTAACATAGATGGAGAAACCAAAGTATTCCACGACAAAACCAAATTCACACATTATCTCTCCACGAATCCAGCCCTTCAAAGGATAATAACAGAAAAAAACCAATACAAGGACAGGAACCACGCCCTAGAAACAACAAGAAGGTAATCCCTCAACAAACCTAAAAGAAGACAGCCACAAGAACAAAATGCCAACTTTAACAACAAAAATAACAGGAAACAACAATTACTTTTCCTTAATATCTCTTAATATCAATGGACTCAACTCCCCGATAAAAAGACATAGACTAACAAACTGGCTACACAAACAAGACCCAACATTTTGCTACTTACAGGAAACTCATCTCAGAGAAAAGGATAGACACTACCTCAGAATGAAAGGCTGGAAAACAATTTTCCAAGCAAATGGCATGAAGAAACAAGCTGGAGTAGCCATTCTAATATCTGATAAGATTGACTTCCAACCCAAAGTCATTAAAAAAGACAGGGAGGGACACTTCATACTCATCAAAGGTAAAATCCTCCAAGAGGAACTATCAATCCTGAATATCTATGCTCCAAATACAAAGGCAGCCACATTCATTAAAGAAACTTTAGTAAAGCTCAAAGCACACATTGCACCTCATACAATAATAGTGGGAGACTTCAACACACCACTTTCACCAATGGACAGATCAGGGAAACAGAAACTAAACAGGGACACAGTGAAACTAACAGAAATTATGAATCAAATGGATCTGGCAGATATCTACAGAACATTCTATCCTAAAACAAAAGGATATACCTTCTTCTCAGCACCTCATGGTACCTTCTCCAAAATTGACCACATAATTGGTCACAAAGCAGGCCTCAACAGATATAAAAATATTGAAATTGTCCCATGCATCCTATCAGATCACCATGGCCTAAGGCTGATCTTCAATAACAAAATAAATAGAAAGCCAACCTTCACGTGGAAACTGAACAACACTCTTCTCAATGATACCTTGGTCAAGGAAGGAATAAAGAAAGAAATTAAGGACTTTTTAGAGTTCAATGAAAATGAAGCCACAACATACCCAAACTTATGGGACGCAATGAAAGCATTTCTAAGAGGAAAACTCATAGCTCTGAGTGCCTCCAAAAGGAAACTAGAGAGAGCACACATTAGCAGCTTGACAACACACCTAAAAGCACTAGAACAAAAGGAAGCAAATTCACCCAAGAGGAGTAGACGGCAGGAAATAATCAAACTCAGGGGTGAAATCAACCAAGTGGAAACAAGAAAAACTATTCAAAGAATCAACCAATCAAGGAGCTGGTTCTTTGAGAAAATCAACAAGATAGATAAACCCTTAGCCAGACTCACTAGAGGGCACAGGGAAAGCATCCTAATTAACAAAATCAGAAATGAAAAAGGAGACATAACAACAGATCCTGAAGACATCCAAAACACCATCAGATCCTTCTACCAAAGGCTATACTCAACAAAACTGGAGAACTGGATGAAATGGAGAAGTTCCTAGACAGATACCAGGTACCAAAGTTGAATCAAGATCAGGTTAATGATCTAAACAGCCCTATATCCCCCAAAGAAATAGAAGCAGTCATTAATAGTCTCCCAACTAAAAAAAGCCCAGGACCAGATGGGTTTAGTGCAGAGTTCTATCAGACCTTCAAAGAAGATCTAATCCCAGTTCTTCACAAACTATTCCACAAAATAGAAACAGAAGGTACTCTACCCAACTCATTCTATGAAGCCACAATTACTCTGATACCTAAACCACAAAAAGACCCAACAAAGATAGAAAACTTCAGACCAATATCCCTTATGAATATTGATGCAAAAATCCTCAATAAAGTTCTTGCTAACCGAATCCAAGAACACATCAAAACAATCATCCATCCTGACCAAGTAGGTTTCATCCCAGGGATGCAGGGATGGTTCAATATACGGAAATCCATCAACGTAATCCAGTATATAAACAAACTCAAAGACAAAAACCACATGGTCATCTCCTTAGATGCGGAAAAAGCATTTGACAAGATCCAACACCCATTCATGATAAAAGTCTTGGAAAGATCAGGAATTCAAGGCCCATACCTAAACATGATAAAAGCAATCTACAGCAAACCAGTAGCCAACATCAAAGTAAATGGTGAGAAGCTTGAAGCAATCCCTCTAAAATCAGGGACTAGACAAGGCTGTCCACTTTCTCCATACCTATTCAACATTGTACTTGAAGTCCTAGCCAGAGCAATTCGACAACAAAAGGAGATCAAAGGGATACAAATTGGAAAAGATGAAGTCAAAATATCACTTTTTGCAGATGATATGATAGTATATATAAGTGACCCTAAATATTCCACCAGAGAACCCCTAAGCCTGATAAACAGCTTCGGTGAAGTAGCTGGATATAAAATTAACTCAAACAAATCAATGGCCTTTCTCTACACAAAGAATAAACAGGCTGAGAAAGAAATTAGGGAAACAACACCCTTCTCAATAGTCACAAATAATATAAAATATCTTGGCGTGACTCTAACTAAGGAAGTGAAAGATCTGTATAATAAAAACTTCAAGTCTCTGAAGAAAGAAATTATAGAAGATCTCAGAAGATGGAAAGATCTCCCATGCTCATGGATTGGCAGGATCAACATTGTAAAAATGGCTATCTGGCCAAAAGCAATCTACAGATTCAATGCAATCCCCATCAAAATTCCAAATCAATTCTTCAACGAATTAGAAAGTGCAATCTGCAAATTCATCTGGAATAACAACAAACCTAGGATAGCAAAAACTCTTCTCAAGGATAAAAGAACCTCTGGTGGAATCACCATGCCGGACCTAAAGCTCTACTACAGAGCAATTGTGATAAAAACTGCATGGTACTGGTATAGTGACAGACAAATAGACCAATGGAATAGAATTGAAGACCCAGAAATGAACCCACACACCTATGGTCACTTGATCTTCGACAAGGGAGCTAAAAACATCCAGTGGAAGAAAGACAGCATTTTCAACAAATGGTGCTGGCACAACTGGTTGTTAACATGTAGAAGAATGCGAATCGATCCATTCCTATCTCCTTGTACTAAGGTCAAGTCTAAGTGGATCAAGGAACTTTACATAAAACCAGAGACACTGAAACTTATAGAGGAGAAAGTGGGGAAAAGCCTTGAAGATATGGGCACAGGGGAAAAATTCCTGAATAGAACAGTAATGGCTTGTGCTGTAAGATCGAGAATTGACAAGTGGGACCTCATGAAACTACAAAGCTTCTGCAAGGCTAAAGACACCATCAATAAGACAAAAAAACCACCAACAGATTGGGAAAGGATCTTCACCTATCCTAAATCAGATAAGGGACTAATATCCAATATATATAAAGAAATCAAGAAGGTGGACTCCAGAAAGTCAAATAACCCCATTAAAAAATGGGGCTCAGAACTGAACAAAGAATTCTCACCTGAGGAATACCGAATGGCAGAGAAGCACCTGAAAAAATGTTCAACATCCTTAATCATCAGGGAAATGCAACTCAAAACAACCCTGAGATTCCACCTCACACCAGTCAGAATGGCTAAGATCAAAAATTCAGGTGACAGCAGATGCTGGCGAGGATGTGGAGAAAGAGGAACACTCCTCCATTGTTGGTGGGATTGCAAGCTTGTACAACCACTCTGGAAATCAGTCTGGCGGTTCCTCAGAAAATTGGACATAGTACTACTGGAGGATCCAGCAATACCTCTCCTGGGCATATATCCAGAAGATGTCCCAACCGGTAAAAAGGACACATGCTCCACTATGTTCATAGCAGCCCTATTTATAATAGCCAGAAGCTGGAAAGAACCCAGATGTCCCTCAACAGAGGAATGGATACAGAAATTATGGTACATTTATACAATGGAGTACTACTCAGCTATTAAAAAGAATGAATTTATGAAATTCCTAGCCAAATGGATGGACCTGGATGGCATCATCTTGAGTGAAGTAACACAATCACAAAAGAACTCACACAATATGTATTCATTGATAAGTGGATATTAGCCCAAAACTTAGGATACCCAAGATATAAGATACAATTTGATAAACGCATGAAACTCAAGAAGAATGAAGACCAAAGTGTGGACACTGTGCACCTTCTTAGAATTGGGAACAAAACACCCAGGGAAGGAGTTACAGAGACAAAGTTTGTAGCTGTGATGAAAGGATGGATCATTTAGAGACTGCCGTATCCAGGGATCCGTCCCATAATCAGCTTCTAAACGCTGACACCATTGCATACACTAGCAAGATTTTGCTGAAAGGACCCAAATATAGCTGTCTCTTGTGAGACTATGCCGGGGCCTAGCAAACACAGGAGTGGATGTTCACAGTCAGCTATTGGATGTATCACAGGGCTCCCAATGGAGAAGCTAGAGAAAGTACCCAAGGAGCTAAATGGATCTGCAACCCTATTGTTGGAACAACATGATGTACTAACCAGAACCCTGGAGCTCTTGTCTCTAGCTGCATATGTATCGACAGATGGCCTAGTCGGCCATCAATGGAAAGAGAGGCCCATTGGACTTGCAAACTTTATATGCCCCAATATAGGGGAATGCCAGGGCCAAAAGAATGGGAATGGGTGGGTAGGGAAGTGGGGGGCGCTATGGGGGACTTTTGGGATAGTATTGGAAATGTAATTGAGGAAAATATGTAATAAAAATATAAAAAAAAAAAAATCCTCAATAAAGTTCTTGCTAACCGAATCCAAGAACACATCAAAACAATCATCCATCCTGACCAAGTAGGTTTCATCCCAGGGATGCAGGGATGGTTCAATATACGGAAATCCATCAACGTAATCCTGTATATAAACAAACTCAAAGACAAAAACCACATGGTCATCTCGTTAGATGCGGAAAAAGCATTTGACAAGATCCAACACCCATTCATGATAAAAGTCTTGGAAAGATCAGGAATTCAAGGCCCATACCTAAACATGATAAAAGCAATCTACAGACACCAGTAGCCAACATCAAAGTAAATGGTGAGAAGCTTGAAGCAATCCCTCTAAAATCAGGGACTAGACAAGGCTGTCCACTTTCTCCATACCTATTCAACATTGTACTTGAAGACCTAGCCAGAGCAATTCGACAACAAAAGGAGATCAAAGGGATACAAATTGGAAAAGATGAAGTCAAAATATCACTTTTTGCAGATGATATGATAGTATATATAAGTGACCCTAAAAATTCCACCAGAGAACTCCTAAACCTGATAAACAGCTTCGGTGAAGTAGCTGGATATAAAATTAACTCAAACAAGTCAATGGCCCTTCTCTACACAAAGAATAAACAGGCTGAGAAAGAACTTAGGGAAACAACACCCTTCTCAATAGTCACAAATAATATAAAATATCTTGGCGTGACTCTAACTAAGGAAGTGAAAGATCTGTATAATAAAAACTTCAAGTCTCTGAAGAAAGAAATTATAGAAGATCTCAGAAGATGGAAAGATCTCTCATGCTCATGGATTGGCAGGATCAACATTGTAAACATGGGTATCTGGCCAAAAGCAATCTACAGATTCAATGCAATCCCCATCAAAATTCCAAATCAATTCTTCAACGAATTAGAAAGTGCAATCTGCAAATTCATCTGGAATAACAAAAAACCTAGGATAGCAAAAACTCTTCTCAAGGATAAAAGAACCTCTGGTGGTATCACCATGCTGGATCTAAAGCTTTACTACAGAGCAATTGTGATAAAATCTCCATGGTACTGGTATAGCAACAGACAAGTAGACCAATGGAATAGAATTGAAGACCCAGAAATGAACCCACACACTTATGGTCACTTGATCTTCGACAAGGGAGCTAAAACCATCCAGTGGAAGAAAGACAGCATTTTCAACAAATGGTGCTGGCACAACTGGTTGTTATCATGTAGAAGAATACGAATTGATCATACCTATCTCCTTGTACTAAGGTCAAGTCTAAGTGGATCAAGGAACTTCACATCAAACCAGAGACACTGAAACTTATAGAGGAGAAAGTGAGGAAAAGCCTTGAAGATATGGGCACAGGGGAAAAATTCTTGAATATAACAGCAATGGCTTGTGCTGTAAGATCAAGAATTGACAAGTGGGACCTCATGAAACTGCAAAGCTTCTGCAAGGCAAAAGACACCATTAATAAGACAAAAATCCACCAACAGATTGGGAAAGGATCTTTACCTATCCTAAATCAGATAAGGGACTAATATCCAATATATAAAAAGAACTCAAGAAGGTGGACTCCAGAAAATCAAATAACCCCATTAAAAAATGGGACTCAGAACTGAACAAAGAATTCTCACCTGAGGAATACCGAATGGCAGAGAAGCACCTGAAAAAATGTTCAACATCCTTAATCATCAGGGAAATGCAAATCAAAACAACCCTGAGATTCTACCTCACACCAGTCAGAATGGCTAAGATCAAAAATTCAGGTAACAGCAGATGCTGGCGAGGATGTGGAGAAAGAGGAACACTCCTCCATTGTTGGTGGGATTGCAAGCTTGTACAACCACTCTGGAAATCAGTCTGGCGGTTCCTCAGAAAATTGGACATAGTACTACCGGAGGATCCAGCAATACCTCTCCTGGGCATATATCCAGAAGATGTCCCAACCGGTAAGAAGGACACATGCTCCACTATGTTCATAGCAGCCTTATTTATAATAGCCAGAAGCCCGAAAGAACCCAGATGCCCCTCAACAGAGGAATGGATACAGAAATTATGGTACATCTACACAATGGAGTACTACTCAGCTATTAAAAAGAATGAATTTATGAAATTCCTAGCCAAATGGATGGACCTGGAGGGTATCATCTTGAGTGAGGTAACACAATCACAAAGGAACTCACACAATATGTATTCACTGATAAGTGGATATTAGCCCAAAACTTAGGACACCCAAGATATAAGATACAATTTGCTAAACGCTTGAAACTCAAGAAGAATGAAGACCAAAGTGTGGACACTATGCCCCTTCTTAGAATTGGGAACAAAACACCCATGGAAGGAGTTACAGAGACAAAGTTTCGTGCTGTGATGAAATGATGGACCATCTGCAGACTGCCGTATCCAGGGATCCATCCCATAATCATCTTCTAAATGCTGACACCATTGCATACACTAGCAAGATTTTGCTGAAAGGTCCCAGATATAGCGGTCTCTTGTGAGACTATGCCGGGGCCTAGCAAATACAGAAGTGGATGCTCACAGTCAGCTATTGGATGGATCACAGGGCTCCCAATGGAGAAGCTAGAGAAAGTACCCAAGGAGCTAAAGGGATCTGCAACCCTATAGGGGAAATAACATGATGAACTAACCAGTACCCCGGAGCTCTTTTCTCTAGCTGCTTATGTATCGAAAGATTCCCTAGTTGGCCATCACTGGAAAGAGAGGCCCATTGGACTTGCAAACTTTATATGCCCCAATACAGGGGAATGCCAGGGCCAAAAGAATGGGAATGGGTGGGTAGGGAAGTGGGGGGGGTATGGGGGACTTTTGGGATAGCATTGGAAATGTAATTGAGGAAAATACATAATAAAAAAATATTAAAAATTAAAAAAAAGAAAGTTTAGTGGGTGAGTTGGTGTCCCTGTTGCTCCATTGGGGTTCCTGCCTGGCTCCAGGAGGTGACCTCTTCAGGTTCCATATCCCCAATGCTGTGGGTCACAGATAAAATCACCCCCATTGATTCTTGGGCACCTTCCTTATCCCAGGTTTTTGTCTCATCTTGGAGATGCCCCCTACCTCCTCACTCTTGTCAATTGCAGATTTCCATTCATTCCATCTGCCCATCCATTGTGTCCCTCTACACACCTGATCCTGAACCCCCACATTCTCCTCTCCATCTCCTCTCCCACACAGTTCTCTCCCCTGTCTTCCTCTTATGACTATTTTATACCCTCTTCTAAGTAAGATTCAAACATCCTCACTTCTGGCTTCCTTCTTGTTTAGCTTCTGTGGATCTGTGGATTGTAGCATGGGTATTTCTGTATTTTATGGCTAATATCCACTTACAAGTGAGTATATACCATGCATGTACTTTTGGGACTGGGTTACTTCACTCAGAATAAAATTCTCAAGATTCCTCTATTTGCCTGTAAAATTCATGATGTCTTTGTTTTTTATAGCTTAACAGAATTCCATTGAATAGATGTACTACATTTTCTTTATCCATTCTTCATTTGAGGGTCATCTAGATTGTTTCTAGTTTCTGGCTATTATAAAAAAGTGGCTATTATGAAAAAAGTTGCTATGAACATAGTTGAGCAAGTGTTTTGTGGGATGGTGGAGCATCTTTTGGGTATATTCCCAGGAGTGGCATAGCTGTATCTTGAGGTAGAACTACTCCTAGCTTTCTGAAACCACCAAATTGATTTCCAAAATGGTTATACAAGTTTGCACTTCTACCAGCAATGGAGGAATGAAGGAGAACATTTTTAATGACTTGAAATACAATTAATTTCAATTCTAATATTGCTAATAATATTATGTTTAAAAAATGAAAAGAGAAGCTCAGGGGCTACAGAAATGATGAAGTCAAAAAAGTGTTTGCTGTACAAGCACAAAGACCCATGTGAAAACAAGGCATGAGAGATATACACATGAAACCCAGAGTTAGGGTGAGTGAATGGAGACAAACATTCCTAGATAGAGCTCATTGGCCAGCCTGCTTAGCCACTCAGTGAGCTCCGGGGTCAGTGAGAAACCCTGTCTCAAAAAATAAGAAGGAGCGTGCTTGAGAAAGACACCTGATGAAACCTTTGGCCTACACACACATGTACATAAACACACACACACACACACACACACACACACACACACACACACACACACACACTATGGGGCTGACTTTCTAACATAAGTGAAGATTGGTCCATAATATGCTCACAGTAGATTGTCTTGCTTGGGTTATGCTGGGGTGCCTAAAGTAGAAAGTCAGGGGGTATGAGTAATAATAACAGGGGTCTTTGTCCCTACATTCCAGCCTCCTGAAGCCACAACCATACAAGGTTCTCTTCTTTGCAACCCTTTTTCAGAGAACTTGAAGTGTGTTCCTCAGGGAACAGGACCAGAAAGCACAAGAGCATAATATCAAGAGAAGCACAGACTCTCTAGCTTCCCATGTACTGATATAGAAAAGGGAAACAAAAACAGCAATCAATATATATGGCATGTCCTACTATTGTGAAAAATGCAAACACATCTATTTATCTACCCATCTCTCTCTCTCTGTTCTGAAGACAGAAAATGTCAGGACTGAGAGGTCCAAAAACCATGGGAGTAAAAATTTCAATTCCCTGGGAAGCATACTGAATTCCTCAAAAGGAGACACTGAGTGATGGTGGGCCTTCAGTCATTGTCAACCCTGATTTAGGGAGGGCAAGTCTGGAGCTGAGTCAGCTCCTTGGACACCTAGCTAGAGGAGATAACAAGGCCAGAACTGAGCTGATTTTCAAAATTCTTCAAGGTCTTACCAATAATAATAATATGAACATAGTAGCCAATCAAAATTGTACTAATGTCACTGCTTTGTCCCTACCAATCATATTAGAGGTTACCTAATCCTTCTGGATAATTCTCCTACCCCCACATAAAAAGGGGTCTGTAAACCCCTTCAGTGATCACCAGTTTGATGAAAAGTTGACCCCTGCATGCTGGCAATTTCTGCAGGATAAATACTCTGCTATTTGAGTCTGGGTCTTCCTTCAGTGATTCTTGGACCCTAACAAGGACTATGGTTATCATGGTGTAGAGGATAGAAGGAAAAGGTTTCACTTCCTACTTAAATAATTTAAAAATATATGGTGGGTTTGTGTATGATTGTTGTTTTTGAGGAAAATAAAAAATAAGAAGGCATCTTGTTCTGGCGCCAGCATTCATAGCTGGGATCCCTGCTGTTCCTTGCAGGGAATGCCAGCCAGGTACTACCTTCTCCCCCTCCAAAGAGTTTATAACAACCTCTGTGCCCAGCTTGCACTCTGACTTGTCATCTGGTCATTCTTTAGAGTCCACGTCTCCAGTCCCATCTCTCCTCAATGGCTCTGACAACTCAAGGTTCCCAGATACAACATGCAAATTAGCTTCTCTTAAAAACTGACCAAGGAGCTGTGACTAAACATAATGTTAAAAACAGAGAGGTTGTGAATGTGTGTCTGCATTTGTCCCTCTCCTAGATCCCCTTCTTCACACGATAAGCTTTATAATCATGATTTATAACCATGGGCTATATAACATATAAGCTGTATAGCATGACTTATAACCATGGGTTCTGCCTTGGGACTGCTAACCACATGGTACTATGGTTTCCCATCTGGTCCAGAGTCCATGAATGTCACCAGTGGAGGCAAGCCCAAAATGCTAGGCACTGGTAGGAAGCTGAGGTTGTCCTGAAGCCAAACGGCTCCACTTGCCTACCCCAGGCATGGAAGCTAGTCAGCTAGACTTTCTGTATGGAACAGAAAGTCTAAGTCTGCGAAGTGATAGTATGTGTCACCAACTCAAACAAGAAATGCAAACACAGCCATCAAGTAGTGGGATATGTGATTATGGTGGGGGCGTCCTATCAGTTCCTAGACATTTAGCATCATTTCCAAGTTTTTTAAAGTCTCAAATTTGACACTTTTTCAGAAAAAATGGAATATATATATATACACATTTATAGCAAAACTCCAGAGATATCTCCTGTCAGATGAGTCTCTTGCTCCTACAAATAGAGTTCATTATTTTGTCAAAGTGAATTAAAATAGAATGTCACTTACTGAATGTCACATTTTTGGATGTAACATTGTATATATTTTTTAAAAAGGTCCTTTTAAAAGAGAAAGAAAAACTATCTGGAAGTCTTGGTTGGAAACCCACTTGAAGAAGAAATATAGGCATTAAAAAATCCCATTTGGGTTTCATAAAATTCCTTTCAAATGTGACAGCCTGGTAGAAATCCAGTAGCTTTCACTTCCTAAAATACAATTTTGATTAAAAATTTATAAAGCTATTTGGAGGAAAGATGCTACATAAATTGAGAATAAGTCTTACAGGGCCCTTAGAGAGAAGCTGGGAAATTTCCACATCTAAGTGGTAAACAGTATCTATGCTGCAAAGAAGTCACCCTTTTTACTCCTTGGAGTGAATCCCTTCCTACATCCTGGTGATTTATGTCTACGGCAGCCAAGAGTGAGCAGGCCAAATGAGTTCCTGCAGGCCACACTTGACTCTTCCTGAGCCCAAATCCTCCTTGCCTCAGGTCATTTTCTGGGTCTGAGAATGACCCCTGAATCTTCCAGTGGCAGGTAGAAACAGGAAGATAAACTAAAGAATGGTTTGCCTTTTCTTCTGCCCAAACAAATCCTTCCCAGAGGCTAACACTTGGATCCATGGGAGATAAAGAATTCAAAATCTGCAGTTATGTCTCCCTATTGAGACTGCCTCATCCCAACTCCTGATATCCACTTTGCTTGAGGCTCTCTTTTTTCTGTCAAGATTCTTCCTCTTGGCCAATTATAGACTCTCCAGTGCATCCTACAGATCTTTATTGAGGAGTCTAATACATTCCAGTGCAATTATGAATGAAAATGGCTGTCAACTGCATTAGATTATGAATTCCTGAAGCATAGAATCTTGTCTTATTAAATTCTACACCCACAATATAGTCTGGCATCCAGCACACAGAGGGTGCATAGGAAAACTTGTTTCAGCAAATGGTTAGTGAGATGAATAGCTGAAACAATTAATAAGTGAATAAGTGCATGTAAATATTAGTGATAAAATGAATTCAAGAACTGAAAAATAAATATATATGAAGGAATGGGGTCATTGAATGAACCACCTTCTTTGCACAAATACACACATGAACTTTTATATTTCTATTTATATGTATTTCATAACACATTACTTCTTCTGAAGCAATTCTCCTTCCATTAGAAGTTTGTTTCAGCATCCTCAGGGAAGATGTTATTAAGGTAGGAGGTAATTCTCTTCAAAATTCAGGAGCCAGAGTCGTCTGTTTTTTTTTGGTGGTAGGTACTTTGTGTTTAGGGGTCTGGCTGTGTTGGGTTTATTGATAGGGATCTTTTCACAAGGACCTGCTTCCTGGGTTTGTCCCAGAGCCTCCTTAAGTTAATCACCGAATTCTAACAAGACCATATAAAACATACTGGGATCTTTCCTGGACCCCCAACTCCTGTCCTTTTTCTCAGGAACAGAGGAGAAAAGGTCAAGGCCCACAGTCTGTGATGCTTCAGCCCAAGCAAAGCAAACTTACATCCCAAGTACCGCAATCCCAGACCATTTGCAGGATGTTTCTCCTCACACTGCCACACAACTCGTCTAACCTCCACGAGCCTTAGTGTACTCAGCTGTTGGAGTAATGACTCTTATGAAGAAAGTGCACAGGATAGGTGCTTAGTAAAAGCCAGTTCCCTTTTTATCTGAAAAAAAAATTTCACAACGCTTGAAGGAAAGAGACTGCTCTCACCGTGCGACCCTTGGCTTTTTTTCACTTAAGCCATGCCTGCAACAGAACAGGGTTCCTCTGGGTTGCATCCACAGCTCTGCCATTTGTGATGCTTGGGTCCCTGAACTTGTCTCCAAGATCAACCATTGGTTCTCAGAGACAACAAGAGGCTACGCTGCCGAATGAGCTTCGTCCTCAGACTCTCTGGGTGCTAGCTGTGCCCCACGCTTTGTTTTGGGGCCCTTCAGTTTGTTTAACTGTTCAGCTTCCTGAGGCTGCCTCCAGACCTTATCTCTGGCTGATTCGCTTTTCTCTCAGGCCCACCATCTCAATATCATTAATCCAGCCCCTCTGTGGCTGTCACAAGGTTCATTCATATGCATATTAGATAATACCCGTTAGTGATGCCCATTAATTAAGCAGAGCAATTTGTTTATAATTAACTGGAGAAATTTATGGCTTCAGAAAACAATTACAGGAGCCGATATAAACACATTAGGTAGCGATAGCAATGCCAAGTCTAATTGCTTTCTAGAAGAATCATTGATAGTAATGCCACAGCCATTACGTCTTAAGTCTGACAGGAGCTTGTAAATTCATCATTGCTTGTAGGAACCAACATCTCAGGCAATTGGCAATGGTAATGTCCAGCCTTGTAAACTACCTAGGCTACAACCAAAAAAAAACCAACCTGAAGATTACATATGCTGCAATCCTAGGATGGAGAAAATGATTTTGCATATGTATTTCTTCCTAGGATGATGTATATGCATGCCCTTATGAATATGTATATGCAAGTATAAATAATTTCTAGTGAAAGAAACATAAAATGAAAGAAATGCATATGGAATACACATAAAATAAATATATAAATAGAGAAAGTGGGTTTTCCCCGGGTGATGGGATTTCTATTTTTAATTTTTAATGACCCTATTTTTCTGAAATTTTATAGGAATTTATTCTTTTACAACAAAAAATACAGGATATGAGTAAAACAAAGAAGAAAACAGGATAACAATTATTTTTTAAGTAAATTATTTTTAAAAAGCTGAACATGCCTTACTAGAATAGCTTGGGTGGTACTGTTTCGTGGGCATTGTGAAAATTATTTTTACTTCCATGGGAGGAAATGACAAAGTTAGATCACTATTTTCACAAGCACAATCCTATTGTTGGGACATTCTTTTTTGGTGCTACAAGCAGAGGGGGCAAAATGTAACACCCTTCTACGTTAAAATTATACCAGCTTGTGGAAATTCTGCAAGAGGCTGTTGGTGGAACTCCCATAAAGTAGGCCTGCAAGTTCATAACTGAACACACCAGCCAGCCACACTGGACAAGGATGGATTCTCAAAGGACTCTCTGAGTAACCATCCTGTTGAAGTGTGTACTTATGACTGCCCATGCTGAGTGACTCATTGTCCCCAAATGTCACAAGGGAAGGAATGGGGCATTTGGCAGACCGTTGGGAATGTCTTTAAACAAACAAACAAGTCCCCAAACAAAATACAAAACAAAGCAAAACACAGAATGTCAGAGGTGATCTGACCTCACATGCTTCCTCCCCAGCCAGGCAGAAGAAATGAGAATGACCCAGGTCATTGCTGGCCAGAGGCAAGGCTCATTGTGAGCACACATCGACTTCCTTTCTGCTCACATTTAATGAATAGCTCAGTTTTGTGTCAGCCAGGACCTGTGATAGATGCACACCATAGTGCGTTTCTGACTGTGAGCCCATGGTCTGGTTCTCCCCAGAATGTAACCACTGAAATCCCCATTCTGCTAAGTGTATCTTGAAGAAGACTCACCAGGAAGACTTCCAGGAAGTTTGGAAAACTCTGATTATTCATTGCCCTCTTGAGAAATTCTGATGGCATCAATTCACCCTCCTTGAAAGAGAACCCTGCTTACCTTTCATTAAGATGACTTCCCACGCTTGAACACTGGAAGTTTTAGCTTTTTAGAATATAGTTTCACACCTGAAGCTACTGTTCCTCAAAAGACAATATGGGAAAAGTCAATGAGTCCACTTAGTTAAAGATTTAGGATGGGTAAACTGGGGGACAATCAAAGCTGGGAAAGTTAATTAATTCCCTACCATGTTGCTATAGTTTGAATGTTTTCCAAAAATCCACATGTTAAAACCTTGGTTTCATAGCTTGCAGTGCTGCTGAAAAGTAGAGGAACATTTTTTTAATTATTAATTAATTATTTTATTTATTTACATCCTAAATTGCTGCTCCCTCCTGGTCCTTCCTCCCCTTCACCTCTGAGAGGGTGCCCCTCTGAGTATCCCCCTACCCTGGGACATCAAGTCTTTACAGGATTAGGTGCATCCTCTCCCACTGAGGCCAGACAAGGCAGTCCTCTGTTACATAAGTGCTGGGAGCCATGGACCAGCCCCTGTATGCTCTTTGGTTGGTGACTCAGTCTCTGTGAGCTTCCAGGGGTCCAGGTTAGATGACACTGTTGGTCTTCCTGTGGTATTGTCATCTGCTTCAGTCCCTTCAATCCTTGCCCTAACACTTTCATAGGGGTCCCTGACCTCCATCCCATGTTTAGCTGAGGGTATCTGCATCAGTCTCAGTCAGCTGCTGGGTACAGCCTCTCAGAGGACATCCATGTCAGACTCCTGTCTGCAAGCACAACATAGCATCAGTAATAGTGTCAGGGATTGGTGCCTGCAATGGGATGGATCCCAAATTGGGCAGGTCACTAGTCGGCCATTCCTTCAGTATCAGCTCCATTTTTATCCCTGCATTTCTTTTAGACAGGAGCGATTTTGGATCAAAAATTTTGTAGGTGGGTTGATGTTATCATCCCTCCACTGGGGGTCCTGTGTGGCTACTGAAGGTGATCACTTCAGGTTCCATATCCCCACTGCTGAGCATTTCTGCTAAGGTTACCTGAACTGAGTCTTGGGAGCCTCCTCCATCCCAGGTCTCTAGATCCCCTCACCCCATTCCCTGCAGGTGCAGTTTTCCATACCTAATCCTGACCCCTATTCCTCTCCCCCTCCCACACAGATCCCTCCCTCCCTCTGCCTCCCATGACTATTTTGTTCCCCCTTCTAAGTGGGATTTAAGCATACTCACTTTGGCTTTCCATTTTGTTTAATTTCATTGGGTTTGTGGGTTGTTCATGGGTATTCTATACTTTTTGACTAATATCCACTTCTCAGTGAGTACATACCATGCATCCTTTTGGGTATGGGTTACCTCACTCAGGATGATATTTTCTAGTTCCATCTATTTGCCTGCAAAATTCATGATGCCCTTGTTTTTAATAGCCGAATAGTAGACCATTGTGTAAATGAATTACATTTTCTGTATCCATTCAGTTGAGGGACATCTGGGTTGCTTCTAGTTTCTGGCTATTTTGAATTAAAACTGCTTTGAACACGGTGGAGCATGTGTCCTTGTGGTATGGTGAAACATCTTTTGGATATATGCCCAGGAGTGGTATAGCTGGGTTTTTGGGTAGAATTATATCTAGTTTTCTGAGAAACTGCTAGATTGATTTCGAGAGTGATTGTACAAGTTTACAGTCCTACCAGCAATAGAAGAGCATTCCCCTTTCTCTACATCTTCTCCAACGCATGCTGTTGCTTGAGTGTTTGATCTTAGCCATTCTAATTGGTATAATATAGAATCTCAGAGTCATTTTGATTTGCATATCTCTATGACGAAGGATACTGAACATTTAAGTGCTTCTCAGACATTTGAGTTTCCTTTGTTGAGAATTCACTATTTAACTTTGTATACCATTTTTAAATTGGGTTATTTGATTTTTTTTAGAGTCAAACTTCTTGAGTTCTTTGGATATTAGCTCTCTGTCAGATGTAGAGTTAGTGAAGATCTTTTCTCAATCTGTAGGCTACCATTTTGTCTTGTTGACAGTGTCCTTTGACTTACACAAGCATTTCGGTTTCAAGAGGTCCCATTTATCATTTGTTGATCTTAGAGCCTGAGACACTTGTGTTCTTTTCAGAAAAATTTATGTGTCAATGAATTCAAAGCTATTTCCTACTTTTTCTTCTATTAGATTCAGTGTTTCCGCTTTTATGTTGAGGTCCTTGATAGACTTGAGTTTTGTGTAGGGTGATAAATATGGATTAATTTTCATTCTTCTAAATGCAGACATCCAGTTAGACCACCACCATTTGTTGAGGATTCTTTCTTTTTTTCCTCACTGTATGGTTTTGGCTTCTTTATCAAAAACCAAGCGTCCGAAGGTGCACAGGTTTTTTTCTGGGTCTTTGATTCTATACCATTGATTGAGCTGTCTGTCTCTGTATCAATAACATGCAGGGTTTTTTTGTTTTTTGTTTTTTATCACTATTGCTCTGTAGTACAGCTTGAGATCAGGGACAGTGATTCTTCCAGAAGTTCTTTTATTGTACAGGATTGCTTTAGATATCTTGGGTTTTTTGTTTTTCCATTCAAAACTGAGAATTGCTCTTTGTTTTTGTTTTTGGTGTTTTGGAGACAGGGTTTCTCCGTGTAGTCCCAGCTGTCCTAGAAGTCACTCAGAAGACCAGGCTGGCCTCGAACTCAGAAATCTGCCTGCTTCTGCCTCCCAAGTGCTGGGATTAAAGGTGTGTGCCACCACTGCCTGGCGAGAATTGCTCTTTTAATGTCTGTAGAAAAGTTGTGTTGGAATTTTGATGGGAATTGCATTGAATCTGTAGATTGCTTTAGTCAGATGACCATTTTTACTACCTACTGATCCATAAGCATGGGAGATCTTTCCATCTTCTGAGGTTTTCTTCAATTTATTTCTTCATGGTCTTGAAATTTTTGTCATACAGATCTTTCACTTGCTTGGTTAGAGTTACAGCAAGATATTTTATATTAGTTGTGGCTATTGTGAAGAATGTTTTTTCCCCTAATTTCTTTCTTAGACCATTTATCATTTGTATAAAGGAAGGCTACTGATTTCTTTGAGTTAATTTTATATCTAGCCACTTTGCTAAAGTTGCTTATCAGCTGTAGGAGTTCTCTGGTAGACTTTTGGGGGTCACTTTTGTGCACTATCATACCTTCTGTGAATAGTCACACCTGGGCTTCTTTTCCAATTTATGTCCCCTTCATCTTATTTTGTTGTCTCAATGTTCCAGCTAGGACTTCAAGCACTATTTTGAATAGATAGGGAGAGGGTGGGAAGCCTTGTCTTGTCCATGATTTTAGTGAGATTGTTTCAAGTTTCTCTTCATTTAATTTGATATTGGCTATTGGCTTGCTGTATATTGCTTTCATTATATTTAGGTATATGCCTTGAATTCCTGATCTCTCCAAGACTTTTAACATGAAGAGGTGTTAGATTTTGTTGAAGATTTTTTTCAGCATCTAATGAGATGATCATGTGATTTTTTTCCCTTGAGTTTGTATATATAATTGATTACAGTGATGGATTTTCATATATTGAACCATCCCTGAATCCCTGGAATGAAGCCTACTTGATCGTGGTGAATGGTGGTGTTCTTGGATTTGGTTTGCAAGGATTTTATTGAGTATTTTTGTGCCAATGTTCATAAGTAAAATTGGTCTGAGGTTCTTTTCCTTTGTTAGGTCTTTGTGTGGTTTAGGTATCAGGGTAATTGTGGCCTCATGTATTAGGTAGTGTTCATGAATGTATTAGGTAGTGTTCCTTTCATTTCTAGTTTATGGAATAATTTAAGAAGTATGCGTATTAGCTCTTCTTTGAAAGTCTGGTAGAATTCTTCACTAAAACCTAATATGGCCCTGGGATTTGTTTGGTTGAAAGATTTTTATTGACTGCTTCTATTTTCTTAGGGGTTATGGGACTGTTTATGTGGGGCTTTGGGCTATGCACAGATAGGCTGGTCTCCAGTTGAGCTGAGGTCTGAACCTCGGTGGTGATAATTCACCTACATGACACGGTAGGTGTTCCCTCATGCTCCTAGAACTCTGGCTTCTGCCTAAGTTACTGCCCCCACCCCCAGCCCCACAAGAGAAGCATGGTCAGTAGTAATGGTAGGCAATGGCCCAAGCTTCTGAGCTTCAGGCTAAACTCCTCCCCAGTTACCTAGCAACATTGAAGACCATAAAAAGGGCTGTTCAGCCCCTGCTTGCTCTCTTACTTGTCTCTCTCACTACTTTGTTCTCTTACCTCTCATTTCTCTCACTCCTCTCTCCCCTTTCCTTTCTCTTTGTCTTCTCCTCTCTTCTCTCCCTCTTTCTTTCTTTCTAGCCTTTTCCCCCCTCTCTCTTTTCTACCTTCTCTCTTTCCCCCTGCCATGAATTTTCCTCTTAACACTGCTTTCTCTGTGTCCCATAAGTTTGAGTACATTGTGCTTTTATTTTCATTGAATTCTACAAAATCTTTAATTTCTTTCTTTATTTCTTCCCTGACCAAGTTATCATTGAACAGAGAGTTGTTCAGATTCCATGAATATGTGGGATTTCTGTTGTTTCTGTTGTTGAAATCCAGCCTTAGTCCATGGTGATCTGATAGAATGTAAGGGGTTATTTCATTCTTCTTGTGTCTGTTGATGCTTTTTGTTTGTTTGTTTGTCTGATTATATGGCCAATTTTGAAGAAAGTTCTGTGAGGTGCTGAGAAGAAGGTATACTCTTCTGTTTGGGGGTGAATTGTTCTGTGGGCATCGGTTAAATCCATTTGGTTCATAACTTCAATTAGTTTCAGTATGTCTTTGTTTAGTTTCTGTTTCAGTGATCTGTCCATTGGTGAGAGTGCGGTATTGAAGTCTCCCACTGTATTTGTGTGGGGTTCAATGTGTGTTTTGAGCTTTAGTAAGGTTTCTTTTATGAATATGAGTACTCTTTGTATTTGGGGCATAGTTGTTCAGAATTGAGACTTCATCTTGGAGGATTTTCCTTTGATGAGTATGAAACGTTAAATATCAGAATGGATACTCTAGCTTGTTTCTTGGGACTGTTTGCTTGGAAACCTCTTTCCAGTTCTTTACTCTGAAGTAATGTCTATCTTTGTTGCTTAGGTATGTTTCTTGTATGAATGCAGAATGATGGACCCTGTTTATGTATCCAGTCTGTTATCCTGTGTCATTTTATTGATGAACCGAGTCCATTGATGTTGAGAGATACTAATGACTAATGATTATTAGTTCTTGTTTTTGTTGTTGAAGGTGGTACTATGCATGTGTCATCTTCTTCTTTTGAGCTTGTTGTGAGATTATTAATTTCTTGTGTTTTCTTGGGTGTAGTTACTCTCCTTGTTTTGAAAATTTCCTTTAAGTATCCTCTGTCAGGCTAGATTAGTAGACTGATAATGTTTAAATTTGGTTTTGTTATGGAATATCTTTGTTTCTCCATCTGTGGTAATTGAGAGTTTTGTTGGGTATAGTAATCTGGGCTGGTATCTGTGGTCTCTTAGGGTCTGCAAGATATCTGTCCAAAATCTTCTGGCTATTAGAGTCTCTGGTGAGAAGTCAGGTGTAATTCTGATAGGTCTGCCTGTATATGTTACTTGGCCTTTTCTCCTTGTCTTTTAAAATATTTTTTCTTTGTTCTATACATTTATTGCTTTGATTATTATTTGGTGGTGAGATTTTCTTTTCTGGCCAAATCTATTTGGTGTTTTATAGGCTTTTTGTATGTTTATAGCTATCTCTTTTTTTAGGTTAGGGGAATTTTCTTCTATGATTTTGTTGCAAATGTTTTCTTACCTTTTGAACTGGGAATCTTCATCCTCTTCTATTCCTCTTATTTTTAGGCTTGGTCTTTTCATTGTGTCCCAAATTTTCTGGATTTTTATTATTATTATTATTAGGTATTTATTTCATTTACATTTCCAATGCTATCCCAAAAGTCCCCCACACCATCCCACACTTACTCCCACACCGCCCCCCACTCCCACTTCTTGGATCTGGCATTCCCCTGTACTGAGGCAGATAAGGTCTGTACAACCAATGGGCCTTTCTTTTTGCTGATGGCCGACCAGGCCATCTTCTGATACATATGCAGCTAGAGACATGAGCTCTGGGGGCTACTGGTTAGTTCATATTGTTGTTCCACCTCTAGGGTTGCAGAACCCCCCCCCCAGCTCCCTGGGTACTTCCTCCAGCTCCTCCATTGGGGGCCCTGTGATCCATCCAATAGCTGACTGTGAGCATCCACTTCTGTATTTGCTAGGCCCGGGCATAATCTCAAAAGAGACAGCTGTATCAGGGTCCTTTCAGCAAAATCTTACTAGTATATGCAATGGTGTCAGTGTTTGGAGGCTGATTATGGGATGGATCCCCGGGTATGGCAGTCTCTAGATGGTCCATCCTTTCATCTCAGCTCCAAACTCTGTCTCTATAGCTCCTTCTATGGGTGCCTTGCTCCCAATTCCAAGAAGGGGCAAGGTATCCACACCTTGGTCTTCGTTCTTCCCGAGCTTCATGTGTTTCGCAAATTGTATCTTATATCTTGGGTATTCTAAGTTTCTGGGCTAATAACCACTTATCAGTGAGTACATATCATGTGAGTTCTTTTGTGATTGAGTTGCCTCAGTCAGGATGATGCCCTCCAGGTCCATCCATTTGTCTAGGAATTTCATAAATTCATTCTTTTTAATAGCTGAGTAGTACTCCATTGTGTAAATGTACCACATTTTCTGTATCTATTCCTCTGTTGAGGGACATCTGTGTTCTTTCCAGCTTCTGGCTATTATAAATAAGGCTGCTATGAACATAGTGGAGCATGTGTCCTCCTTACCGGTTGGAACATCTTCTGGATATATGCCCAGGAGAGGTATTGCAGGATCCTCTGGTAGTACTATGTCCAATTTTTTTGAGGAACCACCAGAATGATTTCCAGAGTGGTTGTACAAGCTTGCAATCCTAACAACAATGGAGGAGTGTTCCTCTTTCTCCACATTCTCGCCAGCATCTGCTGTCACCTGAATTTTTGATCTTAGCCATTCTGATTGGTGTGAGGTGAAATCTCAGGGTTGTTTTGATTTGCATTTCCCTGATGATTAAGGATGCTGAACATTTTTTCAGGTGCTTCTCAGCCATTCGGTATTCCTCAGGTGAGAATTCTTTGTTTAGCTCTGAGCCCCATTTTTTAATAGGGTTATTTGATTTTCTGGAGTCCACCTTCTTGAGTTCTATATATATTTTGGATATTAGTCCCCTATCTGATTTAGGATAGGTAAAGATCCTTTCTCAGTCTGTTGGTGGCCTTTTTGTCTTATTGACGGTGTCTTTTGCCTTAAAGAAGCTTTGCAATTTTATGAGGTCCCATTTGTCAATTCTCGATCTTACTGCACAAGCCATTGCTGTTCTATTCAGGAATTTTCCCCCTGTGCCCATATCTTTGAGGCTTTTCCCCACTTTCTCCTCTATAAGTTTCAGTGTCTCTGGTTTTATGTGGAGTTCCTTAATCCACTTAGATTTGACCTTAGTACAAGGAGATAAGAATGGATCAATTTGCATTGTTCTGCATGATAACCGCCAGTTGTGCCAGCACCATTTGTTGAAAATGCTGTCTTTTTTCCACTGGATGGTTTTAGCTCCCTTGTCAAAGATCAAGTGACTATAGGTTGTCGCATCCACCCCGACCAGCATGAAAGACACAAAACCACTTTGTCCTTCTTTAAGCAGGTTTATTCAGGAACACTTCGCATTGCAATGCAGGAACGGGAATCCGCCGAACAACCCCGGGGTGAACCTTAAATAACCTACTGACTCCTCCCAATCACCCCAGCCACGTACTGGCAGTCCATTGGTTCACAGCAAGTGATGACACTTCATGCGAGCTGACGAGGCATGGCATTTAAGCAGTGCAGGCGGCTGGGATATGGCTAAGTCTGAGGTAATGAGGAAGTCAGGTGCACGTCATAAGACCTGGCAGCCCTCCCGGGCACCATCTTGGGGAGGTGGCTGCACCCACTCCTCACATCTCCCCCTTATTTATTATTTTGGCAGAGAGAATGCCTGTCTTAGGTTGCCCCCTGAGATAATGGTCATTACCCGTCATCGGGAGGACAGACAACAGTGGTCTGCTCCCTGTCTTAGGTTGGTAACACCTCCAGGGAGTCTTACCCGTCATTGACTACTTCTCTAGAATGCCAAGCCACACTTGCGAAGATTGTCCCAGCTCTAGGGCTGCAAAAGCCTGAATCAACAGTGCCTGCGCATGGGTATGCCCTTTTTTGCATACGGCAAATGCACCACAGGGCCATTATTCCTGTGGCAACGCAGATGATTGCCAGCCCTCCTATGCCAGCCTATTCCTTTAGGTGCTATATTGCTGTGACGATGTGAATAATGGACTGCTGGAGATCCCTCGGCATACCATCAAGTTGACATGACCAGTTCCCTGTGAGATCCACTCACATCAATACATCAACTTGTTCCTGCACTAGATCAACTCTCTGATTTAGCTCCTCACTTCTGCACCCTGTCACCATCATCAGTTTTCCCAGGAGAATCAGCATCACACCTCTGTTCATCCTTCAGCACTTGAGTCAGTCATTCAGGTACCCACAACGGCTGGCGGCGGTCCTGGGGAAACACACAAACAGACCCTCTCGCCCACACCAACACTGGATCTGGCCCATGCCATTGGCCATCCAACATGTCCTTCCACATAATAGTTCCCTTCTGAGATGCATCAGGATTACTGAATCTCTCTGCAGCAGTACAATCAAATTTATCTTTATTTTAAAAATTAAGAGTAAATAGGGCTATAGAAAGGCAACTCCCTAGACCCTAGGGCAACTCCCCCTTTTTGTTTTATTAAGCATTCTTTTAAGGTACAATGAGCACGTTCAATTATTCTCTGCCCCTGAGGGTTATAGGGAATACCATGTACAAGATGAACACTCATCATCTTACAAAAGCTAACAAAAGTATTGGAAGTATAAGCAGGGCCATTATCAGCTTTTGATTCTTTGGGTTGACCCCAAGTGCCCCATGCTTCAAAGCAATGAGCTATGATATGACGGGCCTTTTCCCCAGTATGCAAAGAGGCAAAAGTGACTCCAGAGGCAGTATCAATTGTAACATGAACAAACTGTAATTTTCCAAATTCGGCAAAATGAGTTACATCCATCTGCCAAACGTGTAGGGGGAGTAACCCTCGTGGATTAACTCCAAAGGAGGGTTGAGGTAATAAAGGAGCACAGGCCTGACAGGCCTTGACAATCTCCCTGGCCTCTGCTTGGGTGATCCCAAAGCGAGAGGCTAATGTTTTAGAATTTACATGAAATTTAGAATGAAAATCACGAGCAAGGTCGAGGGCAGGACATGCCAGAAATGCAGCAGCTTGTGCTGCCTTATCCACTATGTCATTACCCTCAGCCAATGGCCCTGGTAACCCAGTATGAGCTCAGATATGCTGAACAAAGAAGGGGGAGGATCTATGCAATAGCAAGTTTTGTAATTTTCTTAATAACTCCCCAATGCTGGACCTAAGATTCACCCTACCAACCACCTCCAACATAGCAAGAGCATTAACCTCATATTGACTATCTGATATTAAATTAAAGGCCCCTGAATGTTATTCAAAAACCTTAATCACAATCTGTAATTCTATAACTTGCAGTGAGGCAGGGGGGAATTATAAAACTATAGGTGCAGAGCCTTGAACTAAATAGGCTCCGCATCCTGACTTTGATCCATCTGTAAAAATTAGAGGAGCCCCTTTCAATGGTACTTGAGAGGTAATCACAGGAAAAATTACCAGGTGAGCTTTACACAACTTTAAAAGAGGATCTTTGGGAAAATGATGATCTATCTTGCCTAAAAAACTGCATCTTAAAACTGAGGAGTCATCTACAGTGGCAGATAACACTTCAACTTGTCTACTATCATATGGTACAATAATTTCATCAGGAGGGGTGCCAAAATGCTGCACGCATTGCTGTAAACCCAGCAATGCCAATTGGGCAACCGAGGCAGGATAATAGGATAACACTTTGGCAGGGGAAATTTTAGGATGGATCCATAATAAAGGAGCCCCTTGCCAAAGGGCTCCAGTAGGTTGATTTTCTGATGGCAAAATACATAATGATATAGGAAGATCAACCTCTCTCCTCTTTAAAGCAGCAATTTGAATAGCCTTCTCTACTAACTTTAAGGCTTCCCTTCCTTCTGTAAGAACTCTCTCTGAATCCAGGGCTGTTGCTCCTGGCAAGAAGTCATAAAGAGGTTGCAATTGCTTATTTGCTAGACCCAGATAAGGCCTAACCCATTGAATATTCCTAGCAACTTTTGAAAATCATTT
The DNA here is from genome assembly GCF_978045245.1 of Mus caroli. Lineage (NCBI taxonomy): Eukaryota > Metazoa > Chordata > Mammalia > Rodentia > Muridae > Mus > Mus caroli. The sequence continues at coordinate 34,570,000 of NW_028227263.1, read as the reverse complement.
GAAATCCTTAGATGATCAGTTTTGATTTGAATCTTCTGTGGAGTTATATATCTTTCTGTTATTTTGCTTCCTAAATAATGGATGACCTTGCCATTCTGCACCTTTTCAGGGGCTACTGTAAGCCTTCTCTTTTGTAGCTGTTGTATGGTCTTACTATATGCCAAATCCAGCATTTCCTTCGTCGGTGCTGCCAGAAGGACATCAATCATATAATGATAACATTTTATTCTGGGGAATTCCTGTCTAACCTCATATAAGGCTGCATCTACATATAGCTGACATATAGTGGGACTATTGGCCATGCCTTGGGGCAAAACAACCCACTCAAACCTCTTATCTTGTTCTTCATGATTTATAGAAGGCAAAGTAAATGCAAATCTTACTGCATCTTGTTCATGCAAGGGGATGGAAAAGAAGCAATCTTTAATGTCTAAAACCATCACTGGCCCCGGCATTCTGAGCTGCTTGCTCACCAGAGAATTCAATGAAAAATGCTTTCCAATCCAGATACTGACCCAGGGATAGGCAAGCACGAGCGAGGTTCTGCCAATCGCTCGACGTAAGGCAGTAGCGATGCAGTGACTCAAGCTGAGCCACCACAAAAGCAGCAGTCACTCCATAAGCCCTTATGCCCTCAGCCAGTCTCTGTATAATCTTCCAGTCTAATGGTTCATGAAATCTAGCTCCTTGTGCATCCTGGAACACTGGATAGCACTGTGCTCCTAGCTCTCTCCACGTCTCTGGGTGTAGAGACCGTCTGGACGTTCCCCCCCAGAGCATATGATGGAGGTTGTGGAGGACCCGGCGCTGAAGGCTGAACCATCACTGTCACTTTTTCGAGACTGTCCACAAGGCTTTCTAAATCATCCTCGGACAGGTCCCCCTCATTAGAGCTGCTCTCTGCATCAGACTTCTGTGGTCTGTCTTCTCTTATTTGGTTCAAAGCCTCATTCCCTTTCTGCAACTCTGCCCAGCACTTCTCCCTGTCCTTAATACAGTTACGTACTAACTTCCATACTGGAAGCACCCCCTTGACGAGGACCCCTTGCTCCTCGGCAAACTTCAGATCCTTCCCTAATTTCTCTCAACTAGGCCCTGTAAGATGCCTTGACACAGGGAACCACGGAGCCACCTGATCAAAGGCCTTTAGAAAGTTTTCTAAGGTCTCCTTTTTTCAGCCCGATTCCTTTTACTTTCAACAAATCCTTTAATGCCTGGCTCATGGACTGCCCTGATGTTGTGTTACCCATAACTGTTTTATCTTAATCATCTCTAACCGGGAACCTTATTGTCTCTAACCAAGAACTTGAATTGTCCCACTTACCTCAATAGTCCCTAATCCGGGAACCTAATAGTCTCTAACTGAAAACTTGAATCGTCCCACTTACCTGGAGCTTTCCAGCTGGCTACCCTGACCTCTTGAAGTTCTGGACCCGCAGCGCTCTTACCAAGCAGAAGTCTCCGCATGGGTTCCACCACTTGTCACATCCACCCTGACCAGCAGGAAAGACACAACACCAAGTTGTCCTTCAAGCAGGTTTATTCAAGAACACTTCACATTGCAATGCAGGAAGGGGAATCCACCGAACAACCCCGGCGTGCACATTAAATACCCTACTGACTCCTCCCAATCACCCCAGTCACATAACGGCAGTCCATTGGTTCACAGCAAGTGACAACACCTCAGGCAAGCTGATGAGGCATGGCATCTGCGCAGTGCAGGCAGCTGGGATGTGGCTAAGTCTGAGGTAATGAGGAAGTCAGGCACAGGTCATAAGACCTGGCAGACGTCCCAGGCACCATCTTGGGGTGGCAGCCACACACGCTCCTCACAATAGGTGTGTGGGTTCATTTCTGGGTCTTCAATTCTATTCCATTGATGTACTTGACTGTTGCTATACCAGTACCATGCAGTTTTTATCACAATTGCTCTGTAGTACAGCTTTAGGACAGGCATGGTGATTCCACCAGAGGTTATTTTATCCTTGAGAAGAGTTTTTGCTATCCTGGGTTTTTTGTTATTCCAGATGAATTTGGAGATTGCCCTTTCCAATTCGTTGAAGAATTGAGTTGGAATTTTGATGGGGATTGCATTGAATCTGTAGATTGCTTTTGGAAAGATAGCCATTTTTACTATATTGATCCTGCCAATCCATGAGCATGGGAGATCTTTCCATCTTCTGAGATATTTAATTTCTTTTTTCAGAGACTTGAAGTTCTTATCATACAGATATTTCACTTCCTTAGTTAGAGGCATGCCAAGGTATTTTATATTATTTGTGACTATTGAGAAGGGTGTTGTTTCCCTAAGTTCTTTCTCAGCCTGTTTATCCTTTGTGCAGAGAAAGGCCATTGACTTGTTTGAGTTAATTTTATATCCAGCCACTTCACCGAAACTGTTTATCAGGTTTAGGAGTTCTGTGGTGGAATTTTTAGGGTCACTTATATATAGTATCATATCATCTGCAAAAAGTGATATTTTGACTTCTTTTCCAATTTGTATCCCTTTGATCTCCTTTTGTTGTCGAATTGCTCTGGCTAGGACTTCAAGTACAATATTGAATAGGTAGGGAGAAAGTGGGCAGCCTTGTCTAGGCCCTGATTTTAGTAGGATTGCTTCCAGCTTCTCACTATTTACTTTGATGTTGGCTACTGGTTTGCTGTAGATTGCTTTTATCATGTTTAGGTATGGGCCTTGAATTCCTGATCTTTCCAAGACTTTTATCATGAATGGGTGTTGGATTTTGTTAAATGCTTTCTCAGCATCTAACGAGATGATCATGTGGTTTTTGTCTTTGAGTTTGTTTATATAATGGATTTCCGTATATTGAACCATCCCTGCATCCCTGGGATGAAACCTACTTGGTCAGGATGGATGATTGTTTTGATGTGTTCTTGGATACGGTTAGCAAGAATTTTATTGAGAATTTTTGCATCGATATTCATAAGGGAAATTGGTCTGAAGTTCTCTATCTTTGTTAGGTCTTTCTGTGATTTAGGTATCAGAGTAATTGTGGCTTCATAGAATGAGTTGGATAGAGTATATTCTGCTTCTATTTTGTGGAATAGTTTGTGAAGAACTGGGATTAGATCTTCTTTGAAGGTCTGATAGAACTCTGCACTAAACCCATCTGGTCCTGGGATTTTTTTTGGTTGGGAGACTATTAACGACTGCTTCTATTTCTTTAGGGGATATAGGACTGTTTAGATCATTAACCTGATCCTGATTTAACTTTGGTACCTGGTATCTGTCTTGAAATTTGTCCATTTCATACAGGTTCTCCAGTTTTGTTGAGTATAGCCTTTTGTAGAAGGATCTGATGGTGTTTTGAATTTCTTCAGGATCTGTTGTTATGTGTCCCTTTTCATTTCTGATTTTGTTAATTAGGATGCTGTCCCTGTGCCCTCTAGTGAGTCTGGCTAAGGATTTATCTATCTTGTTGATTTTCTCAAAGAACCAGCTCCTCATTTGTTTGATTCTTTGAATAGTTCTTCTTGTTTCCACTTGGTTGATTTCACCCCTGAGTTTGATTATTTCCTGCCGTCTACTCCTCTTGGGTGAATTTGCTTCCTTTTGTTCTAGAGCTTTTAGGTGTGTTGTCAAGCTGTTGTGTGTGCTCTCTCTAGTTTCTTTTTGGAGGCACTCAGAGCTATGAGTTTTCCTCTTAGAAATACTTTTATTGTGTCCCATAAGATTGGGTATGTTGTGGCTTCATTTTCATTTAACTCTAAAAAGTCCTTAATTTCTTTCTTTATACCTTCCTTGACCAAGGTATCATTGAGAAGAGTGTTGTTCAGTTTCCACGTGAAGGTTGGCTTTCTAATATTTATGTTGTTATTGAAGATCAGCCTTAGTCCATGGTAATATGATAGGATGCATGGGACAATTTCAATAATTTTTTATCTGTTGAGGCCTGTTTTCTGACCAATTATATGGTCAATTTTGGAGAAGGTACCATGAGGTGCCGAGAAGAAGGTATATCCTTTTGCTTTAGGATAAAATGTTCTGTAGATATCTGTTAAGTTCATTTGTTTCATAACTTCTGTTAGTTTCACTGTCCATGTTTAGTTTCTGTTTCCATGATCTGTCCATTGATGAAAGTGATGTGTTGAAGTCTCCCACTATTATTGTGTTTGGTGCAATGTGTGCTTTGAACTTTACTAAAGTTTCTTTAATGAATGTGGCTGCCTTTGTATTTGGAGCATAGATATTCAGAATTGAGAGTTCCTCTTGGAAGATTTTACCTTTGATGAGTATGAAGTGCCCCTCCTTGTCTTTTTTGATGACTTTGGGTTGGAAGTCGATTTTATTAGATATTAGAATGGCTACTCCCGCTTGTTTCTTCAGACCATTTGCTTGGAAAATTGTTTTCCAGCCTTTCATTCTGAGGTCGTGTCTTTCTTTTTCCCTGAGATGGGTTTCCTGTAAGCAGCAGAATGTCGGGTCCTGTTTGTGTAGCCAGTTTGTTAGTCTATGTCTTTTCATTGGGGAGTTGAGTCCATTGATATTAAGAAATATTAAGGAAAAGTAATTGTTGCTTCCTATTATTTTTGTTATTAAAGTTGTTATTCTGTTCTTATGGCTGTCTTGTTTAGGTTTGTTGAAGGATTACTTTCTTGCTTTTCTTAGGATGTGCTTTCCATCCTTGTATTGGTTTTTTTCTGTTATTATCCTTTGAAGGGCTGGATTCATGGAAAGATCATGTGTGAATTTGGTTTTGTCGTGGAATACTTTGGTTTCTCCATCTATGGTAATTGAAATTTGGCTGGGTATAGTAGCCTGTGCTGGCATTTGTGTTTTCTTAGTGTCTGTATAACATCTGTCCAGGATCTTCTGGCTTTCATAGTCTCTGGTGAAAAATCTGGTGTAATTCTGATAGGCCTGCCTTTATATGTTACTTGACCTTTTTCCCTTACTGCTTTTAATATTCTATCTTTATTTAGTGCATTTGTTGTTCTGATTATTATGTGTCGGGAGGAATTTCTTTTCTGGTCCAGTCTATTTGGAGTTCTGTAGGCTTCTTGTATGTTCATGGGCATGTCTTTCTTTAGGTTTGGGAAGTTTTTTTCTATAATTTTGTTGAAGATATTTGCTGGCCCTTTAAGTTGAAAATCTTCATTCTCATCTACTCCTATTATCCGTAGGTTTGGTCTTCTCATTGTGTCCTGGATTTCCTGGATGTTTTGAGTTAGGAACTTTTTGCATTTTGTATTGTCTTTGATTGTTGTGCTGATGTTCTCTATGGAATCTTCTGCACCTGAGATTCTCTCTTCCATCTCTTGTATTCTGTTGCTGATGCTTGCAACTATGGTTCCAGATTTCTTTCCTAGGGTTTCTATCTCCAGTGTTGCCTCAATTTGGGTTTTCTTCATTGTTTCTACTTCCCTTTTTAGGTCTAGCATGGTTTTGTTCATTTCTATCACCTGTTTGGATGTGTTTTCCTCTTTTTCTTTAAGGACTTGTAACTCTTTAGCAGTGTTCTCCTATATTTCTTTAAGTGAGTTATTAAAGTTCTTTTTGATGTCCTCTACCATCATCATGAGATATGCCTTTAAATCCGGGTCTAGTTTTTCGGGTGTGTTGGGGTACCCAGGACTGGCTGAGGTGGGAGTGCTGGATTCTGATGATGGTGAATTGTCTTGGTTTCTGTTAGTTAGATTTTTACGTCTGCCTTTCTCCATCTGGTAATCTCTGGAGTGAGTTGTTATAGTTGTCTCTGTTTAGAACTTGTTCCTTTCGTGATTCTGTTAGCCTCTACCAGCAGACCTGGGAGACTAGCTCTCTCCTGAGTTTCAGTGGTTAGAGCACTCTCTGCAGGCAAGCTCTCCTCTTGCAGAGAAGGTGCACAGATATTTGTTGTTCGGACTTGCCTCCTGGCAGAAGATGAAGGCCCGAAACAGGGCCTGTCCCAGAAGCTCTTAGCTTCTGTAGTCCACACTCTCACCCGTGCAGACTAGTCTTGGCAGGATCTGGGAATGAAGATGGCTCTCGCAGGTGTTCCAGCAAAGCCCTCCCGGGCCTGGTGGACACCTCTCCTCTGGCAGGGAAGATGCCCAGATGTCTGGAGCCCGAAATGGGTCCTGCCTTAGAAGCTCTTTGGCTCCCGCCTGTACCAGAAGCTGTCAGCTTCTGTAGTCCACACTCTCACCTGTGCAGACTAGTCTTGGCGGGGTCCGGGAATGAAGATGGCTACCGCTTTCTGGATGTTTTGAGTTAGGAACTTCTTACATTTGGTATTTTCTTTGACTGATATGTCAATACCTTCTATGGTATTGTCTATACCTGAGATTCTTTCTCCAATCTCTTGTATTCTCTTGGTGACGCTTGGATCTGTAGTTCCTGTTCTCCTTCCTAGGTTTTCCATCTCCAGGGTTGCCTCCATCTGTGTTTTCTTAATTGCTTCATTTTTAGGTCTTGGGCCATTTTGTTCATTTTCTTCACTTGTTAGACTATATTTGCCTGCATTTCTTTAAGGGATTTGTTTCCTTTTTAAGGGCTTCTACCTGTTTGACTGTGTTTTCCTATATTTCTTTAAGGGAATTATCTATATACTCTTTAAAGGCCTCTATTATTTTCATGAAATGGGATTTAAGGTCAGAATCTTGCTCTTCAGATGTTAGGTTTTCCAGGGCTTGCTGTAGTAGGATGATGGTGTAGTAGGATGCTAATGGTGTCATATCACATTGGCTTCTGTTGATTATGTTCTTGAGTTTGCCTTTTACCATCTGGATGTCTCTGGTGTTAGCTGGCCTGAGTGTCCTTAATTGGAGCAGGCATCCTGTAGGCAGGCAGGGCGGTGGGGTGGGGGTGAGGATGTGCTGATCCACAGAAAATGCAGATGGAGGTTCAGACCAGAAGGGAAATGGGACTCTGACAGGGTGAGACAGGGCCTAAGTCTGCTGAGCTCTGTGGGGTCCCAGCCGGTGTAGGGGTTGGGACGGGGTCTTATCTCTTTCCCTGGTTAGAGCTATCCTCTTGGGAGACAGGATGAGCTGGGAGGGGTGCACTCTGATCTACAGTAAGTGCAGGTGGAGGATTTATCTAGAGGAACCTTTAAAAGGTGGAGCCTAGTGGGGGGATTTTAGGTCATTGTGGATATGTCCTTGAAGGTACTATTGTGACTCTAACCTTCTACTTCTAACCACCATCCATAAATGGATAAATCTCAGGCTAGAGAGATGGCCCAGTGGATAAAGCATTTGCCATGCAAATGTGAGGGCCTAAGTTTGAATCCCCATAATTTACATAAATCCAGATGTGTCAGCGTGAATCTGTAATCCCAGTGCTCCTACAGGTAATTCAGAGGTGAAGTGGGAGAATCCCTGGATGCTCACAGGCCAGTTGCAAAAAGAGTAAGAGACCCTGGCTCATATATAACACTGTCCTCTGCCCTCCACATATGTGCTGTGACACATGCACGTCTACACACACACACACACACACACACACACACACACACACCATAAATAAGGACAGAAGAACAGATTTCCTCAGACATACCTTCTTGCCATGACATACTGCACCACTCTAGGCAACAAGATCAAATGACCATGGATTGAAACGTCGGAAGCTGTGGGCTAAAACAACCCTTTCTTCTTTTTACATTGATGATCTCAACCATTTGGTCACAATAGTAGAATGGTAACTAACACACAAGCTAGAAGGAAGTACCTCCCCCCACCAAAACCCCCAAAGATTACTTAGTTGAGTTGTATAAAGGAAACAGTAAGGAACGTTCCAGTGAAGGAATAGGCCACATTGAAAACTCATGGTTCAGACTCTGCTGTATATTTGTGACACACAGGAGTATGCCAATATCAATATCAAATGAAGCAGGAATGCTGTATGTAAAACATGACTAGTTTGTTAGTAAGTCTTTCTTCTCTTGCTAGAATGGAAAGTGTGAGACAGTAGACTGATATGACCCACCACTATCATCTGAAAGATAAAGCCTGCTCACTTGAGCCACATGGATTACCCAGGAGGCCGAAGATATGTCTTACATGGTCAAGATTCAGTGTCTTTCAGGTCTGTCCCAGGGTATTATCTATCTGGTATGTTCTATCTATCCATCTATCATCTATCTATCTATCTATCTATCTATCTATCTATCTATCTATCTATCTATCTATCTTTCTGCTATGAAAAAATACCCAAAGAGCAAGTTGAAGAAGAAAGGATTTGTTTTACCTTACAGTTACAGAGGGGTAGAGTTCACCATGGCAGGGAAGGTTTGGCAGCAGGAGTGTTGAGGCCAGTGTGGCATTCGGGAAATAGTAATCGCATTCCATTCCCCTCAACACTGCCACCCTAACATGATGTCATGGGTCGAACAAACAAGATTTTTGATTCAAAGCTTGGCTCTATATGCCAGCAGTGAAATGACATTGGGAAAGTGGCCTAAACTCTTTGTGTCTCTATTTTCCCACCTGTGCAAGAGTCAGCATGAACTCACCTAACAGAGCTAGTGAGAAAACACAATCCGATCCTGTCTGAACAGATCATTGTCACAGCCACAGCTGGGGTGGGACACATTTCATCTTCTTCTCATTACCATTTTGAAAAGCTCTTGATAGCTTTTCTCCTCCAAACGAAAAATCAAGTTTTCTTTGCTCTGAAGATACCTGTCAATCGGGAGTAATCTTTTATACTTGAGCAATGAGAATCGTTCAATATCAATGGAATAAGATGGAATTAAGAAGAGGACTACTTGCTGATGAAAATACAATCTTGGATCCTAGAGATATGAAATTGAGAGAAAGAATAAATGTGGTTTTTCACATCTGATGCTATCATCCAGTGATGCTTGTGTATGTGAAACCTGTGGAAGGGGGAAACCGCAGATTATTTTTTGATTTGCCAGGACATTAGCTCTAGATCAGTGGGACAGCCTCACAGCTGGGCCCCCAAGGTGCCTCAGTGGGCCTTTGTTGCAGAAGCCAGCATGTTCCTGGGGAACTCACTGACTTTGGGCTGGCCAGACTGGTATTGGAACTCTCAGTAGACAGCTGAGCCCCAAGCAAGCCTCAACAAACTCATTGGCTATAGCCCAAGAAGCCTTTATTTATTTTAGCTTTGCTGAGGCAGACATCTTAAAAACTATATCTTCCTCACATCATCCTCTCTCCTCTCCTTTCCACCCTCAGCGGGCTTTGTCTCTCACTTGGTTCACTGTTTATCCCTGACTAACCCTGTGCCTGTTCTTTGCAGCCAGAACCATTTCTAAAAACTGCTGCTTCCTCTCCTGTGGCTTCTGATGGTTTCCAGGCAACAGAGTCTAGATCTCAGTGTGATGCTGGGATTCTCCAATTCAGCTGGTCTCTTTTTAGTCTTATGGTATGATTTTCTCATACATCTCTCCAATCTTGTGTGTGTGTGTGTGTGTGTGTGTGTGTGTGTGTGTATGCATATGCATGCACAGGGCCATGGAGGCCAGAAAGGTGCGACCACTCCATTGGAGCTGAAGTTACAGGGAGTTGTAAATTGCTCAGTGTGGGTGCTGAGATCTAAGCCCCCATAATCATGACTGAGCAGTCAGTGCTCTTAACCACTGAACCATCTTTCCAGCCTTCTTTACTCTAATCTTACTGAGATTTAACTGTGATTTTGTTTTGAGACAGGATCTCATTATGTAGTTCTGGCTGGAACTACATAATTAAATGTTCTGGAACGTGCAGTGTAGACTAGACTGGTCTCAAACTCACAGAACTCCTAAGTACTGAGACTGGGATTAAAGGTGTGTACCACCATACTGAGCATAAAGTGTTTTTAAGCACATATTTTTAATTTAAACATTATTCAGCCTGGTCTACAGAGTGAGTCCAGGACAGCCAGGGCTACACAGAAAAACCCTGTTTTAAAAAACCAAAAAGAAAAAAAATTAAAAATTATTGTTATATCAATTGACAGATAATAATTGTACATATTTATAGGGTATCATGTGATATTTTGGTATATTTGATGTGTCATGATCAAAACAATTGTCATGTGTATTGCCTTAAACACTTATCTATTTTATGTGTGTTGAGAAATTTCAAAGTCCTGTCCACTTTGAAATGCACACAGAATCACCGTTAACTGTAGTCACCCCACTGTGCGAGTGCTATGGGACTCACTCACTAGAATTCCTAATATCTGACTGTATCCTTGTTCTAATCCTTCCCTTATTCCATTGTAGTCACCCTCATTCCTGCCTGCCCTTCCCTACCTCTGATAAACTCTATTCTCTTCTCCTCTACAGAATCAATCTTTTTAGTGCCTGTGTATGAGTGTATGAATGTATATGATGTTTGCCTGACTTACTGAACTTAGCATGTTTTGCAGTTCCCACCCACATTATAGCAAATGGCTGAATAATATTCCATTTGTGTACCTATACCACATTTTCTTTATCTGTTCTTTCACTGATGGACATTTTGGCTGATATGATGACATATGCTGGCTGCTGCAAACCAGTTCTGCAGTAAATAAGAGTGTATGCATCTCTAATGCTTTCACTGCCATTTCTTTCTAAATACACTTTGGAGTCAGATTGCTGGATCATATGGTAGTTCTACGGGAAGTGTTTGAGGATAATCGTCCCATGCTGTTCTCAGTCATGGCTGTACTAATGCACATTTGCATCAAGGGAGTCATGGTCCCCCTTCTCACAGCCTTGCTACTGTTTACTGTTTTTATCTTCTTGATCACATCCCTGCTGGCAGGGCTGAGATGGGATCTTCTCATGGCTTCAATTTGCATTTTCCCAATTAGCAATGCTTTCCCCATCAATTTCTTGGCTATTTTTGTGTTTTCCTTAGAGGAAAAGTGAGGAAAGTCCATTTATATCACGTGCATGTTTTAAAAATCTGATCCTTTGGTGTTTAGCTGCCAGAATTTCTTTGTTTCTTGCATGCTCTGATTTTAGTCCCTTGTCAGGCAGGGAGTGTCAGACAGCTTCTTCCACGCTGCTCTCCTTGCTCTGTTCAGGCTCACAGTGTTTAGTTCCCTGTGCAACCAAGTTCTACCCAAGAAACACATTTCCTCACCCCCACACTGTCTTTCTCCAACATTTGCTTTGGTTTCTGCTGGCCTGCATAGTCTCAGGGCTTAGCCTTCAGTCCATTTTGAATTGGTGTGTGTATGTGTGCACATGTGTGCACATGTGTGTGTGTGTGTGTGTGTGTGTGTGAGAGAGAGAGAGAGAGAGAGACAGAGACAGAGACAGAGACAGAATGTGTGTGGTGAGAGACTTGCAGTCTAGTTTGACCCTTCTGAATATGGACATCCGGTTTCCCTCATAGACTTTATTGAAAAGATCATTGCACTGGGCTTTTGACATTTGCTTTTTTATTTATGTCCTGTTATTTTAAGCCACCGAGTCATTTCCTCCAGGTGGCCTTTCCCCCCTTTTCTTTATCTTCAAAATTCAGTTCAAATGTCAATGCTAACTTCCCACACACTACTCGAAACTGTGTCATTTCCCTGGGACTGCTCCCTTCCCACTCTTATAAACATTTATAAAGGTCTTCAGTGCCCCCATGAGACTGTGGGGGCTCAGACAGCTCTGGACCTGTATTCATTCATCTCAGCATTCCTGGTACCAAGTTCAATGTCTCCTTCATAGCAACTGCTTAATGAATAAAAAATGAGTGAATGAATGAGTGAGAAACCTGGATGAGAGACTGGAAAAAAAGAAAATGAGAGAGGGAGAGGAAGAAGGAATCGGGGAAGGCAAGGAAGAAAGGAGGAAGGGGAGGCAAGCAGTTGAACATACAAGTGTATGTGGTAGAGAGAACACACTTTACATAGATCTGAGGACAACAGCTGTGTTTGGGGTTGGGTGGTTTTGATTGGTTTCATGCTAAAAGAAAAGGAAGTTTGAAATATGAAATGGAAGAAGAAATCTGCTGCTTCTTCCTGGAGACACCTTGGTCATGGAGAAGGGCCAGTAACCAAAAAAGAGGAGGAAAGTGAAGGCAGGAAAGTGAAGGCATGCTCTTTCCAGGAACACCTAGGGCACAGACAGTGGGGAAGGAACCGAGTTGGGAGAAAGACATTGGAGCAGAGTGTGTGAATGAAAGCTTGAGAGATTTAGCTACTCCTTTCTCTCAATTGTCCAGAGCCCAGCACAGTGATTGACACACAGTAGTTATTTGATAACTAGGTCCTGGATGGGCCATAGGAGGTGTGTGTGCAAAGCACTAATGAGGCTCAAGGCACCAACATTTTCACTCTAGGATAAGTGAGCTAGAGACCTCTCTGTCTCTAAGTGTCTAAGAGAATTCTATGATGCCAATAGATCCAAGGAACATACACACAGACTTGTGTAACAGTGGCTTATTTTTCTCTTGTTATTTGTGTTTGTGTGTGTGTATGTGTGTGTGTGTGTGTGTGTGTGTGTGTGTTAGTATATTTCTCAGACACTGAATGCTTGCAGGTGGGGATCTCTGGCTTCAGAGGAAGTCTTTTCTCTCACATGAATGGAGGGAGACTGCAGCCAATAGAAGCCACCTACTTTCCCTGACATCTTTATTCCTAGAGAATCAGACACTATATGCAACTGTCCCTTTCTTCTTCATGTGCAGTTTTAAAAACAGAGGCCCTAAGATGGAGACTCAACTACAAATTCTTTTGCTTGTGTTTTGAAGACAGGATTAAACTTCCACAGTGTTCATTGCTAACCCTAAGAAGGTGATCAGCTACATATTGCAGGCAGGATGCAACATCCCTGACCTGACTTCCAGAGTGCCATGTTGGAACTCTGGTGCCTACACCATGTAGTTGAGAAGACAGGGTGGTGAAGGGTGTTTGAAGACCTGATCTTCAGTCCCTAGCTGTGTGACCACTGACCTGTTTGGGGTTTGTCCAAGGCAGAAAAGGAATTCTTCTTTATAGCTTAGTTCTATTTTCAGCTGTTTTTGTGGAGAATTCCATTCAAAGAATGTAGGATAGAATGGTAGCATCTCTATCATATTTAGGCATGATCTCTGACCCTCAAACACTAGTGTGCTTACCACCCTGTACACACACACTGGGCTGGACTCCCATAAACATTAAGACCGGAGTGATACACAAGAAAGAGTATAGAATAAGGGGTGTTGATAAATGGCTTCTGTGGAGCAGACACTGTGCTGTGTGTCTTTCGTTTATGAACTTTTGTAGCTCTCTCAGCCAGGGCAGAGCTCCAGAAGAGCTACCAGTGCTCTAAACCAGAGTCATCTCTCCACCTCCATGTTCTACATTAGTACATGGCCACTTTCTATTCAATTCCCTCAGCAGCAGCCTGCCCGTTTTCTCACTCTTGGGTGACTCTTGTTTGTCCTGGTTCTATCTATATCTTCACTCTCCTGAAAGTGTTTATAAACAATATGTGCTCAGCCTTTTGAGGTATCTAAACAAGGTATGGTCCCAAAGCTGAAAAAAGATCCTAGTGTGGACGTCTGTGATACCTCCTGCTTCCATTCAGGGCCTTTCTAGTAGGGTTACAGTTGCCAAAATGACCACAGTGGTGTCAGGACCCAGTGCTTATGCCAAAGCTCAGTTGAACTGGGGAGAACAAAGAGCATTGTCTAACACGGTCATCTTTAATGGAAGCAAGTTGTGGAGCTAATAATGGTCCTATTTTCAATGGACCGAATTAAATTACACTTCCCATCTTGTATCTTAATTAGAGGGATAAAAATGGTTTCACATTTTAATTAGTAAGTATATCTGGAAAAGACTTAAATTAATATGGGAGTCATCACCATAGGAGGGCAGCTTTCTGCCAAGATTCACGAGGCCAGAGAGAGCTCAAAGGAAGGCATCTTCTATCAGGAACAAGCCACAGCTCCAGCTCAGAAATGGTGGCTCTTCAGGTCTCTGAAAGGATAAAAGGCTTCTGGCTGGCAACTTGTTGAAGAAACATGGTCATTTATTTTCAGGAAGAGTCATGTAGCACGCGCCCACACACGTGTTTGTGTGTGTGTGTGCAGATGACTAATCTTGTTTGTCAACTTGATTATATCTGGAATCAACTAAACTCCAAGCAGCTGCGCATGCCTGTAAAGAATTTTCTTGACTGGATCAAGCCAGCAGGCTAAGAAAGGAATAACAGTGTTAGTAGAGGTGATTGATCCAGACTACCAGGGAGAAATTGGATTGCTTCTCCACAACGTAGGTAAAGAAGATAATGTCTGGAGTGCAGGGGATCCTTTAGGGCATCTCTTGGTATTACCATGTTCTGTGATTAAAGTCAATGGGACACCAGCTAGCTGGATGACAAAGGGACTGGACCCTTCAGAAATGAAGACAGGAGTCACTTCTCCAAGAAAAGAACCAAGACATGATAAGGTGCTTACTGAGGGTGGAGGAAATACAGAATGGGTAGTAGAGGAAAATAGTTATAAATATCAGCTAAGGCTACATGAACCAGTTGCAGAAATTATTATTGTAACTAACATTAGTGTTTCTGGTTTTTTTGTTGTTGTTGTTAAAAATATGTTTGTTCAGATATACACATACATTAGGCAATATTTGTGTCTTCTTTCCTTTACCATGTGAATACACACACACACACACACACACACACACACACATATATATATATATATATATATATATATATATATTATACACACATATATATGGGCTCATGAGCTATCCATCTTGCTTTCTGAACAAGGTCCCTCACTGGCCTGGGGCCTCACTGATTCAGCTAGGCTGATGGGTCACTGAGCTTGAAGAATCTGCCTTCCTCCACCTCCCCAGTGCTGCGATTACAAAGACATGTGACCATGCTTGGGTCCTGAGGATCCAACTTGGGTCTTCACATTTTTTTTTTTTTTTGGCAAGCACATTATTGAGCAAGCCATCTCTTCGGCCCCAAACTATCCCCTTTCTGTGTGGACATCTTCTTTAAAATATATGAAAATGTGAGAGTCATGAGGAGGGTGGGGACAGAAAGTACCTTAGTGAGGTCTCTGCTCTGACTTGCCCCAGATGGAAGCTTCAGGGTCTTTTCCAGAGGCTTTGTTGGCAAAGCCTAATTACAGGGAGTGATGGTGGTGGTGGGGTTAGGAGCCTGGCCCCTGGATTTTACCCAGCAATGATTTCTCCTGCTTGTCCTGTGCAGGTTAGGACAAGAGCCTGGCTGAGGATTGTTTGCTTTTCTTCTGTCTGGAGAGAAAACCATGGGAGACAAAGCTTGCTTATCTCAAGTGTCTGGCTGCTCTGCAGGTGTGCTGGCAAACGGAGGGATTTTATTTCGCTAGTTTGACTTCACATTTTTACAAAAGACACAGCTGTCATTCAGATCCTAGGAGGCTTGCTTTGTAGATTCCCCTCTAGTCTGGATACTAAAATCTACAGATTGCTCAAGCCCCTTCCATGGAATGCACCGCATTGCCATAGACCCCACCCACTTCTATAGTCTTTAGATTGGCTGTAGGTCACTTGCAATATCCAACACATTTTGAACACATGAAGGTGTTAGTGTTGTTAGGGGAATAAAGACAGGAAAATTGTTTATACATATTCAATATAGATAGAATTTTTCCCCTAACATCTTGGCTATTTGGTTGAGCTTGAGGATGTGAAAATCTAGATCTGAAAACCTGATTGTATATATATATATATATATATATATATATATATATATATATGTGTGTGTGTGTGTGTGTGTGTGTGTGTGTATACTATAGCAGCAGTTCTCAACCTCTCTAATGCTGCGATGACACTTCAATACCAATCCTCATGTTGTGGTGAGCCCTAATAATAAAATTATTTTCATTGCTACTTCATAACTAATTTTGCTACTGTTATGAATCATAATGTAAAAATCTGATATGTGACCCCTGTGAAAGGGTCACAACCCACAGGTTGAGAACTGCTGTATTACAGACCTGATAGGAAGACATAACCATAGAAAAGGATGAAAGCAAGCTGGACTAACATGCAGTCCCATCACTCATAGATAACCACTGGGGATACTTGGCAGTGGTTACTTCTGGGTTCACTTGGCATCTGCATCCTGGGACTCTGAGCACCATCCTGGTACATGGCATGGTAAGCTGGGAGTATCTTCAACTTTGTGATTCTGTGATGAACTGGCTAATACTGTAATAGATGGTGTGATAGTTTGTATATGCTTGGCCCAGGGAGTAGCACTGTTAGGAAGAGTAGCCTTGTTGGAGTAGGTGTGTCACTGTGGATGTGGGCTTTAAGACCCTCATCCTAGCTGCCTGGAAGTCAGTATTCTGTTAGCAACCTTCAGAGGAAGACATAGAACTCTCAGTTCCTCCTGTACCATGGCTGCCTGGATGCTGCCATGTTCCTTCCTTGTTGATAATGGACTGAACCTGTGAACCTGTAAGCCAGCCCCAGTTAAATGTTGTCCTTATAAGGGATCTGCAACCCTATTGTTGGAACAACATGATGTACTAACCAGAACCCCGGAGCTCTTGTCTCTAGCTGCATATGTATCGAAAGATGGCCTAGTCGGCCATCAATGGAAAGAGAGGCCCATTGGACTTGCAAACTTTATATGCCCCAATATAGGGGAATGCCAGGGCCAAAAGAATGGGAATGGGTGGGTAGGGAAGTGGGGGGCGCTATGGGGGACTTTTGGGATAGCATTGGAAATGTAATTGAGGAAAATATGTAATAAAAATATTAAAAAAAAAAAAAAAAGAGTTGCCTTGGTCATGGTGTCTGTTCACAGCAGTAAAACCCTAACTAAGACAGATGATAACTCAGTTCATCCATTAAACCATGTAGGAGAAGAAAGCTTATTTACTGCATGGTAGCAGTGGACAGTAACACAGGCCAAAAGGGAGAAATGATATAATTATATTTTAATTAAAATTAAAAATTATTTTAAAAGAGATTATATCCTGAAGTGGGCCAGCACAACAGCTTAGCAGATAAAGGTGCTTGCTGGGAAACCTGATGACCTGAGCTCAGTCAGCAGGTCCCACATGGCAGAAAGAGACCAGCGTCAAAAGGTGACCTCTGACCTCCACATGTGTGCTGTGGCATGTGCAAACCACTACAACCACATCCACCTACATACAATACAATAAATGTAATAATCATTTATAAAAGGTGTTGTCTAACAAGGTAAGGCCTTTGACTCTAGCAATCTCCATTCCAGAGAATTCCTTGTTTGGTTAGGGTGTGCATATTTATGTGTTGTTCCCTTTATATGAATGATGGCAGCTCTCATAGGCCAGCATACAGCTGCAGGAGGTTAGTGTGAGCCCTGCAGTAAGGTAGTCTCCTCCATGCATATAAATACAGTTGTGCATGGCTAAGGCTGAGGACCCAGACCTTGGCACCTAGGGCCTGCAGCACCAGGTATCAAGTTACAGCACACCCAGGCCTGCAATTTGGCTGGAAATAAGGTGTTTGTGTGTGTGTGTATGTGTGTGTGTGTGTGTGTGTGTGTGTGTGTGTGTGATTTGTGGATTAAATTGAGATAATTCCCTGATGGGGACATTTCCAATTCCTTGCTCTTTTACTAATGGCCTTCCCCTACCACACACAAACTCTTGCTTTGGTCTCTGTAATTCCCTCCTCTCTCCATCTCCCCTCCTTCCTATTAGATCTTCCAAGACCTTCACTTTCCCACCTTTTCAGCCTGGAACAAGAAACTCCTCTTTGATTTCCCAGCAGACAGTTTATAGAAGTCTGCTGTGTAACAGCCTTTATTAGAGTTGGGGGTCAGAGGGGAGTTCTTAAAAATGAAAGCACATGGGAAGCGGAAGACTGGGCACTGTGTTGCTGTGGTAAGACACCATGACAGTTAGGGCTCTATTGCTGTGAAGAGACACCATGACCAAAGCAACTCTTCTAAAGGAAAACATTTAACTGGGGCTGGCTTACAGGTTCAGAGGGTTAGTTCATTATCGTCATGGTGAGAAGCATGGCAGTGTATAGGCAGACTTGGTGCTGGAGTAGGGGCTGAGAGTTCTACAGCTTGATTTTCAGGCAGGAGAAAGGCATGCCACACTAGGCCTAGCTTGAGCATATAAGACCCCAAAGCCTGACTCCACAGTGACACACTTTCCCCACCTCCTAATAGTGCCACTCCCTGTGGGCCAACCATTCAAACACATGAGTCTATGGGGGTGGGAGGGCATTCCTATTCAGACCACCCCAATGACCAAGGCAACTAATAAAACAAAGAATTTATTTGGGCTTCAGGTTCCAGAGGAATAAGATCCCATCCTAGAAGGGTGGCATTGCCGCAGCAGGTGGGTTGGATGGTGCAAATGGCTGGCTTGGTAACAAGAGCAGAGAGCTGAGAGCTCACATCTTCAGACTGCAAGCATAAAACAGAGAGCAGAATGGAAGTGGTGTGAGGCTTTTACTCTCAAAGCCCTCCCCTAGGGATACTTTCTCCAGCAAGACTGCACCACTCAAACCTCCCCCAATAGTGCCACCATCTGGGGGTCAAGTGTTCAAACGCCTGAGTCACCTGAGTCTATGAGTGACAGTTCTCATCCTGATCAGCACAGGCACCATTATTTTTGGCTCGAGGGCTTTTTGCTGCTACGGTCAGGCTCAAGGCTGTCTTATCAGATTTTATGGTGTTGTTTTTCCTCCCCAGATGTCCTTCCATCTGCTCTCTTTGAGCTGTGCCCTGTTGTCCAAAACTCCTCTCTCTGCTGGTCATGGGACCACTTCAGAGTTCCTCTGGCTTTGTTGTGCTAAGTGATCCACGTCCCTTCTTTTCTTAAATTCCCACATACAGGCTAACTCCAGGTTCTCCTGTTATAGTCCAAAGGCCCAGGTATCATCTAAATCACATGGCCATCTGCTGTAGAGATGATGTTGCCATCTCTCTACAGAACATCAGTGAAGATGCAGTATTGTTGTATGTGTATGAATGTTCTCTCTTCATGCACGTATGTGAACTTGTGTGTGTGTCTGGGGGTGGGGAGCTGGTTTCCATGGAGGCCAAGAGAGGGCATCAGAGCCCCTAGAACTGGAGTTACACATGGTTGTGAGCTGCCATGTGGGCTCTGAGAATGAACTTGGGTCTTCTGCAAGAGCAGTAGATGCTCTTAGCCACTGAGATGTCTCTCCAGCCCCAGTGATGTCTTCCTTAATCTTTTTCTTGCCTTTGAATTATAAAAGTTTTGGTGAGTGTGCACAGGGAGGTTCACATCTACTCAGCCAATCTTTGAATTCAGTTCTTAGAAGTGAAATCCAGGTGAGAAAATAAGAGCATGTATGACTAGGTTTTGGGGTACTCTATAGGTTTCTATTTCTATCACCCATCTCCATGCTTATCCCTTCCAACCCCACCCCCCAATACTAGGTAGGAGAAAAAGAAGCTAGAGGGGAAAAGGAGTGTCAATATCATTAGACTTACTTCTTGCTGATTAAGGGCATTGACTTCCTTGGAGCAAGTTAGATTTTCACCCAGCGGGATATCTAATTTCTTTTTATCTGTTTGCACATGGACACTTGACAAACTCTGACAAACAACAATCTATAGTAACCAACAGCATCCAACCACCAACTGGCCCACCAGCCTCTTTCATAGGGGTTCTAACATTCATATATCCTCTGAAAAGTCTCCAGTATTCCAGATGTCACACATTTACAAAAATTATCTGCAGCTGGCAAAATTATGCCCCTGCTAGAATGTAAGGCAAATCATAGTCAGCTGCTGTGGACAGTCTGAAGCAGCCCCATATTCTACACCTGGGATTAAAATAAATTCATATTCCCATGACATTTCTATGGTTTTTTAAATTTTTATTTTATTTTATGTATGTGATTACAATGCAGTTGTCTTCAGACACACCAGAAGAGGGCATCGATCTCATTACAGATGGCTGTGAGCCACCATGTGTTTGCTGGGAATTGAACTCAGGATCACGGGAAGAACAGCCAGTGCTCTCAACTGCTGAGCCATCTCTCCAGCCCCCATTTCTATGTTTTTTTTTTAAAGAAACCAAAATTCTCACTACAAGTATGTTCACAGTGTTTGCTGCACACTACTGATTGCCTTATAGAGAAGAGGCACCATCAAACTCTTCCAGAAGGACTAGGTGAGGCTCCATCCCATCTTCCTTTGACTCACTTTTGATAGGAGGAGAAAGAATCAACAATTTGATGGGTGCAAGTCACATTTGCATGTTGATATCATTTCAGAAGCCATTTTCTAGGATGTGTCTGCATAACCAGGGAAGGAGGAGCCCTCTGCAGACACCCCACGCATCACCTATCTGACAACGAGCTTCTAAATGGAATCTTAAGTTCCACACAACCATTTATCAAAGAGTTTCCGGATGCCACTTTTCAATTTGCATCAGACCTTTCCAACATATTAATGAGATGCTGTTATTAATGTGTATATTTTTACTGTTCTATTCAATTTTGTATTTGAAGTTAATGAACCTACAGGGTTAAGCCAGCTACCCAGGGAGAGTATGCAATTGCTATTCCTTGCAGTCCATGGTGATATCCTCAGAAGGGCACATGAAAGTCACAATCAACTCTGGAAGCCCTTGTCAGTCACCTACCTCGTCTATTGCTGAAAACTGGCCCCAGTATAGTATCTGACTCCCAATACTCTTTTCTCTGGGCAAGGTCTACTACTGCTCACTTCTCGGATCCATGGTCATGCCCTAGAGTGGTTTCATCTCTTAATTTGATTTTAGTTGGTGGTATCTCTGGAGCCCAGAGCACAGGACTTTCTTCAGAGGCAGCTCAAGCTAAGGAGAACCAGGTGGTTAAACTAAGTCTGGCTTCTTTGGGAACATTGTTCCCTGGTATCTAACCATCAATTTAGGCTCTAACTGTATTGTCCTGGGCTTGATGCCAGTGCTCCTGAGTGCTACTGCCTGGAACAAGCCTTCAACCTCTTAGCCCTCAAGGGTTTGGGTCTTAGAAAAAACCCTTCAAATCTAAGGCATTCATTGCTACCAATCAATGTCCTCCCACCTCAAGCTGCTCCTCGCCTCTCCTAAGCACTGAGACAAGTGTCCTCACCAGTGGGACCAAGAGGTCTTGGTTACCTAAGCAAAGGGATGGTCAACTTATCTAGTAGACTATAGGGCTCTCTGGTAGGTAGATAGAGATCTTGGGACTTAAAATGGACTGCCTCTCACCTTTAGTCATGTGCCTGGGGCCTGGGGCCTCTCCTCCCACAAAGGGGAAGCACAGTCCCAGGGTATCAGCATTAGAGCAAGCACAGGGGCTCTGGGGGCTTATGCTTTACTCTGCTGTCTCTAATCCCTTTTTTTTTTTTTTACCTTAGTCTGAATTCTAGGCTCTACATCTGAATTGTGAGTCTACAGTTTGAGGTTTGGGACTCAGCATCCCCAGGATCTCAGCTTTTTCTGGAACTGGCAGGCACCATGTTCACTGCTCTTCAGACTCCAAGATGCTACAAGGAAGAGTTACAGACAGTGGCCCTCGAGAGCCAGCAGGGTACCAAGTAAGAAGATAAAGGGAGACCCTTAATTCTCTGTTAGAAACACTTAACCCAACCCAGAAACTAGGATCATGACTGTCTGGTCTTTACATAAATCACTCTGTGCCGTGTCTTATGTGTCTCTAGAGGTAGGTGCTCATGTGTGTGTGGGGACATGAGTATGCACGTGCATGTGGAGGCTAGAAGTTGAGATTCTGTGTCTTCCTCAGTCCTTTTCCATTTTATTTTTAAAGATATAGTTTATTTTATTGTATGTGTGGTTTGGTTGCATGTATGTCTATGCACCACACATGTGCCTGGTATGCACAGAGGAGAGAGAGAGAGAGAGAGAGAGAGAGAGAGAGAGAGAGAGAGAGAGAGAGAGAGAGAGAGAGAGAATTGGATCTCCTGAAACTAGACTTGCAGATGTTTGTGAGCCACTATATGTGACCTGAACCTTGGTCTTCTAAAGAGCAGCCAGTGTTCTTAACCACTGAGCCATCTCTCCAGCTCCTTTACCCTTTATATCTCTCTCTGTCTCCCTGTCTCTGTCTCTCTATCTCTCTTTGGTGACCCTAGGACTTACTGATTTATTGAGATTAGCTGGCCAATGAGCTCCATGGTTTCTCCTGTCTCTGTCTTCCTAGTGATGGGATAACAAGTATGAGCCACTACATCTGAGTTTTACATGGATGCTGGGGGTCAAACTCAGGTACTTATGCTTGCACAGCCAGTACTTTGCCAACTTAGCCATCTGCCCACCCTATCTCCCCACCCCTCAAATGTATAAGTGATTCTTGGAGGCAGGATCTAATGAGGTTCCTGTGCATACCATACACCAAATCACAGACATCCCACGCACCTTTGAGACTATTCCTGTGTGCCTAGCCTTACTTCTCCTTAGTTAAGATGCTAAAACTGTTCTATCTGGGACTTGTAGGACAAATGTCCCTAGTAGAGGGGGAGGTCCCTTAGCTTCTGTGGTCAGTAATCAATATCTGGAGAAAGCCTGGGCTCTGAATCAGACCCAAAGCACAGGACTGCTAGAGATTTTTGATGTGAGCTCCTAGGCTAACCAGGAATAGGTCCAGGTCCATTTTTCTGGGGCTGCTTTAACAAATTCTCATAAACTCGTGTGTGTGTGTGTGTGTGTGTGTGTGTGTGTGTGTGTATTTTAAAACAGCAAAGGTTTCTCTTTGCTGTCATGGAGGCTGAAAGTTGAAATCAAAGCTTTGGTAAAACTGGTTCCTTCTAAAACTTGAAGGGAGAGGACTCTAACATGCTGACTTTTCTTGGTGATCCTTGATATTCCTTGGCTAGTGGGCCCATTACTCAGATATCTGCCATCAACATGAACTTCCCTTCTACACAGAGCCACCCTGCCATTTCCTTTTCTTCCACAATACTAATTAATTATCAGACTTTGGGTCTAGGCAGTAATAAAGGATGTTCTCATCTTGAGATCTGTCTTGTGAGAGCACCATCACAAAACACCAAAGACCTGGGCCATTAATAAGCATCAGAAACTTGTTACTTAGGGCCAGAGATATAGCTCAATTGATAGTGCTTGCCTAGCATACACAAAGTCTTAGGTGCAATCCCCAGCACTGCATAAACAGGACATAGTGGTACATGCATTTGATTCCAGCACTCTGGAAGTAGAGACAAGAAAGTCAGGCATTCAAGATCATCCTTAGCTACATAATGAATTGGGAGCCTGCCTGAGATACACAAGATCCTGTTCATACATATATCTTACAATCTTGAAGGCTAGGAAGTCCAGTTTACTGGGAAGCCCCACACCAGGGGTGGAAGCTATCTCACCTTCCTGCCTCTTCCCTAAGATAACAGCCTCCACCAAGCTCTTTCTAAAGCAGAACCATCATTTTCAGCTGTAGGCTACACCTCTTAACACTGTGACATTAGGGATTGATCTTCAACATGAATTTTGAAGAGGAAAAATATTCAAATGGTCGCAAATCTTCAACTTATGTACATTTACAGTAACATTCTTGCCCTAGGTTCTGAGGGTTGGGAAAGTGCCATTCTTCTACCAACCACAAACCTTATCCTGGACCAAGTTGGCATGGTTTAGATTGGTGTCCTGCCACAGCCTGCCTAGATCTGGACCTTGCCCACAGGGCTCTGGGCTGCCTACTACCTCCCTGCTTCAGTCTGAGAGCCTGGGTAAATACTTTTAGCTCCAAGCATCTCTTGTGTCTGAGCTCCCCCACTTGGGTTTCTCTCTTGTGAGTCAAGTTTTTCTATTCACCAGGAATGCCCAAATTATTCAGAGTTCATCACACCCCATCATACACAGAACAACAGATTGTTAGAGTCTGCTCAGCCATTATTCCAGGGAAAAGGCTGTGAATTTCAGTGTGAAACAAACCTTGGTCCTGGCCTCCAACATAACCACGCTCACCTTGTGTACATAGGTCGCTACCTACTTCGGATCCTCAGCTTTTCAAACTGTAGAATGTGATGATGCGTTACTTGAAGTTGGTTGTGAGAAATGGATGTGAGCATTTGTGTGCATGGCCCCGAGGTGTGAGTGGTGACAAAGGGTTTTATTGCCTCTTTTCTCTTCTTTCCACCCTCCTCTCAATGTAAGGGCCCTTGTTACTATAGACACAAGGGGGCATCCATACAATGTAGCAATTGATCATGAGTAGGAAGAGCTTTGCTTCTTCCGTTGTCTAAGTGAGAAGGATGGAACAGGAGGGAGCTGGTCTGGAGAGATTCAGCAGAGGGTAGAAAAACCTGAGGAGGTGACAGGAAGGAGGAGATGTTTTGCTAGCCAGCCAAGACTGTATATCAAATACACAACCTGTAATAGAAAGCCCAAAGAACTTTCCAGAATTTGTACCCAAAGGGCTAGACAAGAAGTGTTAATCCTCCTCTTCCTGTTTTCTTCTCCTGGAGACAGTGCAGTCCCTCCCACCTTCCTCTCTTGCGTGTCTCAAACCCCAGTTCTTTATCCTTTGGTGATTAGCTTAATCTGGGCCCTTTGTGCTAGCCCCATGGCCATGGTTGGGGGGATTTAACAGGATGGGCGTTTTATGTAACTTGGATGCAGAGCTGAGCTGATAGGTGCAGGGGCGAAGGGCAGCCATCAGCTAATCTAAGGTGGAGTCTCTTTGTCATGTTGAATATATCTTTTAGGGAAGACTCCCAGTTGCCTTATCTCCACAGCAAAGCTCAGAACTCCAGAATCATATCAGTTTCTGACAGTTACCCCAGATTTCTGTGATGGGTAAGCTTCACTTAAACTACTTAAAGTTGATAATGAATATGCAAATAGATCAAGGATTTGGCTCATCTTCTTCTCCCGTTGTGAGCACTGGGCTGCTTTTGAGTATCTCTGCTGTGTCTAGCCTCAAGGGGCTATTGTCCTGTTCCCAGGTTGTTCTTTCCAGTCTTCTAAGATTTGTCAGGGCTTGAATCATTTAGATTTGAGCTCAGAGCCTCAGCTCTTCTCCCTCAGTGAGAGAGCACCCATTCATGCAGCTCTCTGATTCATTCACTGATTTCTGCCCAGGGCCTTACTGTGGATGGATGGAGGAGACTGTAGTTCTTTACCTTCACTTCAGCTTACTGAAGTTGAGTGAAATCCTAGGCTTCCTGGCAACAGGTTGGGTCTGGAAGCCAGCCTTGTGGCATGCTTGTACAATGTGTTTTGTGTTTACAAGTTTGAAATGGAATAAATCTCCCTTGAGGCTGAGTTAGGTGTCTCTCCTTAGACCATTCTTCTTGGCACACCCAGTTAGGGCAGAGTTGAAGAAACAAGGTGTTCCCCACCCAGGGTTTTCCTTAAAGCTGGGGATCATGATTCTGCTAGTCATAAGAATTGGTCAGCTGCTGCCAAACAGGGCTTACAGGATGCATAGCATAGTAGTTAAAATCAAAAGCAATGGTTAGAATGCCTAATACAGACACATAGGCTCTGGCCAATCAGAATGAAGAAGTAACAAAATTCTAGGCCTTTAGGTCGAGGCTTGGGAATGTAACCTTTGTGACTCATTGCTCCAAGGTATGCTAATCATACCTTGATAGCGACATTCCTTCCTCCACCTACCTGCTTCCTGAGTTCAAAGAGTGTTCATTCAAAGAAAGTCACCCTGACCAACGCCGGAAACTGCCATGCAAATGTGCTATTGTTAGGGGCTCTTAGAAACTGAGAGTTAACCAAAACAATTACCAGGTATTCTCTGTGACTCTTGTGACTTTACACTTCCTTATGACTCTTAACTGGTATCTTTGGTATTTTTCCAACAACCCCTCCCCACTTCCTTGAGTTGTGGTTTCTTCCTTTAAATACCCCCTTACTCAGCTACTCGGGGCGCCATGGTCCTCTACCCCTGCGTGGTGTATGACCATGGGCCCGAGAACGCTCTCGAATAAAAATCCTCTTGCAAGTTGCAGCAAGACCGTTTCTTGTGGGTGATTTTGGGGTGTCGCCTCTCCTGAGTCAGAACGTGAGGGAGTCCTCACGTTGTGGGTCTTTCATTTGGTGCGTTGGCCGGGAAACGCGACGTTGTGGGTCTTTCATTTGGTGCATTGGTCGGGAAACGCGACCACCCCTCACACCCGAGAACCGACTTGGAGGTATGGGGATCCCCTCTTGTGTGTGTGCCGGCCGGTGTCTCTGTTTTGAGTGTCTGTTTTCTGAAACGAACATTGGAACATGTGCTTGTTGTGTTGGGTTGTTTGTGTCTTGTCCTATGTTTCTGAAGCATGGCAAAGTCTGAGTTCGGATCCATCTGAGTTTATTAAATTTGTGTCTTGGTTTTCGGGTTGCGAGATCGTGGGTTCGAGTCCCACCTCGTGCCTTGGTTTTACACCTGGCAGAGTGAGGAACAAGTGTGCTTCTCTGGTTTTGGTCCTCTAGGTAGAAATGGATGCTGGTGTTTGTAGACGATGGGGTGATGGGGTCTGAAATGCGCGCGCGGTCGGTATTTGCAGCTGTCCTTTTGGGCCGTAAGGACCGGAGGACTGTGGTCGGCAGACGTGCTAGGAGGACCACAGGCTGTGGCCCTGGGGGACGCCCTGGGAGGTAAGGAGAGCCAGGGACGCCTGGCCGTCTCCGGATCGGTCAGAGGGACCGAGTTCTGTTGAAGCGGAAGCTTCCCCCTCCAAAATCGTCTAATTCTCTTGCCTGCTTGTAGAGGACAAGAAAGGGTCGAATGTGTCTGGATCTGTTGGTTTCTGTTTTATGTGTTTTTGTGTATGTGTTTAGAGCTATGTGAAAATCTAGAAAAGCAAAGGTAATTCTCATAGGTGCTTTATACCCTGACTAGAGATAGTTTACACCTGAGATGTGAGAGAATGGGTTTTGAGAAAAGCAGTACTCTCCGACTATCTGGGGATAATTTGGTAAAAAATAAAATAAAATAAACAGTATTAATTGGTCTTTGGGGCCCTGCACCTGTAGTTAGGAATCTAGTGTGGCTAGAGAAGCCCTGCTAGGAGCTGATTATAAACGCTGCTCTTATAAGGACCAGCAGCTTCTCAAGTTCTACAAAAATCTCTGTGCTTGTGATAATTAGATTCATCAGGTGACAAGGTGCTCCTCTCTTGAAATTACAGCTAAAAAAAATTAAGAATTTTGTTTGGTTTAAATGAGCAAATGTATGCGGCCATTTCATTTTTGTTTCTAAATAGTTTCAAAAGTATAAATATGTTTTTATATGTCTTGGTTATAGATTAGTGGCTCATAAGTTATTAGTTATGATTAAAAATTTGTAACATTGGTAACAAAAAGTTGACTTAAAACTGGTAACTCTGGGTTAGAGTAATTTAGAACTACAACATGCAGCATGAGACAATCCATGGGAACAGGTCTCTAAAGATACGCCTAAATTGAGTAATATTCTATGTAATTCTTATCCTAGAAATCCGATTTATAAAAGATAAGATTTAGGGTAGTGTCTTTTTGAAGTATTGGCAGCTACACCTTCTTGTGTTTGTGTGCAGGAACAGGCAGCCAAAATTTATAGCAAGTAATGTTTTTAGAGTTCATTTAAAAAAAAAAAAAAAAACTAGATTGTTTTCACTGTTAAAATTGGGTTTTGCTTCTCAAAATTGTAGTTGTACTCTTATGTTACAAGAAAAATTAAAGGTTTCTCCCAAATCGCAGCCACCAGCCAATTCGGCTCCTCCAAAATCTATGAAGCCTCCTGAGTGGCCTAGTCCACAACCTTCCCCTTATCCACAGCCTCAACCCCAGCTGCCGAGGGAACCCTAAACCCCTCGGGGTGTCGAGAGGCGGACCGCTGCGGGTACATGGAACTGCAGAGCACAGAGTCCGGGCGGACTCTGGTGGACCCGCCCAAACTTTAAACCCTTCAGTACTGGTCATTTTCCTCTGTTGGTATTTATAACTGAAAAACTAACCACCCCCTTTCTCAGGATCCCCAACGCCTCACAGGGTTGGTAGAGTTCCTTATGTTTTCTCATCAGCCTACTTGAGATGATTATCAACAGCTGTTGCAGATGCTCTTAACAACCGAAGAGCGAGAGAGAATTCTGTTAGAAGCTAGAAAAATGGCCCGGAAGCCAACGGAGGTCTACACAGCTACAAAATGAGATCGACATGGGATTCCTTTTGACTCGCCCCAGTTGCGACTGCGGCATGGCTGAAGGTAAGGAGAGCTTGAAAATCTAACGCCAGGCTCTGGTCTCCAAGGTGCCTCAAGATGGGCCCACTAATTTGGCTAAGGTAAGAGGTAATGCAGGGGCCGATCGAACCTCCCTCAATGTTCCTTGAAAGACTTATGGAAGCCTTCAGGCAGTTCACTCCCTTTAATCTTACCTCGGAAGCCCAGAAGGCCTCAGTGGCCTGGCTGGCCTTCATAAGGCAGTTGGCCCCCGATATCAGAAAGAAGCTTCAGAGAAAAGAGGGAGACAGTTAGGCAATCTAGTAAAAGAGGCAGAAAAAGTGTGTGTGAGAGAGAGAGAGGCGGGAGGCAGAAGAAAGAGAAAACAGGAGGGATCATAGACAAGAGAAAAATTTGACTAGAATCTTGGCCACAGTGATAGGAGAGAAAGAAAAAGACAGGATCTAGACAGGAAACCTGGGCAACTGAAGACCGAGCCTCAGCTAAAAAGGCTCAGCTGTGTCAAACTGAAGTTACTTATTTAAGAGACACCCTTCGAGACGGGAAGTAGTGGCTAACTACACCAAGGCAAGTAAGAAAATTCTTGGGTACTGCTGGCTTCTACAGACTCTAGACACCTGGGTTGGCGACCTTAGCTGCCCTGTTGTACCCCCTAACCAAGAAAGGGGAGGTGTTTTGTGGATTCCGGATTGCCAGAAAGCCTTTAAAAAATTAAAAAGGCCCTCTTGATGGCCAGCCTTTGCCTGACCTAACCAAGCCTTTCACTCTTTATGTGGAAGAGAGATCAGGGGTCGCCAGAAGAGTTCTTGCTCAGACTTTGGAACTTTGAAAAAGGCCAGTGGCTTACCTAACCAAGAAGTTACACCCTGTTGCCAGCGGGTGGTTTTCTTGCCTGTAAGCTATTACTGCCATAATCTGCTTGTCAAGGATGCTGATAAGCTCACTCTGGGACAGCAACTGGCTGTAATGGCATCCCACGCTCTTAAAAGCATTATCTGAAAGCCCCCTGACTGATGGATGACTACCAATGCTCCTGTGACACATCAGAACTTTTTGTTGAACTTCGCTTCATTCCACCTGCTGTCCCACTGTGTGAGACTGCACCTACTCACCACTGCGCTGAAATGATCTGAAGGATCAGATCAGCCTTGGCCTGAGGGTTCGAGCTGGTACACTGATGACAGTAGCCTCGAGGTTAAAGGTAAGCAGAAGGCGGGGACAGCAGTATGGTGGTGGACAGAAAGCTGAACTTGTGACTTTGAGACAAGGTCCATAAATGGCAAAAGAAAAGTCTACACTGACAGCAGGTATGCTTTTGCCACTGTACGGAGCAATATACAGACAAAGAGGGCTGTTGACATCTGCAGAAAAAGACCTAAGATGCTGTGGCTAAAGAAAATCAGATAGCAGATCTAACTACCAAACAGGTGACTCAAGGAGCAATGATCCTGGCAGTCAAGGAACCTAAAGATTATTATGACATCAGAGAGACCAGCTTTAGATACACCCCTGAGCACTATCAAGTTTGGACAGTATTTGACCCACCTGGGGGCCAAGAAATTCAAAGGTGTGGTTAGGTCCTTTGACTACTATGTTACAAGACTCTCTGACTTGGCAGAAGAAATAGTCAAAAGCTGCAAGGCCTGTGCTATGACGAGGTAGAATTTACAGAAATTAAGCCAGCTAGATATTGCAACAAGTACTTGTTAGTGTTTATAAACACCGTTTCAAGATGGATAGAAGCTTTTCCTACCAGGACTGAAGATCCTAAAAGAAATCTTCCCAAGGTAATGGACCTGCCTTTGTTGCCCAGGTAAATCAGGGACTGGCCAAGATATTAGAGATCGGTTAAAAGTTACATTGTGCATACAGGCCCAAAGCTCAGGACAGGTAGAGAAAATAAATAGAACCATTAAGAGACCCTTACCAAATTGACAACAGAGACTGGCGCTAATGATTAGATAGCTCTCCTACCCTTTGCTCTTCAGGGTTAGAAACACCCCTGGACAGTTTAGACTGACCCCCTTATGAATTACTCTACAGGGGGCCCCCTCCACTGGTAAAAATAGCCTCTGTACATAGTGCTGACATGCTGCTATCCCAGCCTTTGTTCTCTAGGCTCAAGGTGCTCCAGTGAGTGAGACAGCGAGCAAAAAAGCAGCTCCAGAAGGCCTACTCAAGAGAAGAAGACCTGCTACATTAGACGTCTCTGCACAGAAAACTTTGAGACTCCGGTGGAAAGGCCCTTATCTTGTACTCTTGACCACTCTACTTTCTACCTTTATGATACCCCTTTTGATTTTGCTTCTGCTTTTAATTATAGGTGCATGTGTGTTAAATAGACAAGTCACCTTTATTAGAACAAAAATTAGTGCAGTGCGGCTTTTAGTTTTGAGACAACAGTACTATGCCCTAAAGGATCAAATATGTCAGAAAAAAGATAGTGTCTAGTTCTAAGATTAGAACTATTAACAAAAAAAAAAGGGGGGAATGAAGAAGTAACAAAATTCTAGGCCTTTAGGTCGAGGCTTGGGAATGTAACCTTTGTGACTCATTGCTCCAAGGTATGCTAATCATACCTTGATAGCGACATTCCTTCCTCCACCTACCTGCTTCCTGAGTTCAAAGAGTGTTCATTCAAAGAAAGTCACCCTGACCAACGCCGGAAACTGCCATGCAAATGTGCTATTGTTAGGGGCTCTTAGAAACTGAGAGTTAACCAAAACAATTACCAGGTATTCTCTGTGACTCTTGTGACTTTACACTTCCTTATGACTCTTAACTGGTATCTTTGGTATTTTTCCAACAACCCCTCCCCACTTCCTTGAGTTGTGGTTTCTTCCTTTAAATACCCCCTTACTCAGCTACTCGGGGCGCCATGGTCCTCTACCCCTGCGTGGTGTATGACCATGGGCCCGAGAACGCTCTCGAATAAAAATCCTCTTGCAAGTTGCAGCAAGACCGTTTCTTGTGGGTGATTTTGGGGTGTCGCCTCTCCTGAGTCAGAACGTGAGGGAGTCCTCACGTTGTGGGTCTTTCAAGAACAAGTAATAGTCATAATTATAGGATAGAGTTGAGGATCAGCCAAAATACGAGTTCACAGGGAATTTCACATCCATTTCTCAATCTAACCTTAGCCACAGTTCTGTAAAATGGGGTTAGAAACTTTTCAAATTTTAAAGGTAGGGAAACTGAGGCACAGAGCTGGCCTTGGCCTTGATACACTTCTTGTTCATAGAGGGTCATAGTCTTCTGGGAGTTCCCAAAGAAGAAAGGATTGTAAGAGTCAACAAACATGCATATTCATGCACAAGACATTTTCAGAAGACACTATTTGCTTATTTGGAAAGTGAAAATGGAAGGCAGAAGTGGGCAGAGTTGTGTAACCAGGATGCCAGCACCCATGTTATTGGTCATCGCAAATAGATCAAAGACAGGAACTGAATAGGTAAGCTGTGCTTTATTCAGGGAGCCATTGGTATAAGAAGGAAGTGGTTAACACCCTTTAAAAAATTGACTTTCCTCTCATTTCCAACCAGGAAGATTATAGGTGAGGAAGGTATAAAGGTATCGTTTGGAGAGGTCATTCTCGAACTCAGTCTTGCCCCTCTGGTCAGATGGTCAGCTACATTTCTGAGACTTGTGATGTCTATGCCTTTGTGGTCATCAATCCTTGCACTTTCCCCTCATGGTCTGGATGTAAGAGCTCAGACACTTCTTTGAACTCTAATTCTAGTTAGCTATCTGCCCCCTGTCAACTCAGTATTCCTGTGATGGTTATTATCATGATATAACCAAGGATCACCTGGTAAGAGAGTCTCAAAGAACTATTGTCTATACTGACTAAACTGTAGGTATGTCTGTGGGGGATTGTATTAATGAGTTAGTTGTGGTGGGAAGACCCAGTCCACTGTGGGTAGCACCATTCCCTAGGCAGGGTGGGGGGGGGGTTCTGAACTATATAGGTGTGGAGAAACTGAGTTGAGCAAGTGGGAAGGAAGAGGGATGCATACATTTCTTTCTCTCTGCTCTTGACTGTGAATGTGACTAGTTATTTAAAGTTCTTGCTTTGATTTTTCTACAATGATAGACTATTGTCTAGAATAGTAGGCTGAAATAAACTCCTTTCTTCCCTAGTTGCTTTTTATTTCATCACAGCAAAAGAAATGAAGCTAGAACAATTTCTTGAGCTGGGAAATTTCTGGGCTGAAGGTTAGCTCAGAACCAACAAACGATTAAGAATGCATACATGCTAAGCTATTAATACCACATATGTGCAGATCCTTTCTATAATATGGAATATTAAAAGTGTCCCACATATTTACCTCATTCCCCTATCAGATGATATTTAAGGAGAAAAATCAATAAGGTGACTGTCAATGACTGAGTTATTATAGGCTACTGCAGTTGGTGCTCTGGGAACCCTCTAGAAATGATGTGGCCATTGTCTTGGAACTGTCACTAGAAAGCAGGGTGGATGGGTACATATCCACCCTCTGCTACCCCACTTGAACATTGCCTTTTCTGCATCAGGTGACTGCTTGTAGCCAGATCTCAGGTCACCAGCAAAGTAGAGAAGAAAGACCTGTGCTTGAGGACTGAGAACCATCTTGACAGCCACAGGCACATCCAATGGACAGGGTATGGAGTGGCAGACAAATACCAAAGAACAAAGAAAATGGGAAGCCTATGTGACCATCATAGGCTTCTTCCCCATGGGAAGGAGATAGTCTTACTCCATGCCTAGGGCAATGCTTCATTTTCTAGAAAGCATCAGAACCTTGGCCCTTTATCTTCCATTTCTACAGTTCTGGTGTCTTCCTTCCAGACAGACTTCCTTCTCTTAATCACTGACTGTTTGGGGGAACCTACAAGACTCAATAGTACAAGGAAGTCTTGTTTAGGCTCTAGTGAGAAGTGTCCTCTAAGGCTGGCTCTCCTTCATTAGGGAACCCCACACCCCATTCTCACTGACCTGTAGTTGTAGTTGTCTCTGCACCCTGCCACATGGTCAGTGGGAACAACTGGATGACACAGAACACTTTAATTTTGGAAGCCACTGGTTTAGAGTATACTAACAAATGCACCCACTGGTTGGAACATTATTTACCACTCATCTTGTCTCTACCTCAGCACTGACTGCACCTTGAGAGGAACAGTCCCCACTCCATGGCAGAGATCTTTCCCTTTAGTCTGGGAGTGACAGGAGAACTACTCCCAAGGATGCTGCAGAACCAAAGGACAGAGGTGTCAGGAAATTGCCTGGGGATGACTAAAAGAAAGGTCAGAGAGTTTGCTGGAATGTTTAAATGACATATTGGAGAGCCAAGCCAGTTGCTCAATGGCATCTATTTATTTATTCATTCATTCATTCATTGTGTGTATGTTTATGTGAATGTGTGCATATATATATCCAGGCAGAGGCTGACATCAGATTGTCTTTCTTAATTGCTTTTCACTTTGTCTTGTCTTATCTTTTCTTTTCTGTATTCCTCTCTATCCTTTTTCCTTTTTCTTCCCTTCCTCCCTTCTTCCCTTTCCCTTCCTTCCTTCCTTCCTTCCTTCCTTCCTTCCTTCCTTCCTTCCTTCCTTCCTTCCTTCCTTCCTTCTTCTTCTCTTTTGATACAGGGTCTCCCACTGAATTTGGAGCTCACTACTTCATCTATACTTGCTGACCCGTGAGCCCCAAGGATTCCCCCCACTTCTGCTCCCCAGTACTGGCTTACGAGCACATGTATCTATGATCAGCTTCTCACATGGGTGCTAAGAAGCCAAGCTCATGTTCTCATGATTGTGCTGCAGCCATTTTTCCAACTGTGAGCCATCTCCCCAGCCAGCAATCTTCATTCTGCAGAAAGTGCTGGCTAGGGGCCTGTGATGGGGGCTGGAAGCCTGGCCTTGTGATCTGTGTAGAGGAATTTTTAATCTATCTTGAAGTCAGTGGGGAGCCATTGGGAGTAATGAGAAGGACACTGACCAGTGGTTTTTAAGGCATTTCTCGCAGGCATTTCTCAAAATGATGTTTGTGTGGATGAAAACCAGAGCCAAGGAACCTGGAAAGGAGATTGCTAGCATGTCTAAAACACTGGCTGGGGTTGGGGAGCCCCGTATTAGAACTGACTTTTCCCACAGGAGCTTCTTGCCTCGAGGCATAGGAAGGTTTGGTTTTGAGGGGACTTTAGCTGTTTTCTTTTAGACTCAGTACTTTGACAGCATGGGGTAAGTACTAGCTGTATGATCCAGTTCATTTCCCATTGTATTTAGGATGCTCTTGAACACTCCCAGGACACCTGCCCTTGAAAGATATCCTCCTTCACTCCTTAACTTGGGCATTCCACTGGGACTCTGGCAAGCTTCAGTTCACTGATACACATCATCAGGGGCTGCTGAGCCATTTAAGCTTTGACTATCTCTGCTTGAAAGGCTGGAGATAAAGTTTCCCACTGCTTGGAGAGGAGGGCGCTCAAACGATTTAGGTTTCTGCTGGTCACACCTCACTTGCAATCCTGCCTAAATCCCCCAATGGTATTTCTACAACTCAGAAATGAGTGGATTATCAATCATAGGGACATCCATCCCTTAAGTTCTTCTTGATCTCCACTATGAATCTGGTCCTAGGGATGACAGAGCTCATTTTGCTCCTTTCACATCAACACATCCCAAGCTCTTCA
Source organism: Mus caroli (assembly GCF_978045245.1). Lineage (NCBI taxonomy): Eukaryota > Metazoa > Chordata > Mammalia > Rodentia > Muridae > Mus > Mus caroli. The sequence goes on along the minus strand of NW_028227263.1, from coordinate 34,535,317 downwards.
CCTATCCATAGATGGACTTGACTTTGGTAAACCCAGTGTCACTTCCCCAGTAGGCAAAGGCCATGTTCCCCTGGGTAGTCAATGATCTGGCTAGCTGGGGGTCTGGAGGAAGCATGGCTTCCTGTGTGTTTGCCTTCAAGTGCCTAAGTAAATTTTCAGGTGTCTCTGTGTTTCTTAGCTTTGAATGTCAACTTAGAATTGTCTGAGCTGTTATTCTCAACTGGGAGAGTGCCTAGAACAAGTAGACCTGTGGACATGTCTGTGGGGGATTGCCTTGATCTTAATTTGAGGTAGAAAGATCCACTCTGAATGTGGGCAGCACCATTTCACGGGATGAGCTCTGGGGTGCATGAGGGTGAAGAAAGCAGTAGCCTCAGACTGGGAACATGGGTCCATTCATCTCTTCCTGGTCTTGACTGTAGGTTTGATGGGACTAACTTCTTGAGTTCCTGCCTTCAGCCCGGTCCCAGTGGTAGGATGAAGCTTAGAATTATAATCCAAATAAAACCTCCCCTCCCCTGAGTTGGTTTGGCCAGGGTGTTTTGTCACAGCAACAGAAATAAAACCAGGACCCTGTCCAAAGCTACAAGGTTAGGGATCATTTGTAGGAGAACTCTGCTGTTTTAAGTGTTGAGAATGGTACTGCACCAGCGATCCTTTTTATTGTGCCCCAAAGTCTTCAGCAGACGCTACATAACTTGAAAGCAGTGGTTACACTAGAGCCCAAATCACCACTCAGCTCAAACCAGCCCTTGGCCTGGGGGATGGTTTTGCAATTAAGTATGCAGTGTGGTTCTTTGCTGATAATCCCCTTGCTGAGGCTGGTAGGCAGATCCAAAGCTGCTTCTCACCAGAGAGCTCCTTTCAAACCCCAAACTGGGCTTTTAAAGGAGACAAGTCATTCTTTTTGTCCTGAATAGCTAAAAACTATCAAAATGAATATTGTAAAGAACAGCTTTGGCACTGCAGGATAGCTCGTCTCCTGAGGTGTGGATGTGGGGTGTAGGCTCCCAGGGGAGCAGCCTGAAGATGAAAGGGGAAGTAGAGGAAGGTCAGGGACAGGATGGGGGAAGACACAATCAGCTAGAGCTCCAACTGTTGAAAGAGACAGTCCTTCTGTTGGGAACAGAGGCAGCACCCCAGAGATACCGAGGTTCCTAACAGGGGGAACCTCTCAAGATCTTGGATCAGGGTTCATACTGATGCCATCTAATATGTAAGATGCATTTACTGTATACTGACACTATTACAGGTAAAGAAATCAAGGCAGAGAGAAAGAGAGAGAGAGAGAGAGACAAAGAGAGAGAGAGATCACACAGACACACAAACACACATAGAGACACATACATAGAGAGACAGAGAGACACACAGAGAAAGAGACAGACAGTCAGACAGACAGACAGACAGACAGACAGACAGACAGACAGACAGACAGAGATAGTTGCTAGGCTTGAGGCTGGAGAATGGTGAAACTAGGACTGAAAGCCGAGAAGTCAGTCTGCTATTTAACAGGACACCAGGGTGAGTCTGGGAGGAGATTTTGCCTTGCTCCAGAAGGATGACCTGGGCACATTGCTTGGCTTCTTGATTCATTTTTTTAAAAATCCATATACACTAGCAGAAAACAATGGAAGGCATGAGAGAAAAAAAGCTCGTGATCTGGGCTCTGCACACAGGTGAAATGTAGTCATTTATTTTACCCTTAGCAAGAGAAAGGAGCTGAGACATTGGCTTTTCTGAGAACCAGACAGTGTGCCAGAGACTCTGGGGTCCTAGAAGAGCCACTGAAGCTAGAGAGAGAAGAAATGAGGTAGGACAGAGGATTCTAGAGAACTGCATCTGGGCCCTTTCAGTATCTATTCAGTGGAGTCCAAATTCTTACCTCTATGAAGGCCTTCTGTGAAAATTTCTGGGATGTCTGCACATGACTTTGGAGTCCAGCAGTGGAGTGCTACTGCTGGCTGATTATCTATTAGCACTCAGAGCTGTGTGATGCCACAGAGTCCTTCCTGTGTTTTTTCCTCCTGCTCCCTAGGTTTCCACATTCAAGTGCAGAGCTACCTCTATGTGCCTAACCTCTTTGACCCCAATCTCACCATGCTGTGAGCCAGCTCATTCCAGGAAGAGGCAGGACTCGCCTTTGCAAGGCACTGGATATATGTTTGTTGGGTTGAATGAAAGAGTCATTCTTCCAGCTGTTTTGTATAACCAGCCCTGTATGAGAAGGTGATTGGACCATATTATTTGGGGCTGAGCTATCTTGGTACCCTTGAAATACCCATGTTTCCAGGGATGGGATTCCTGGAGAAAAACTAACTTGTACAGATAGGCCAGTATGTCTGAGATACTGCATTACCTTCCCCGTGGGCCAGACCCATGTTTAACCTTGTCTTAAATGTCCATTAAATCTCAGGAGTGGTTCCAGGAAGTTGTTTGGAACCTTGAGAGAATAGAATTAACATCAACTTTATTCTTCTGGCACTGACAATTTGGTTGGCAATAAATCGCTTCTCCACTAAGAATATAATCAGTCCTCGTCAGATTAGTTCTCACTGGGAGCTGTTCTGAAATCCTTTCTGTGGCTGAGATCAGATTGGAGTAGCGGGAGATAAAAAGAAATTAGAATCCTGAATGATGAATCAGATGACCAGTAAGAATGCCTAGAACAAGGCAGAGAAGTCCGAGGTTCCCCCCACAGTCTCATGACAGCTTGCAGGAAATCATATCTCAGCTCTACCTCAAGCACACATGCTGACAAAACAGGCCAGCCACAGGCTCCCACATACACCCCGTGTGCTTGGTGAGGTTCTGGCTCTGTCCACCCACAGTGGGTATAAAAGAGTCATTGAGGCAGACACAACCCATCCAAACATGTCAACATTATACATCTGGAGGAGACACCTAAGCCAATGGTCATACCTGGATCCCTGCCTTAGGTAAATAGGTTTCTGTGACTCCTTCTTAATGATGAACAGAGGACCCAGATAAACATACACACCATCTCTGAGGTACCTTCAGTCAGTCCACATCTCCTGGGCATCTTTCATGTCGGGGTCTGTGTGGTAGTGCTGACATCCTAACTTTGAAGGTGGCCATGTTGGGAGGCAAGGCCATGGTGGCAGAATCTTCATGAATTGGTTGCCACCAAGATTCCTTCCCTTTTTACCATTTGAGAAAACAGAAAGTTAATGTCTCTGAACCAGGACGTGGGCCCTCACCAGGCTCTGCATCTGCCTGGGGCGTCGGTATCAGACTTCTGCAAGAACAGGGAGATGAATTTCAATAAGCTCTTTAGTTTATGACATTTGTCACAGTAACCTGAATGGATTGAAATCTCATTTCTCATATCTGCCATGCTGGTCCTCAGGGGCAATGTTCTCCCAGTCAGTCTGATTTCTAACACACTGTATGCTAATTTGTAGGTCTCAGCTGTTGACCGACAAGTAAGTAGCAGAAGGGCTCACAGTGTCTCTTTCCTTATGGGCTTCTCCTAAGCGCTCATATTGTTGGATGGCTACTCAGTGGTGATTCTCAACCAAGGCAGCTTCCTTTAGGATGGGGTTCTCTGCTGAAGTTTTGTTTTGTTTTGTTTTGTTTTGTTTTGTTTTGTTTTGTTTTGTTTTGTTTTACTACAATTGATTGTATGCATTATGTGTGGTTGCATATTTCATTAGGACATTTTCATTTAAGTAGATATTGTACATTAATTGTGTATCTTCCAACATACCTGCTGCCTTCCCTCTCTTACACCCTGTTAGTCCCCTTTGTTTCTTAAGACAGTTTTGATTCTACTTCATGTCTCTTATATACATGTGATGTTCTGGATCTATATAAAATCCAGGAAATACATATAAGAGAAAGATATGATACCTGTTCTTCTGAGACTGGTTCAATTTGATCATTTCTGGATACACCCACTTCCCTGCACAAACCAGTAACTTGATTTTTCTTTATGGCTGAAAAAATTCCTATGTGTATATCCAGCTTTCCTTCTCTATTCCTCTGTTGTTGGGCACCTAGATCAGTTCTGTAACCTTCTGCTCAAGTATTTGAAAGCCAGTTACAGGCAGCAAAACAAGGTACCACAGATATGCAACCTTGTTTCTCTGTAGACTTTGAGAAGAGCAAGTCATTACTAAACCATACCTCCATACAGATTCGTGAATTGCTCACCAGCCAAGGACCCTTACTTTCACCCCCAGTGACCTCTTACTGCAGCTACTGACAGGACCACTGACTGCCCAGAGCCAGAGCTACCCAGGAGTCTAACAAGAGTAGAACAGAACAAAGCATGACTATCCAGGCATCAGGAATGCACCTTCAGTCCATTCTTTGGCTTCCTCTCATGAATCCTCTCATGAATCAGACTTCCTCTCATGAATGTAGTTTGAATTTTATGGCTGCAGCATTCCTGGGAGAGAGGTGGATTTTTAGTCCTTACAGTGGAAACCACACATTCAGGCCTATGGGATTTATTTTGTGGAAGCTTTGGCTTCCTATAAAAATGCTGCCTGGAGTTTTGTGGGGGCACATTTGGGGACTTCAACCCAGTTTAGCATTTTAAAGATCTAAATAAAATGTAAAGCATCTTGATAAAAATCTAGTTAGACTCCAGGCAAGAGGAAACATGGTCACATTAGTGCGTCAGGCACGTATTCCCTGGCACTCTCTCGCTTATGTAAATCCTTGCATTCTGGTTACTGGTCTCAGGAAACGACCATGTGTTTGCTTCCTTCTCTTTTATTCTTCTGAGACCTTTGGAGTTTCTGCGCCAGGCTTTTGATATTCAGTCCTAATTTTTATTTATGAAGCAGGGCATAGTCACATTTTGTCATGTGACACTGGAGGCTCCCATCACAGCTCTGCCAGAGAAGGGCTGTGTGGCTTTGGGTTCTTATTTCCGAACCTTGTTTTCTGCACTTGCAAACATGGAGCGAATAAAACTTACTTTCTTGGGGTTATGGGTGGATGAAGCTGAACAGTATTTACAAAGTATTTGTCGCTTAGTGAGCACTAACTAAGGGTAGTTATTAGCAGTCCCAAGTCAAGCTATGAAGATGCAGTGAAGGGAGAGAACATGGAAAAGCTGCTAGCAGTTGGAAGGACTTTCTCACTGTTGTGACAATGTTCCTGAAAGCAGGTGAGATTTCTGACAGTGTCCAGAGCCAAGCAGGACCAAATCACATGATTTCTATATCAAGAAGATGTCTGCAAAGAAACATGACCTCAACAACAAATTTAGTTTCCACCTTTAAGCTGTTCAACTGATGAGATGAAGTCCACCCTTGTTACTGAGGGTAAATTTTATGATCAGAGGTTGCCTGGTTGTAGATGTGAGCCTCACCCACAAACCTTTTTCCCAGCAGCAGCAGCCTAGTGTTTGACTAAATAGCTGGGTGTCAGAGCCCTGCCAAGCAGATGCATGACAAACTCTCATACTTCCCAGGAGCCCACACTTATGGGTACAGGATGTCAGTATCCTGGGAAAAGCATGTTGTAGCTTGTGTGTCCCAAGGCACATGTGATAAGGCTTGGTCTTCAGCATGCTGCGTCTAAGAGGTACTGGAAGTTTCAAGAGGTGGGGCTTGGTAGGCAAGATGGCTTAGTGGATATAGGAGCTTTCTGCCAACCTTGACAGTCTGAGTTCAATCCCTGTACCCAGATGGTAGAAGGAGAGAACAGACTCCTAGAAGTTGTCATTTGGCCTTCACATGAACACATGTCTCTCTCTCTCTCTCTTTCTCTGTCTGTCTGTCTGTCTGTCTGTCTCTGTCTCTGTCTCTGTCTCTGTCTCTGTCTCTGTCTCTCTCTCTCTCTCTCTCTGTATGCTCTTGAGAATGTCACACATACACACAAAGTAAGTATAATTAATTTTTTAAAATGAGGTGTTCAGTGGGAAGAATTTGGGCTCCTGAGAGTAAGGGAGGAGTCATAGCCTCTCCCAGGCTCTTCCTTTGCTTCCTTTCCAATAGGGAATGGTTTTGTTCTGTCCCATAAAGTTGCTGAGAGTTACTGCTCCCCACCACATGTCTAAAAGCAGATTATCTTTGAAATCACTGACTGGACTTCCAAAACTATGAGGTAATTCAACTTTTTCTCTCCATAAGCTGATTGATAGAGTATTTGATACAGGGACAGAACGCTGGCTAATTTGGGGTGTGCACTTACCTGCAAATCTGCCTGTACAGATGTTTTTTGGGTAGCAATGAAGACAAACAGACTTTTTTTCCCCCCACACAACCCTGGCTCAGACCCTACCATGACTTTCTTTTCTTTCCATTAGTTACTTTAATGTTCTGAGCCACACTGGAGTTGCAGCGATCTGCGTACAGGCAAATCTACTTCGCTAGAGACAGACCAGGGGTCCCACTTCTCCCTGCCCACAGTGTAAAGCACTGTTAAACTTACTGCTCTTGCTAATGATAAATTCTATAAGTTTATTGTAAGCACTTTTCTGAAGGTCATTTTATGCAATTAGGCCCAGACCCTGAGGATAAAGCAATGTGGATTTGTAATTAGCAACTATTGAACTCTCTCTTCTCACATGAGTTGCCGTGAGCAAAAGGACTTCTGGTCTACCAGAATTCAGATTACCTTGTATCAACACCGCCCATATGGAACATTCTAGACACTCTGAGATAGCTATGCAGAAGAATGCAGATTGCAGCTGATGGCTCTGGATCCTAGCCAGGGTGACTGAGATGCACGTACTGGAGTGTTACAACCACAAGTCTTGATGAACTATTTCTACTTGGCCACCTGAGCATTTTCTCTGGTGGAAGGGTGACTCATGACAAGCATATATGGCTGGTGGCTGGTCTAAAATTCAAGCCTTAATGAATGTGATTGGTTCTAAGAGGCAAGGCTGTGATTGGCCTAAACAAGTGGCCATGGTTGGTCAAATCCAATAGCTCTGATTGGTCAAAACACATGGGTATGATTGGTCTAGACACCTCTTTGTGAGCTTTATAAGCAGACTGTCCATTCATGTCACAGTTTTACATGCAGCTGACACTGCTGGCAAGTCCTGTACATTCCCAAACACAAAGTGTCTGCAACTGCTGTTTGATAACTGAAGGGATTGGAATGGTTGCAGTGGTTCTTGAGCCCCAGCTCCTCAGGGCAAAATACAAGCATAATACAGAGGAGACCTTGGGGTAACCTCTTGACAGCTGAAGAAGCTGTCAAGTTTGGAGAGCTTAGATCTTCCTACTGGTGAGCAGCCCTGAATCCACCTAGAGATACTGGATCCTAGTATGGCTAGGACTGCTATAGGAGACTGCCTAAAGATCCCTCTCGGTAACCCTATCTGCCTGCTGGTATCCCTGTGGGATAGGATGCCTAATCTAACTGGTGCTGGCAGCACCTGGATCAATGTCAGTTCCTGATCAGCCCCTTGATACTATTACTCCCAAGAAGCAGAGGGTGTCCTTGCTTATGCTCCAGTTCCTGAATGTATTCCCAGCAGAGGTAGTTCCCCTCTGGCAGCAGCTGATGACACTGAAGGAACAACGGAACAATTTGAGAGTCTACAAAGCAAGAAAAGAGGGAAGTAGATGTAGAGAGATGACCTTGAAACCCAAAGCCTACCAATGTTCATAGGTCCCACTCATTGCCGCCTCAGCTTGTCACAGACTGAGGGGAAAGAAAGCTGCTGGAGGTATGTGTTTGTAAAGCTTCTGATGTCCCCACAGTGTCTACACATGTGGAGTGTGACAGAAGCCTCAGCCAGCTGATGAGGGGTAAGCACATTCTGTGTCCTGTGTCTCAGCACAACTTAATTTGAGCTGAGTCTCCTCCTGCCGAGACCTAGTGCAGCTCGTCCTGGGTCTGCACTCTACCCTGGAATGTCTTCCTTTCTCACTATTCTTATTCTGTCAGTCCTCTCTTCTGCATCCTGTACACCACCTACAGCCCAACCAGTGAACATGCATGGGTGACTGCACACACACATGCACACACACACAGTCATGTGCCTGTTCTCATAAGCTTTGGCAGGGCATTTGGTACATTGAGCCTGGACAGTCTGACACTCAGAGGATGGCTGGGCTCCTTTCTAGGTAGCCAACATCATGTGACTTCTCTCTCTTAAAGCAAGGATAAAAGGATAAGAAGCTTGCTTTTATTAATAATTTTCTACATGGTTTTTAAAATATTGGCTTTATAAAATGAGATTGATGCTTTGAATTCTCATGACTTGGAAGAGAAAGTGTTACTGTCTTCACATTGCAGGTGAAAAAGTTGAGACCAAGAAGTGCTACTAAGAGGCATAGGCAGGGATTGAACTCAGGTAGCCTGATGCCAAAGGTCACCCTTAGCTGTAACACCCTGTCTGCTGCTAGCTCACAATTTGGTTGGAAATTTTGGTGGTAAGCGTTTTATTTGATTATAGATTGTAATTTGATTAAAAAGGAATATTTCAACTTCCAGGGTTAGGTGAAATTTCCCCTTTTTCTTTTTCCTTTTCCTTGTCTTTTTTTTCTTTTTCCTTTTCCTTTTATTTCTCTTTCTTTTTCTCTTTCTCTTTTTCTTTGTCTTTTTCTTTTTCTTTTATACAATGCACCATGATTGCAGTTTCCCCTCCCTCCACTCTTCCCAGTCCTCCCCCTTCATATCCATTTCATATCCATTGCACATCTGTTTCCCTTCAGAAAAGAGCAGGCCTCCCAGGGATATCAACCAAACATGGTATACCAAGATACAATAAGGCTAGGTATGTATCCTCATAGCAATGCTAGACAAAACAACCCAGTAGGAGGAAAAGCATCCCAAGAGCAGGCAACAGAGACACAGACACTCCTACCCCACTGTTAGGAGTCCCACAAACAACCGTAGCATGGATTCAGGGGCCCTATCACAGATCCATAAGGCTCCATAATTGGTCTCTTCAGTCTCTGTGAGCCCCTATGAGTCCTTCTTAGTTGATTCTGTGGGCTGTGTTCTTGTGGTGTCCTCAACCCCTACAATTGGCACCTACAATCAATCGTTCCTCTCCCTTTTCTGCAGGTGTTCTTGAGCTCCACTTAATGTTGGTCTGTGCATTTCTGTATCTGCTCCCATCAGCTGCTGGAGCAAGCTTCTCTAATGATGACTGAGCTAAGCACTGGGGGTTGATACATTTTTAAAAAATAAATGTTTAGCTGGGCGTGGTGGTGCACGCCTTTAATCCCAGCACTTGGGAGGCAGAGGCAGGCGGATTTCTGAGTTCGAGGCCAGCCTGGTCTACAAAGTGAGTGCCAGGACAGCCAGGGCTACACAGAGAAACCCTGTCTCGAAAAACCAAAAATAAATAAATAAATAAATAAATAAATAAATAAATAAATAAATGTTTGCCTTATTAGATTATAATTCATGTATCACATAGTCATCATGTTAAGTGTGAATTTAAATTCATTGAGCTATATATCAACATTTTATTTTATTTTACTATTTACGTGTTTATCTGTCTGTCTCTGTGTAGGTATGTGCATGTGCGTTCAGGTGCCCATGGAAGACAGAAGACCCCCTTGGAGCTGCAGTTAAGGGTGATTATGGGGCTGCCTGATATGAGTGCTGGAAACTGAACTTGGATCCTCTGCAATAGCAGCAATTGCTCTTAACTGCTGAGCCATCTCTCAAGCTGTGATTTTAAGCACACTTATCACTATATAGTTCCAGAACAGCTTGATCACCACCCAAGGAAAACTTTCAATATTACCCATCACTCCCTCTTCCTATTCCCTGTCATTCATCAGTCTACTTCCTGTCTCTCTGGCTTCCCATCCTGGGCAGTTGATCTAGATGAGATCATTACACGTGTTCTGTTGCAAGATGTTTCAGGGTTGGCCAAATGTAGCTTGCATTAGCATATCACCTTTTGTTTGGGTTAAATAGTTTACTACAGACTAGGCAGAATAACGGTTTCTAAGGTTCTCCATGCCTCTTTTACCTGTAATCTGTGTAAGTTACTTTATGTGACAAAGAGATCTTAAAGACATGATTTAAAGGGATTTTGAGATTATCTGATTATCCTGACAGTTCCTAATACAATCACAGACATCCTTAGTTGGAGGCAGAGGGATGTTTAACTACAGAAGACACGGTGGCATGACAAAAGATCAGAGACTGGAGTGGAATGTTTTAGGGATGGAGGATGGGGCCACAAGCTGAAGAATACAAGCAGCCCCCAGAGCTGCAAAGGCCAAGGAGATAGTCTTCCATCAGACCCCCCAGAAATAATAGCTTCTATGCCATCTTGACTTCAGCCAGTGACATCAATTAGGGACTTCCTACCCCAAGAACTAGAAGAGAATACGTTTATGTTTAGTTTTTTGAATGTCTTTTTCTAATTTACTATGGCAATGCTAAGGGGCTACCATAGACAGGAAGTGCTTTTATCCATTCATTAAGTGATGGCCATCTGGGCTCCCACTTATGTACCACGCTGGTCCAAATGTATATGAGCATTTGTGTGGATGTGTGTTTCCATGTTCTTGGAACACATATGGAAGAGGGATTTTGGGCAATGGGGTAGCTATCTCACTTTTGAAGTGTGTTTCTTATTGCAGATGTCTGAAGATTAGAGATATCAGTGTGGATGGCAAGCTGATGGTTGAACAAGATCACAACACTTTAGTGTCGGAGCTGTGGTGGTGGTAGGCAGCCTTTACATGCCAAAGATCATCTACAGTACTGAAGCTGCCACCTTGCACACATGCAACACTTGTGCAGTGTCAAAGGCAGTGGAGAAAGTTGACTGTGTGCTTGTTCAACATAGAGGTGCATGCTGCTTTCTGCAGCTGGTACTGAAACAGCTCAAATCAGACTAATCTGATTTTTTTATAAAGGTATTTCAAAGAACAGCCCAACAGAAGCAGATCATAGTAGTATGCATTAATCCAGGCACAGCACAGCTTGCTTGAGTAGCTCAGGAGAGCCAGGAGCTGAACACTGGGATGTTCGTGTTGATGTAAAGCTTAAGGAGGGTTCTTGTAGAGGGTTCTTGTGGAGATGTTACTATGTCTGCCTGCATGCTAGGGAAGCACTTTCCCACCTGCCTACATCCTCAGCCCATTTCTTTTTTTTTTTTTTTTCCCAATTTATTTTTTTTAATTAGGTATTTTCTTCATTTACATTTCAAATGCTATCCCCAAAGTCCCCCAGACCCCCCTCCCACTCCCCTACCAACCCACTCCCACTTCTTGGTCCTGGCATTCCCCTGGTTCTTTTTTTTTTTTTTAATATTTTTATTACATATTTTCCTCAATTACGTTTCCAATGCTATCCCAAAAGTCCCCCATAGCGCCCCCCACTTCCCTACCCACCCATTCCCATTCTTTTGGCCCTGGCATTCCCCTATATTGGGGCATATAAAGTTTGCAAGTCCAATGGGCCTCTCTTTCCATTGATGGCTGACTAGGCCATCTTTCGATACATATGCAGCTAGAGACAAGAGCTCCGGGGTTCTGGTTAGTACATCATGTTGTTCCAACAATAGGGTTGCAGATCCCTTTAGCTCCTTGGGTACTTACTCTAGCTTCTCCATTGGGAGCCCTGTGATACATCCAATAGCTGACTGTGAACATCCACTCCTGTGTTTGCTAGGCCCCAGCATCGTCTCACAAGAGACAGCTATATTTGGGTCCTTTCAGCAAAATCTTGCTAGTGTATGCAATGGTGTCAGCATTTAGAAGTTGATTATGGGATGGATCCCTGGATACGGCAGTCTCTAAATGGTCCATCCTTTCATCACCGCTACGAACTTTGTCTCTGTAACTCCTTCCCTGGGTGTTTTGTTCCCAATTCTGAGAAGGTGCACAGTGTCCACACTTTGGTCTTCATTCTTCTTGAGTTTCATGCGTTTAGCAAATTGTATCTTAAATCTTGGGTATCCTAAGTTTTGGGCTAATATCCACTTATCAGTGAATACATATTGTGTGAGTTCTTTTGTGATTGTGTTACTTCACTCAAGATGATGCCCTCCAGGTCCATCCATTTGGCTAGGAATTTCATAAATTCATTCTTTTTAATAGCTGAGTAGTACTCCATTGTGTAAATGTACCATAATTTCTGTATCCATTCCTCTGTTGAGGGACATCTGGGTTCTTTCCAGCTTCTGGCTATTATAAATAGGGCTGCTATGAACATAGTGGAACATGTGTCCTTTTTACCGGTTGGGACATCTTCTGGATATATGCCCAGGAGAGGTATTGCTGGATCCTCCGGTAGTACTATGTCCAATTTTCTGAGGAACCGCCAGACTGATTTCCAGAGTGGTTGTACAAGCTTGCAATCCCACCAACAATGGAGGAGTGTTCCTCTTTCTCCACATCCTCGCCAGCAACTGCTGTCACCTGAATTTTTGATCTTAGCCATTCTGACTGGTGTGAGGTGGAATCTCAGGGTTGTTTTGATTTCCTCAGCCCATTTCTTGTTGATCAAGTGCCTGCCTGAGATATTGTCATACTTTCAAATTTTTTTACCAGTGACTTTTATCAGGGAGGTAGTGTCACATGTAGCCCAACAATGGAGGCATGTTCTAGGGAGAGTCTCTGGATGCATATATAATTTGTGCTTCCAAAGACCTGCGTGGTAGAGTTTGGTGGTCTCTAGAGGCAACCAAGAGACTTGGGAAATGTGAACAGTATGGGTTACTGCTGGTCTAACATGGAATGCTGTTGATAAGCATTTTTATAAGTAGGTACAGAGAACAACAGACTGGAGGCTAGATATGGTGGCACACACCTTAATTCCAGCACTTTGGAGGCAGAGGCAGGAAGATCTCTGTGAATTTGAGGCCAGGCTGGTCTACATAGTGAGTTCCATTTCAGCCAGAGCTACATGGTGAGATCCTCCTTCAACAAACAAACTAACTAACTAACTAAACTAACTAACTAACTAACTAACTAACAAATAACTGGCCAAAGAAACTGTTTAGTGGTTTAGAGCACTTGTTGCTCTTACAAAGGACCTGGATTGTTTTCCAGAACTCCCATGGTGGCACATAACTAACCATAACTCTAGTTCCAGAGCTATCTCATACTCTTCTTCTGACCTCTCCAGGTACATATATACATGCTGGGAAAGCATTCATGCACATAAAATATATAAATAAATCTATACGGTAAAAAACAAAACAAAGCAAAAATTAAAAGTAGTGGAGTGTTCAGCCCTAAATGGAATATCCCCTCATCCCACGGCTTAGAGGGCATCCAGGAAGTGTAGGCACAAGACTTGTAAGTGCTAGAGGTAGTGGGCGACTACAGAAAGCAATGCTTTCTGGATATTATACCACAATTGCAGATATGGATGCCATGGCTGCTTGCACAAGACCTGCATAAGAACAAGCTGGACAAAGTCACAAATGAGGAAGAGTCATGAGGTCCCGCCCACTAGCTGAGGAGCTAGTGATATCTGAGGGCTGATGGGCGAGGAACTTGCCTGGCATAACAGGGAAGCTCAGGTCCAGAGAAGGAGGGTTACCTGCTGGCCACTCTATGATGAGTGAGACAGAGCGGATTCTGTGTACCACGCATCAATGGGAGAACTTGAGCAAGGGATTTAATTGGAGCCTCACACTTCCTGTTTAAAAGATAGAATAGAGAGCTATTGGCAGTTGATGGCTTCTGGGGGAAGGAAAGCCAGCTTTCTTTAGGGGTGTGGTCCCTGCTAAGTAGATCATGTTCCAGTGGATGGTCCTATACCTGTGAGTATATGGGAGCACAAACTGGACTATTTGTTTATTTTTAAAAAATAAGATAAGGTGGGAGTGCCCAGGAGTGTAGGGATGAATATGATTAAAACACAATGTACCCACATATAAAATCCTCAAGGAATTGATAAAAATATTATGTTTAAAAATAAGATATATAGAATGAGAAAGCAGGCATGTATATTTGTTACATTTATAACATTGTGAGCAAACACCCCGCAGAAACAGGTTTCCTTTGGCATATGGATTCAGAGAGATTTCAATTTGGCAGAGCTCAGAAGGCATGGCCTCAGAATCGGCTCCATCCATGGTCGCAGGAGCTTGCCTTGGCTTATTCATAAGGCAAGGACAGGGAACAGAGAAGGCAGGCTAAAATTAGGGACAAGTAAAGCTCCAAAGGTCCAACCCCAATGACCTACTTTCATAGCCAGGCCTCACCTCCCAAAGGCTCCACAATCTTTTAAATGAACCACCACCAGGGGACCAAGTGTCTGCACATTTGCTTGTGCAGACAGTCAAACTCAAGTCATGGCAGGAAGGTAGGGAACACAGCACAGGCATACAGCATGCCCCATCTGCTTTATGAAGACGAGTGAACTCTGCTCAGAAGTTTTCAGAAGATGACTGGAGGTTCCAGTATCCTCCTGCCTCAGTCTCCATTGAAGGGCTGGAGCCCCTAAGGATTCTGGTTACTGACAGCAGGGCCTTGGGTGAAGAGGTTGTTCATGCAAAGATTCTTTGCGGGGTCTGAGAGTCCAGCTTAGTGTTTCCCCAGTCCCACAGCCTCATGAGCCCCAAGGAGCAGTCCCACTAGGGGCTGCTTCCCTGTTGCTAAGCAACAAAATATTTGATATGAAGTTCCTGTTGATGAAGCTAATTGCAAAGGTTAATTGTCCTCTTGGAGATGAAAAGCACGTCAGAAATGTGTTTAGGAGCTGGTCTCTGAACTTCTGAGAGAACACAATTTCACGAGAAAGCCTGTTTTGTCAGACAGCGATGGTGCCTGCCCCTTGTTCTTCTTGCTTTGTTCATTCCGTAAGAGAGAAGTTTTCAAACTTGACAAAAAAGTCTTACTCTCTTCAAGGGAGGCTCTTCTGTGGGAACTTAGTATGTAGTTGAGATCATTGCTATCACTCCTGGAAAGGCAGATCTCAGCTGGGAGCCCCGCCCTTCCCATCCCCACCCACCTAGAGACACACCAGGCAAAGTCCCTCCTTTTCCCTCTCCTGTGCCACCCAACAGGCTCACCTGCTCTGTTAGACATTTCTGTATTTGAAGTCCTTGGGAGGTGAAGTCAGCCTAGGTCTATGTTTCAAGGATACAGCATAAAGCATGCTGCAGGTAGGCGCCCAGCAAATGCATCCGTATTAAGTCATTATCTGTCACGGACCTGGTGGATCAGGTGGCTGCAGCTAAAATAATTTGATTTAAAAACATCTTAACTGAGGTCTAAGCTTATTGTAGTCTCTGGGTTATGGGTTGCTTAGGGAAGTAGATTGGGATGTGGGAAAAGAGGAAACAGTGAGTTCTATCTCCATTGCTACTTTGGACAGAAGCCTCAACCTTCATGAACCTCAGTCATCCCCCCCACTGCCCCCCCCCCACCACCACCGTGTACAGCTTTCAGTGTTATCCTTACTTTCTACCTCTGAGACAGGGCCTTTTATTGTTCACCGGTTGTATCCCTGGCTAGCCAACTTGTGTACTTCTGGGGTTTATTATGTCTTACTGTAGTACTACAGACATGTGCTGCTGTGTTGGCTTTTCACATTGGTTCTAGGGATTTGAACTCCTGTCCTCGTGCTTGCCTGGCAAGCAATTTACCCACTGAGTACAGTGCCCAGTCTGGAGGAGGCTCTTGATAAATAGCAGAGACTTCTTTGCTGTATTGTTTCGAATGAGCTGAGCATGGCAGAGTAGCCTGCTTCACAGGTCCCAGTGCAAGAACATATGTGAAGACAAAACACACGTCAAATTAAATAAATAAATCAAAATAAAAAAATTTAAAGCTAAATTTAAGACAGAGGAGCTGGCTTAGTGGGTAAGTGGAGAGTGATAGAGTAGACCATCTCATTGTGACCTTTGGCCTCCATGTACTTGTGCATGTGTGTGAATACAAAGCGTGAACACGCACACGTGCGCATGAGCACACACACACACACGGGCTGTGACTTTCCATTCTTGACCTAGTGGTGAATGCAGAGCAGTGGCAAAGCCCGGCAATCCAGAGCCCTGTTATTCTGGATGCCACTGTGTGGCTCTGCTGGTGGCTAGGGAGCAGACCACACCTTCTTGCTTGAGAAACTTGCTAAAGTGGCAGGTTCCTTAAGCAAATTCATTTTCTCCATCTCCTGCTTTGGAGTATAAAATGACTGTGTTAACACGAGCGAGGTCTGAGCCAGGACTGGAACACTTTGTATTTAATATGTATCTGGGTCATAGTCCTATCTATAAGCCAAGTGAGTAAAAGCCGTAATACTGAACCTTCCTGGGGGTTCTCTGTGTACTGGATACTTGCTCAGTCTACACATGCTTTCTCATTTCACCCTCAGAGCCACCCCAAGAAGGACTCGAAACCATTCCTCCCATTTTCCAGACAAGAAAACCAAGGCACAAACCAAAAATATTCTCTCTGTCAGTGCAGCATGGCTTTCCACCATCCCACACCTCCCCATGCCCTACCTGTTTCCTGAGAGAGGGTTGTACTATTTCTGACCTGTGTCTTCAGAGCTAAATGCTTGTGCTGTGCCCACCATAGGGGGCTGGTAAGCCAACTCCATTAAGAAACAAAGCCGTCAGCAACATGGTATAAGGATGCCTACGTCTGCTTCTTGACTGATGGCTTCCCAGGGGTAAGACAACCTGACTCAACATCCGTGCTTTCAGCTGCTAATTGTATTTCTTGACTATGTTGTCCAAAGCAAGAAGCACGGATGCGCTTCCTGGAAGTCTGGCACAGCTTTTCAGAACAGCAGGGCCCAGATCAGCTTACTGGAAACGGTCCTTGGTCTCAGAAGGGCTTCAGATGGCAGCTGTCACGAGCCCTGGCCCCTACACATCTGTGGGGCTTGCCATTGGGATGTGTCCTGGAGCAAGGTCTATCAGTGTGATTGAGATGGCTTTGTTTCATCCAGGTCCTGTCTGAATCAGAAATGTAAGCCCCACAGAGGGCCTGCATTTGGTCCCTAGGCAAAGCCCAGAGTTTCAGATTTGAACTGGTGGTGAACTGATGCCTCTTTGAGTTATGGTAACGGTGGTGACCTGGTTAGTGTTTGTCAGACACAAGCTAGAGTCACCTAGGAAGAGGGAACCTCCAGTGAGGAACTACCTCCATCAGATTGGCCTGTGGGTCTTGAATGTTGATTGATGTGGGAAAGCTCAGCCCACTGTAGACAGTGCCAACCATGGTGGGTAGGTGGTCCTAGGTTATATAAGAAAGCAGGGTGAGTTGCTGGGCGTGGTGGCGCATGCCTTTAATCCCAGCAGTTGGGAGGCAGAGGCAGGCGGATTACTGAGTTCGAGGCCAGCCTGGTCTACAGAGTGAGTTCCAGGACAGCCAGGGATCCACAGAGAAACCCTGTCTCGAAAAAACAAAACAAAAGAAAACAAAACAAACAAACAAAAAAAAGGTAGCAGGGTGAGGGAGGCATTGAGAGCAAGCCAGTAAGCAGTGTTCTTAGAGGGCCTCTGCTTCAGTTCCTGTCTCCAGGTTCCTGCCTTGGCTTCCCTCAATGATAGAATGTCATTTGGAAGCATAAAATGAAACAAACCCTTTCCTTTCCAAGTTGCTTTCCATCAGAGTTTATCTCCACAACAGAGCCTCTGACTGGGACATGTGGCAATGGCAGGCATCACTGATTCAGCTCATGTGGACCAAATACTTCTTAGGCACACTTCTGGTCATCCATCACCTTTTCTACAAAGAACAGCCACCATGACAGTGACCAGTTTTGCATGGGTGTCTTTGCTCATTTTGTGCTTCTGTAGCAGAATGTTGGAGATGGTGATTTAGGAAGGACAAAGGGTATCTCTCATCGTTCCGGACGATGGGAATCCAGGAGTGAGTTGCTGGTCTCTGGGGAAGCTCTTCTTGCTGCTTCAGAAGAAAAGGCCGAATTTGCTTAATTACCACAATACCAGTCCCACTCACAGGATGCAATCCATGCAGCCTAATTACCACTTAAAGATTTCACATCTTAATATCATTACAGGGATAACTCAATTTCATCAGTTTGGGAGTGGAAAAGTATTCAGACCACAACAGTAGTCTTAATGTCTTTTTTTTTGTGTGTGTGTGATAAAATACCATGGCAAAAGTAAAGTGAGGAAGAAAGGACTTGCTTTGGCTCACAGTTGCAGAGGGACACAGTCCATCAGAGGGGAAAGAAAGGCAGCAGGCAGGGAACATTCAGGGGCAGGAGGCAGGCTGGTCACACTGTATCTGTACGTGGGAAGCAGAGAGAGAGACATCAGGAAGTGGGGCTGGGCTCTGATGCCTCAAGGCCTGGCCCCAGTGACTCACTTCCTCCAGTGAGGCTTCTATAGCCTTTCCAAACAGTGACATGACACCGTCAGGACACCAAGTGTTCAAACATTTGAGCCTATGGGGGGACACAGCACATTCAAACCACCACAGATGACACTGAGAGTCTCTCACAGGTGCAGCTTCATAGGTGCATGTTGCTCACCTCCTACCATGGGGGTTTCCTGTGGATGCCTCTGGAAGACTCTTTCAGCCCCTGAGTCCCACACGGGGAATATAGAAGTGCCATGGAGATAACATATCATAGATAACAACCTTGACTGATGGGAGATAAAAGTCATTGGCTATATTCTCTTTTCTTTCTTTCCCTTGATGGATCATCCTGAGACACTTTGTGTGGTATGAGGGCTCTTGGGAATGTTCCCACGGTGAAGCACTGTGAAACACTTCTATCAATAAGAGAGTTTTGTAGGTTTACTGTGCCCAGGCTAGAAGAGTCCATGGCATGGAAGAGTTAGTACCCAGACAGGGTCTCTCTAGGCAAAGGCTCCCCCCCCCCAATTGCTGATGTCAGCAGATTGAGCAGTGAAGAGCTAAACTAGGCTGGAATCAGAGTGATGAGAGCTTCAATCCCCACCAGATTCTGACCCACACCCGCTACGTTCCAAAAATGCCAGCCCTGACTGCCAAGCATGGAGGAGATGATGTGCAGAACATGACTTGCTCTGGAATGCACCACCCTTTCTGCTCCCAGACTTCAGCTGTACAACTAGTCAAGAAACTTCTGGACCATCAGTTCTGAGAATGATATTTTACATGGTGTTACATTAGCTCCTGAGCCCAAACTCCCACACAGCCTCTGAAATGCCATGTGAAATAAAATCAGAATGGAGCTCCAGGTGTGAGCAAACTCCTCCCTCCTTCCCCTGACCTTCTTCAGCTTGGATCTCATCATCACTCACGTATGGGAGGCCCTGTGTGCTGAGAGCTGGAGTCCAGACAAGAAGCAGACCGCACAGGCTTCTCTCTGCCTGTATAAAGAGTGAGTCCCTCTTCTGATAGTGATTCCACCCGGCAGCCACACAGAGGATGGGATGGAGGCTGAATTAACATGGGAATGTGATGGTTCATCTTCACTGTCAACTGGATTCAGAATCACCATGGAGACACAGCTCTTGGTGTATCTCTAAGCTGAGGGTGTTTCCAGAGAGGTTTGGTTAAGGAGGGAAGATTCACCCTGGGAGCAGCACTGGAGAAAAAATGGAAGAATGAGAAAGTGTACAAAGTCCCAAAGCTGTGAAAACATGAAGCAAATGGACTCGTCCTTTCATAAGGTCTCCTTTCCAGGTATTTTGTCACTGTCCTAGGAAAAGTAAATACAGGAGACATAAAAACATACTAACATTTCATGAGCTCCCTTGCAGTTATTATGTGGCTGTAACTTAGGTTCTAGCGGAGGGGACCCAGCTCAAATGAGAAATGTCACTCTAGCCCCAGCTATAGAACTCTGTGCACACAGACGATTCTTTCTCCTTTTCCCCCACCACCTAACTGCAAGCTGCAGGCTTCAGCTAGTGCAGCTTGTGGTGAAGGCTCTTCACCCTCCTCCCGTTGTGGATGCTGCAGCTCTGAGAGAGCCACCTGACACAGGTCATAACCCCGAGGTCTTGGGTTATTTGGTGCTGGAGCTAAAGCACATGCTTGGTGACAGATCAAAGGGACAATTCCCTTCTGGCACTGTCAACAGGAAAGCTTTGGGTTCCCCTGGCTCTGCCTACCTCAGGCTGGATCCTGATGGAGTCTAGGGGGATTTGATCCGAGCTTCTATCTGTGTGACTTACAGATCAGCCCTCTATCCACATGGGGTGGAGCATTGGAGAAGCTGCCTGCAGACCCCTTTCTTTGTTCCATTTGGTACTTTTAAGTCTGGTGGTTTTCTTGGTTCACAAGCAAATGAAACTTCTCTAAGCCTTTAGGTTGTACAAATCAGAGTGCTTTAGGCTTCTTTAGGCTGGCAATGGTTTCAAGACTCTGGTGTCCCTGAGAGGGAGGGGTCAGGATGCCTGTGGGTAGGATGTTTCCAAATTGTCTTCCATGAAGTGCCATGGCTGATTTTCTCTTGGGTTCATCTGAGAGGCAAAGCACATCACATACACATTTGAGAAAGAATGCTTTTCTTGGCAGGAAGTTTGGCTTTATTCTTCACCAAACAATGATCCCTGTCATTAAAGTGGGGAGCATTTGGCTCTTGTCTCAGCCACCAACAGCACTATACACACCGTCTTTTGTGCTACCCAGAAAAGGTGGCAGCCCTCTTCATGGGGAGGAGTGCTCCCTATGCTACTCAGTTCTGCTGGGGATTCATCAGTTGTCCCTAGTCTTTTTGCTGTGATCATCTATGAGTATGCATGTACATGTATACATACATTCTAGGTCTGCATATATTCTCGTGTGCATCAACCATAGGAAGTAAATAACTTGCCTACTACAGCATCCTCAGTACATCCTCATTTTGGGGCCTCTCCCCTTTCTCTTTCAGCTTGCTGTTCATATGACGACATCATCTCAGGAAGCTACTCTCTTTAAAAAGAGATTTATTTTAGTTTTATTTGTGTGTGCCTGTCATGTGTGTGTATGCATGTGCATGTGTGTTTGTGTATATGTGCATGTGCACATGTGAGCACAGATGCCCACAGAAGCCAGATGAGGGTATCGGTTTCTCTGGAGTCACAGGCATTTATGATCCACCCCAGGTTCTCTGTAAGAGCAGCAAGTACTCATAAGCTCTGAGCCATTCCTCCAGTCCCTCAGGGATGCATGTATTCTTGACGACTCTATAAAACTGCACACACACACACACACACACACACACACACACACACCCTGTCTCATTCCCTTTCCCTGTTTTATCATCTCACAGTGTTTCTCCGTATTTTACTTACTTGTTCATTTGCTGTGTGTTTTTTTCTGAGCAACAAGCAAACTCCAAGACAAACAAGGCTTGTCATCTGCGTTGTTCCCTGCTCTGTCCCTGGAATCTTAAGCAATGCCTGGCACACTGCAGATGCTCCATAGATATTTGTTCAGCAAATTCACGATCCTTTATCGTGGATAAAGAAAGTCTCAAAGGGTGCAGTTAGACCCCAGGCCAGGAGCGTCAAGGAGGATTTCAATCTCAGGGATTTCTGCTTCGAAGCATTTTTATTTTCTGCTCTGACATCAGACTTCTGATGTGTGTGTGGGGCGATGGGGTTGTTAGAGAGGACGATGCATCTATAAGGAGAATATTCGCCTTCTAACACCAGGCACAAATGAGCTGACTCTGGTTCAGTAGCTGTACACTACGCTCGGAGCTCGTGCTCCGTGCACGGAGGCGTTTACGTTGTCAGCAACATCTGTGGTCTTCAAAATTGCTTCACCTCTCTATGGATCAAATACAGGTCCCCGTCTGCAAACACCACCTCTGAGCTTTGCAAAGCTGTGCTGCAGTCCCACCAGGCTCAAGGAGATTTAGGTCAGGAGTTCCATGACCATGCTGACAGCCGCATGCTGCTTCTGCCCCTTGGCTCTTCCTCAATTTCTGGGGAGCCCCTGGCCCAGAAGAGGGGGCTTGTGATTAGCACCTCTCATTTTGTTGGTTGGGATTTCAGCCACTACCAGTGGGAATTAAGGTTTGCCTTAATTCAGTGAGGTTTAAATGATGACTCAGCCAGGTCCAGAGATTCTGTGGGACTGGGTATCAGTTTTAAGCCTCCCTAGGTGGCTGTAAACACATGTAATCAAGCATGAGACTGGTACTTGGCTGGGTGGTTGGGATGTAGATAGCACATTGCAACAGACAGCAGAAGTGATGAGGACAAGAGGGTGGGACAGGGGCGTAGCTATATCCTCTTCTAAGAGGGCTCATTTGCATTCCATCTTGTGGAAAGGAAGCTATCTTAATTCACACATACTGTTACTGGTTTGTTGTGAGTTAAAAAATCCCATGCCCCCAGCCCAGACTCCCTGGAGGAGTACAAGATTGGTATCAGCAGAAGTCAGCTAGACTTAGTGTTTTAGAGGGGTGTTTGAACCCAGGCATCTAGAGACTGAGGGAAGTGTCAAGGGGTGTGAAGGAGATAGAGGCAGGCATCCCAGGTGCCAGAAATGTGGCTGATTGCCTGAGCAGAGAGAGAAAAGATGGGGCTTTAGAATGACCGATGGCCTCTATTCAGATTCTCTGTAGAGTGAGAACAGTTCTGGTCGGAAGGGGGTTCTTTCCATTTGTCAGTGGTTCTTTTTTCTCATCAGCAAAGTGGACATACAATATTGGCATTAATTTAGGGGTTATGGAGACCTCAGGGAGCCAGTGCAGGCAAGAGCCTGGCACTCAGGTATCTGCAGGTTAGCTGTTATTTTTGACATTAGCCATTGTGTTGATGAACACCTTCACAGTACCTCACCATCAGTATCAACTCCAGCCCAGCCTATTTCTAAACTCATGCCTGGCTCCTCAAGGCCCTGCTGCATGCTGTTAGGATTTGTATGAGGTTTGGCTCCACCAGAACTAACAGTAACGTTTGCTCTCAGTGAAATGGCTTTGAGAAGAGAAGGGACTAAGTCACAGAAGGGTTTAGTGACTCTGTTGAGGACTGCGTTAGAGGGGGTTTGTCCTATGGGAAACTGCTTACTGTTGTGTCTCTTTAGCTGGCATCCACTTGTCCTCACTGGTTCTCAGCTTGTCAGCTCCAGAGTCAGGAGTCCACACAATTCTTTTCTTAGTAAGCACCTGATGTCCACTCTCGTTCTGAGGGGGTTTGCCCCTTCCCGTGAGGATTTCCAGCTTGGCTGCTTCAGCTTTCTGAGGATTGCACCAGAGGTGACTGGAACTATAACTACCATGCTTAGGTCTCCCAGACATGCTCTGTGGCCCGGCTGTGCACTTTTGGGAAGGACCTTGGAGCCTTTTTCTGTGGGCTCTATCCTCATCTCTCTTCTCTCTTCACTGCAGATGCAAAACATCTGCTCAGCTTGTGGGGTAGCCACAGGGAGGGAAGGGGCGGAGAACTGCAGGTGTCCATACACAGAACCTGGGGAACACAGAGTAGAATTATTATGTCCTGTGAGACGTAGTGTTGAGAGCCCAGGTGTTGTACCCAGACCAAGTCAGGAGCATCCACTTTTGCCTGTGGTCAAGAGTAGGTGAAGCCACTATGGAATAAGGCCATTGCTGTCTAAGACAATAGCAAAATGCTTTGCATTTGTGAACAGAGAGAGTGCTGCAGACATCATATGATACATGCTAGTTTTGTTGTGTGCAAGGAAAATTAGGCCATTGTGACAGGCCTTGGTGGCTGCCTGTCCTGCTGTGGGGCACAGATTACATGGTCTTGTTTCCCATTGTGTCTCTACAGTACAGGTCAGTGTGTGGCTCTTCTAATGTTTTGTGAGTGATTCTCCAGGAATTGAGAATCCTAGAGAAGGAGTCTCAGAGAATTCTAGGGGCAGAAGCCAGGGTGTGAGTGGGGACGCACAGCACTGGACTGAGGGTTACAGGTCACCAAGTTCCACTGAGGTAGTACAAGACTTTAGTGCTTCACATCACGGTGTCATCAGTTTCTATCAGAGACAAGACAGGCTCAGACAGTGGGACTAAAATTGTCTGGCTTAGGAACCTGGTGGAAGAAGCAAATTTGGGGGTCTAACATAGAACAATTGTCAAGGACACTGGGTTCTGAGTAGCTCAGGGGGAACTCTATTTGGATTCCTTGGTGTTGGCCAAGGTGCAGGATTGCCAGGGATCAGGAACACAGTCAGCCTTTGGGTGAAGAATCCATGATTCAGCAGCTTGGAACTGCTGCCAATGGGGATAGGGCAAGTACTATAAAAAAATCCATGCTCCATTCGTACAATGGGTTAGTAAAGAAATTGCTCTGGAAGTGGGGTGTAGAACACATGCAGAATCGACAGACTGTCCATAGATCATGTGTGGACACTTTCACTCACTCTGTAGATGGTGGCTAACTTAAGCCTCAGAACCCCTGCCCATGACAATGAGAGTGGTGCCATTTGGGTTTCCAAGTTGAGTCTGTGTCTTTCAGCTAAATGGGCATCTCGGTTCGTAAGAGGTGTGATTTGAAAACATGGCATCAGTACCATCAGGAGTCCAGGAAGAGTCCCCAGTCAGGCACGACTTCCAAGCAGAACTGAGGTCACAGCTGATGTCATCTTATATACACAGGTGGTGATGCCATCTTATGTACACAGGTGGTAATGTCATCTCGTGCATAGCTTTCTGCGTCTGTGACAGCAGCTGGGTGCCTCTGGCAGCTCAATGCACTTTGGGGTATGGGGTAGAGAAGATTCCATAACTTGAGAGTCACATCTTACACAGGACAAATACTTCCAAGTTTTTATAAGCCATAGATTATATGACTGAGCCAAAGCAAAGAGATGTCTCCATAGCTCAGGCCAACTGCCTGGGCACTCTGGGTAACTATGTGAGGAACAAGGAAGCCTGATGAGTTCCTGGGATTCCAAGGGGAGGCACAGTGACACCAAATAGTTCAGGATAGCTTCAAAGAACTCACATTTCCCCTGCCTCCCAGTTTCTGGACCAGACCAAGGTACGGGATCCCTAAAGAACCATAGCTCAATGTAATTAGGGTCAAGGACCCACTTTTTGGCTATATGACATTGAATGAGAGTTGTCTTCTTGGAAGTACAGACATGAAATGCAATGAGTAGATGCTTTATGTCTCTAGGTTTCCAAGTGGGACTCACTCTGCAGGACACCGCTCCCAAATGGCCACTGTGCAAGAGGGGGCTGTGGCTTTCCCCACTTTCCTTGTCCCCAGCCAAGTGAACTGGACTACAAGTGACAGAACCCTAGTAAATGGACAACAAGCCCATCAACTGTAAAGAGATTCCCACAAGGCTGTTCAGACAACCCACATGTGGCCTGCTCTGGAGTGGCAGGTTGGGACAGGAGACAGTGGGGAATCTGGTGGCAGAGAACAGAAGTGGCCACTACTCTCTGTGTTTGGAGAAGGGGGAAGTGATGAGCCCTGAGGATCCTGAAAAAGTGGCTTCTCCTGGCTTGCTCTCCCAGTATGTCATCAAGGTGTCACAGCAGGCAGGGCAGGAGATCAGCAAAGTTTGAATGCCGACTTCTCTGAGGTCACTGACACAAAAAGGCAGAATGATAATTGTTTGAGGGCATGACATGATCTGCTGTTGCTTGTTTTGATGTCAGAGTTGCAGCAGCTTTCCACATGGATGCTGGCTTTGGAGCTGCTTTCTGCTTGTCATCTCCTCATAGATGTCCCATCTTCTTTGGGACATTTCTTTCTTGGTGTTTTTTTTTTTTTACAAACGTGTTTTAGGTGGCTGGAGAAGTGAGTGGCTTGGTGGTTAAGATAGTGTATTATTGCAGGGGAATGGAGCTCCTTGTCATATAGGAAATTGTGTGTGGTAGGGTCTAGGATTACTGATCTACTAGCTGGCTCCCACTGTGTATGTGTGTGTGTGTGTGCGTGTATGTGTTTGTGAATACATGTGTGTGTGCATGTATTTGTGTGTGTGTGTGTGCATGTGTGCCTGTGTGTGTGTTTGTGGATGCATGTGTGTGTGTGTATTTGTGGGTGTGCATGTATTTGTGTATGTGTGTGTGTACATGTGTGTGTGTTTGTGGATGCATGTGTGTGTGCACGTGTGTGTGTTTGTGAATACATGTGTGTGCGTGTGCATGTATTTGTGTGTGTGTGCACGTATGTGTGTGTTTGTGGATGCATGTGTGTGTGTGCATTTGTGGGTGTGCACGTATTTGTGTATGTGTGTGTGTGTGTGTTTGTGGATGCATGTGTGTGTGCATTTGTGTGTGTGTGTTTGTGAATACATGTGTGTGTGCATTTGTGGGTGTGCATGTATTTGTGTGTGTGTCTGTGTGCACGTATGTGTGTGTTTGTGGATGCATGTGTGTGTGCATTTGTGTGTGTGTGTGTGTGTGTGTGTGTTTGTGTATGTGCAGTTGCCTGGGGAAGCCAGAGACTGATACTGAGCATCTTCCTTAATCGCTCACCACCTTATTTTTTGAGACAGCCTCTCACTGAACTTGGAGCTTCCTGTTTCCACTTGACTACCTAATGATCAGCCCCAAGTGTCTGTCCATCTCTGCCTTCTAGTGCTGGGGTTACAGGCATACACCACCATGAATGTGGGTGCTGGAGATCTGAACTCAGGTCCTCATGTGTGGCAAGCAACTGAGCCAACTCCCCTACTGTCTCTGATGGTTTTTAATATTAGCATTTTGCAGATTTTATAGTTAATCGGTTATGTTCCTCACTTTGAATGGCTTTTGAAATATTTTTAAGACCAAAAAAAAATGTCTATTTTCAAAGGTTAGATAGTACTCACCGGTGTTCTTATGTTAAACCACCCGATCTTATTCTAATGGAAGACCTTCAAAATGTTTTCAATTTACTACCCCCCAGCCATTCAGGATTTTGATGTTTTCTTGGATCAATTTCTGCAATTTTGTGTGTTGCTAGAAAATTACACACTTTCACCAGGTTTTCAAAAGCAGTGCCAACTAATTATGGACTACTTCTTGGAATGTTTTTGACCAGTGTTGCTGACTAGCACCCACATATTATCCCCTGGGACTCTAGCTGTACTCAGATGTCAAATGTCTGATGTGCAATTGTTCAAACTCAGGTGAAATGAGTTTATAGAAGGAATTAGGGGAAGGCCTTTTGGGCTTTCATAGGGAAGGTTACTTAAATTAGGTCAACATGAAAAGCTGAGGAAATCAATAAGAGCCCAGGCTTGCTGTGCCGTGCTAAAGGGAGAAATGGGAGAAAGAGTGCGAGAGAGTTCTGGGATGCTGATGGCTCCAGCCCCATCCACACTGTGCTGGTCCTGGGTTTGCAGGGACCTAGTTCTCCCTCAATTGACTACTCATGCTGTGCCATGGGGAAGCTGGTGACCTGGGATGTTCAGAAGAATAAAGCCATGGGTTAACACTTCATGAGGACCTCATAGCATCATTTGAGTAGCTGCACATGCCACGGAGGATTTTGATGAGCCAAAAAAAAAAAAAAAATAAGTAAAGGCTTCTTCTCTTCTTCAGGTTTTTACCCCTGAGAGAATCTGTGGTTCACCCCATTTCTCCTAAGGCCAGCTTGTATGGTGGGCTGAGGAAGAAGGTCTATAAAGAGACAGCTTGTTCATTTTGGGTGTTGGCCCTCAGAGAGAATTGGCCTTAACTGGCCTTTCAGCAGGGTTTGTACAAGACAGATATCTTGGTTCTCTTTACAAAATAAAAATACCCATTTCTCTTTCTTGCAGCAAAGCAATAATGACATGAGACTTGAGGGGCCCCTCTCTCTCCAGCAGTTCTAGGACATTTTGGCTTTACAGATCCCCCTATCTTCTCTTTATACTGGCTCTCCACCGAGCAGACAGCCTGGAATAATACAAAGAAGCCCAAAGTCCACTCTGACTAGTGAGCCAAAGGCTGTACCTGAAACCCCCCTTTGTCCTGTCTCAGGGTTTCTGACTGAATCATGAGTTCAATCCTATTGCCTGAAGAGTCACACCCCTGCTCTGCCCCAAGAAAGTTTTTTAGACTAGCCTATAAACAGTCTTGTGTACTGGTTCTAGCAATCTGAGAGGTGGACGGCACCAGCATAAAACATTTGCAGTATTTATTGAGAACTGACTATATCCCAGGTGCTGTGGTTCGTACTTTGCATAATTTAACAAATTCAGTCTTAGAATAATCTTATCATTCAGCCTTCTCTTGATCGTGAGTGAGGATGTCACCTTCCATTCATAAGCATGATCCATGTCTTCCCTCCTATACACATTCACATACACACACATATCTGCACACACACAAGATCATCCGCTATTGCTCTGTTGTTCTTATTTCAAGCTCCAGCATCTCTAGGATAAGAGCAGATGCTCAGAGAAAGATTAGCCTGTATCTATTCTGTGTGTCCAGTCTCAAGGGTCAGGGTCTTCAAGGCCATTAGGGGCTCAGATGCAGGCCTACTAAGGCTACAGTCCCAGATACAGATCTAGCAAGGCAATTCCCAAAGCTACACCCTCTTGTGGTCTGTTGTATACTTTCAGGCACTATAGTGGATAATGGAATTCAAAGGTTGATGGTATTGCAGAGCTGGTAGCCTGGTGGCCAGACAGATCATTAGACATCCGAGCACAGTGCTTGTTGAAGCCCTAGACTGACCATATGAGCTTAGGGTCCCATGGCATGGGAGTGGTTTTTGAACTGAATCCCAAAGGACTAGTGGGCTTTATCTGGGGATCCTGACAGGGTGGCAATCCACTTGGAAGGATGAAAGACAACAATGACAAGAACACTGTCATACCTACATCTCTCAGCAGTGAAAAGGATCTGTTTCATATCTGCCCCAAGTCTTCCGGAGACTCTGGCATTATCTCCAAGATGTCAGTATACTTACTAGCAAAGCTGTGGTGGGATATGTCTGCTTCTCGTTCTCTACATCCCTGTTACATATGGCGGTCAGGGAGGACTGACCTCTGATATTGTGGCTCATATTTGAAGTTCCCTTCAATAGGCTCATGTACTCGGGTTGTGTAATGTTTGGGAAGTAGAGACTGGCTGAGAGAAGTGGGTCATTGGAGTGAGCCTTCTGGTTTTACAGCCCAGTTGAGCTTCAAGTTTACTCCCTGCTTCCTGTTCCCTTGAGATACGAGGGATGAGGAGTTCTACACTCACAATCCTGCTGCCATGTGCTATTTGCCATAATGGACTGTGTCCTCCCAGACTGTGAGCCAAGATAAATTTTCATTCCCTTACATTGCTTATGACAGACACTTACTTGGTCTCTGGGATAAGAAAAGTTAACTGATACAGATGTGGTAGAGATAGCAAAGGGTATCTTCAAGTGTTGATATAGCATATTCCTTCCACATAGACCTCATTTGTAAAACTTCTCTGGGTCCAAGTACACAAATACTCATTTTAGCCTTCTGTAGGGAGCCCCGCACAGTAAGGGCCCTCTTAGAGTCTTGTTCCCATGTACTAAGCTCTGCCTAGTGAAAAATTGTTCTTTTCTGTGCTGTCTACAAAACTACTCTAAGTGTCCACAGGTTAGACTCCTGTTGTTAATGCTGACTCTCCATCTGTCTCCTTAACTGGCTCAAGCCCTCCACATCAATTCTAAGTGCCCTGAGGCACATGAGTGGCCAGGCCCCACTCCCAGACTACACTAACGCAGTTTCCAGCCCCTGGGGATGAAGGTGGCCAAGCTCCACTCTATGCAGGGGTGGAGGTGGGATCATCAGGCCATAGGATCTCACCAATTCCAGACCACCCTGGAAAGCTCCACTCTACAAGAAGTCCTATATCAATCCTGCCTCCTGCTTAATTCTTTGCTGCTTCTCTCCAGAGCAGAGATAGCTAGCCTCTTGTGTCTTTTCCAGTGTCTGTGTGGGGTTTGTGGTATGGTGTGACTTTGTGATTTTCCTTGGTTCCTGGCTGCCAGGATGCCTTACCCTCCGACCTGTAACACATCAAACCCTCTCTGCATGTGACCCACCCCCTTCAGCCCCAGCCACAATTATTGGAGTCTTTGTGACCCCTCACACAGCCATTCACCATGCTTCAGGATTTCACTGACTTCCAACTCACTGGCCACTTCCACCCCACAGCTCTGAGTCAGACCCATCTCTTCTTTCCCTTTCAATCTGACAGGACATTCTTCCTCATTTACCGTTCAGAAAACTCTGTATTTATGTAAGGGAGCCTAGGTTCTGATCACCACTGCATCACTGAGGTGGTATCTGACTGCCCCAGGACACACACACGCACGCACGCACACACACACACACACACACACACACACACACACACACACACAGAGAGAGAGAGAGAGAGAGAGAGAGAGAGAGAGAGAGAGAGAGAGAGAGAAGGCAGAGGAAATCATCTCTCAATATCAATAGGGGATTGGCACCAAGCTCCCTTTTCAGACCCCAGACCCCCAGGCCCTTATTCAGAATAGCATTGTCCAGTACAACTCAAGCTCACTCTCCAGTGTACTTCTGATGATCTTGGGGTGAGTCACAGTACCCAGAACAATACAAATGCTGAGTGATTGACACATAGCAGCTTTCAGGAAACAACAACAAGAAAAGTTTGCTGTATATTCAGTACAATCAAATTTTTAAACATTCATTTTACGTGTATAAGTATACTGCCTGCATGTGGTAGGTATACTCTGTGTGTATCTGGTGTCCACAGAGGTCAGACCTATTGGAACTGGAGTGATAAATGGTTGTGAGCCACTGTGTTCCATGCTGGGAACTGAACCCATGTCTTCTGCAAGAGCAACAAGTACTCTTAGTCACTGAGCCACCTCGCCAGCTCCAATGTTGAGTACCATTTATTATTAAATTCATGCTGACAGACCTAGTGACATGGAGAAACAATTCTGTACCTGTGCTCTACATGAAAACAGCAATGGCACTTGTTTTGGAGTTGATGACATAAATATGAATCTATTTCACTTTTACTCACTGGCTCTCATTGGTCATTCATCTTATCAAACTCTTTTTTTCTTTTGTTTTTTTTTGTTGTTGTTGTTTTTGTTGTTGTTGTTGTTGTTGTTTTATTGTCATGCTGGGCTTCTTTGGCTTCTGACCACCTTGAACTTGCCAATCAAGCAGGGCCTGCACCTGGGGTCTTACAAAAACCAGCCAGTCACATAATACTGGGAAACACGGCGAGCTTGAAGAGAAGGTCACTTGGCAGGGCTTTGGGTGGGCTGGTTTTACTCAGTGCATCTAGTTTGGTTGCTCTGAGCGCTGAAGATTTAAGAAGTGAATCTATTTCTGTCCCTCTTCATGCCCTTGCAGTTCATGGGTGGTGGCTTCTCCTGACTTGTAAATTGTGTAGCTACTTCTTGGGCCCCACTTGCAGTAAGTTCTCATGTGTGGGTGCTCAGAGCCTGGAGTCTTGTTGACATGGATGGAGAATGCTGGGCACCATGTCTTCTGATCACCCTTCTCTCATGCACACCTTCTTCTTGTCCCCACCTGGCTGTTGTGGTGTTAACACAGAAGGACAAATGTGATCCCATATTTCAAAGTCACCAGGCAGATCTGATTAATTTTAGAAATGAACAACAAGAAGATCCATCACACACGTTCAGGTATGAGCAGCAATAAACAAAACCAGAGCATGGAACGCTATTTATTTATTAAAACAGTAAATTGAAGGGAAATGGCCTATTTATTTTGCACAATGTCTTCACAGAAATAATTGGCTCATTAATCACATTCCCACCATGGTCACGTTTGGAAGGTCAGGATTACTGGGGAATCAGAACAGGCGTGGTGTTGAAAACCATGGTCATGTCCTGCGCATCTTACAGGCACATAGCAAGGTGGCTGGAAGGTCATACGACAGACATCATGGTTAGGACCACAGCTAGGCAAGCAGGAAGCTGTTCCAGCCTAAATTCTGGCTATAAATGCTTGTTTGCTGTGTCACCTCAGGAAAGCTATTTAATCTCCATGCCTCAGTTTCTTTTCTATGTGTGCATGTGTGTGGAGGCAGGAGATGAGTCGACTTTGGATGTTGTTTCTTAGGGCTGTCTATCTTGCATTGGAGACAGGTTCTCTCTGTTCTGGAACTCACCCATTTGGCTAGACTGGCCAGCCAGTGAGTCCCAGGGAGCCTGCTTGTCTCCATCTCACCTGCATTGGGATTACAATCTTACACCACCATACCTGGTTTGTTTTTATTTTTAAAACTGATCTATCTCTCCAGACCTTGCCTCAGTTTTCTTTTCTGTAAAATAATGTTATTAGGCTACTATGAGTTTGAGTAAGCTGTCAAAAACACTCGTGAGGATGGTATAAGCTCCTGTGTGTCTTCAATGAAGTCACAGCTTAAGCCTCAGCGTGGACCACCTTAATTAATTGATGGGAGCTTAAAGCATGAAATGATGGTGGGCTCACAGGGGCTGCAAGGAGGGTAGAATAGAATAGTAGACACTAAGGGAGTAGGCTCTGCCTTTTGCATCCAACCCCTGCTGGGTAGATGTTCTTATAGAGTATCTGGCCTTTCTGTGGCTTATTCTTCTCATCCGTGAAATAAGGGTGATGAAGACAGTGATAAGGTTATGATGAATTTTACATGAGAAAATGAGCAGAGAAAACTTTCCTCCACACACAGCCATCAGAGTCCTTGATAAGTGTTTGTTACCATCTCTTAGGACCTTCATGGCCTGCAATTTTCTCCCCACACCAGCCATCACCCAGAGAGCTCAGCAGGGGAACATACACGGCCACTTCAGTCCCTTCTCTAATGGGGGAGGGAAAGGCCAAGTCAGCAGTGTAGCAAGAAGACTCTCATAGTCGGTTTCCATTATCAACTTGGGAAGAGGGGATCTCTATTGAGGAAGTTCCTCCATTGCATTGACCTGTGGTTATATCTATGGGGGCCTTTTTTTCTTAATTACAAATTGATGTAGAAGGGCCCTGGAAGTGCTATCCCAACTAGGTTGTCTTTAGTTGTTGCATAGAGAAGGGAGCTAAGCAAGCCAGTAAGTAGGGTTCCTTCATGGCTTCTACTTCCCTTTGGTGATGGAGTATGACCTAGGAGTTGTAAGTTAAACCCTTCCCCCTCCAAGTTGCTTTTGCCATGGTGTTCATCACAGCAACAGAAAACAAAGTGGGACAAACTTGGAGGGTTATAGCTGAGACCAGGGATATATGTCTATGAAGTAGGCAGTAGCATTAGTCAGAAGGTAGACCCCCACCACTGAAGGGTTACAGAACACCCTCCCAATGGTCCTATGAAGACTCCATAGATGCTCCAGTGTAGGGGAATCAAAGGCGGGAAGGTGGGAGTGGATGCGTGAGTGTAGGAAAACCCTCATAGAAGCAGGGGGAGGGAGGGTAGGATAGGCGGTTTCCAAGAGGGGGGAAACTGGAAAAGGGGATAATATTTGAAATGTAAATAAGGAAAATATCCAATTTTAAAAAAGGTAGTGGGGAAAGCAGTACAACAAACAGTTGGGGACATTAAAAACAAAAACAAAAACAAAAAGACCGTGTCTACAAAATGCCTGTTCAAAGGTGGAGTGGCTGTACCACATGGTGTCCCTGTGAGAAAGCATTGAAAATATCCAGATAGTGACAGTTTAGTTTTACACCAAGCCAAGATGACTCTCCAGCTTGAAACCTCATGCCACACGCCCACAGAACTGGTCTGGGCCACAGCAGGTCTCCTTCCTCCCTCTTCCCCTGGGTCCAGCAGCAGTGAGACTGAGTCAAGACTCAGGCAGTTCCACAGTGTGGCAGCAGGTAAGCTTAATTTGAAAATGTTCCCACAGTGACCTTATGCATTCCCAGAATCTTTCTTGATAGTAATGGTACCAAAGCACTCAAGAGAGGCTAGAGTCCCCGTGTGGGGTTGGGGAGTGATGCTGAGCTAGGAGGAGAGCCAGTGATATGTGAGGGTGCCTCAGGGTCAGGTCAGATCTTCTGCAGGGTTGTTTCCCTCCTCACCCTCATGTGTAGAACTGGAGCCAGAGAAGAAACATACCCAGAGGTGATACATTTGAGTGACTTCCCTGTCACTCTTCTTGACTTTAGACTGTCATAACCACAACTAAGGAGGATGAACACAGGATACAAGGGCCGGGAGGTCCCAGTGCCTGGTCTCAGGACTGCTTTACATCGCTTGCATTTGGAAAGAGGTGGTGGAAAGCGATGGTGGTTTTCAGCAGCCCCTGGTTTACTTCCAATGACAACAGCTCTTTCCTTGTAAAAGCAGATTCAGGGACGGGCAAACATCGCTTTCCTCTTTGTGTATGTTTGCATGCACATGTTAGCATATTATGTGTATGAGCAAGTATGTCTCTGTGACAGGTATTTTGCATGTATGTCTAACATACTATGTGTGTGCATGTGTCTGTAAGAGGCCATATAAGCTACGTGTACATGTATATACCAGGAGTGGAAAGATGTCCCCCTATGACACATGTGGCTAGCAGCTGTAGGAACTGTGTACTAGTCCACATGATTGAGTAATAGTGGCTCAGTTCTTTCCTTTTTTTTTTTTTTTATACCCACCCTCCATCAGTCTTGCTTGTTGTAACAAGCAGGGAGCTACTCAACCCACTTAGGGAAAAGGATAGCAGGGTTGTCTATGAATTAGGTCTAGGGTAACCAGGAAACACTCAAAGGACCCTCTGATGTCTGCTGCCTCTGCTCATCAGCTCCCCTCTCTCCTCTCTCTTCCCCTGGGCTGTGGCTTCCTCTTCTCAGCCTGGACACAGGTAGACTCTGGCTTGCCTGATCCTCTGGGCCCTGGTATTATCCATATCAAGCTCCTAGGTGACAACAGGCTTCCTAGCCTTCTTCCATAACTGGCTGACTCACCTCATGCATCATGGTGCTAAAAGTGAGCAGAGTTGGACTGCGTACATTTCCCGTGCTGAGTCACTGACCTATTGACTCATCTTATTGAGTGGATCCCTGCCCTTCTATCAGACTGAAGTCAGTGTGAGACAACAGTCTTGATGTAAATACTGACATACAGGGGTCACATCTTGGACAGTTTCCTTTTTAATTAAATGGATGTGGATGCAGAAGATAATGGCACTTCATGGAAAACTCCCTGTCACCTAGTTCTCAGGGAGGCTAGAACAATATGGTTGTCCCTCGAAGAATGTAGAACTCCCCTGAGTGAAGTGGGAGCGAATGTAGGTTACATCCAGAGGCCCATCCTTTGCTTCATTGTTATGGCTCAAATTGTGTCATCCCAATATATATATATATATATATATATATATATATATATATATATATATATATATATATATATTGATGTTCGAACTCCCAGTATCTCAGAATGTGATCTTACTTGGAAATGGTCTTTATAGTGGCAAGGAAATTCATACAAGGTCATATTGTAGGGGTGAGTATTCACCAAGTGTTACTGGCATCCTTGTAAGGAATTGGAAATAGTCATGTGTGAATGAATGTGAAGACAGCTAGGCAGCAATCACCATCTACCAGCCAAGGAAAGAGGTATGCAGGAGGCTGTCCTCCAAACCTTCACAAGGGGTCAGCCTTGCCTGCTTCCAGTTTGAAATTAATTGGGAGACAGTGAATTTCTATTATTTGAGCCTCCCATCTGTGGGTCTTTGTTTTAGAAACCCTAGAAAACTAATATACGCTCCAAGAAAAACTTCCTGAAAAAGGACAAGGAACAAGAGATACTAATATATCCTTGGAGAGGTGGGTTGGGCTGCAGATGTCCTGTAAACAAGGCCAATTGAAGGCCAGCCTTTTCTCCTGTGTGCCTGCTTTACCTCAGTTTCCTAGTCTGAATGCTTAAAAACAAACAAACAAATAAACAAACACACACACACAGAGGGGGAGAGAGAGAGACAGACAGAGACACAGAGAGAGACAGAGAGACAAGGTATCTACACACAGTCTCACACACACACACACACACACACACACAGAAAGAGAGAGAGAGACAGAGACAGAGAGAGACAGAGACAGAGAGAGACAGAGACAGAGAGAGACAGAGAGACAAGGTATCTACACACAGTCTCTCTCTCACACACACACACAGAGAAAGAGAGAGAGACAGAGACAGAGAGAGAGAGAGACAGAGAGAGACTCAAACACACACACTCACACACAAATGCTTGGTTACCCCAACACTCATGTGTAGGTTAGAAAACAGCTTTTGGGTATTGTTTTTCTCTTTTCATCATGTGAGTCCCAGGGATCAAATTCAGGTATCCTGTCTTGGCAGCAGAGACCTTTGATTGCTGAGCCACCTCACTAGCCCTGGCCCAGGAACTTCTCTGGCTTTGCTGAGGGAGGAAGTTTTGAGGCTGGTGTCTGAGTTGGCTATTGTAAGGTTTTAGGCAAGGGATGAGTCTGGTTATATTTATGTTTGGCAGGAGCCTGAGGCAAGAGAGCAGTCTCGAAAAGAGATGCAGACACCTGGGGGGACTGCAGGCATGGGGCTGTTGGCAGGTGACCTTTGGGACAGGTTATGACAATGCCAGAGCACTGGCAGCCTTCTGCCGATTGGTATTGCTGACTACCGTGTCTGTCTCCAGTGGGCAGGGAAGTGTAGTCTCCCGCATTCCTTGTAACAGATGGACCAATGTGCAGGGCTGTGCAAGGCAGGGGGCTGAGTTATGGATGCGAGCTGTGAACCGAGCAGAAGGCTGGAGGTCCAGGAGGTCTTATGGGATATGCTCAGACGGCTCTTTCTAGTATTGGGGAGGGTGGTAGAGACAGGAAACAAAGTTGTTTAATGTGCAAAGTCATTAAGAAAAATAATGCTTTCACTCCAGGGTGTCCAGAAGTCCTAAACAGCTGCTAATTAGCTTGCTGCAGTAGCCAGCCCAGGCTTCCATGAGGTGAGGTTGAGGATTCCTCAGCTCTTCCCTCCTTTATGCTCTGACTTCTTGCCTCTGCCCACACCTACCATCTGCTCCTACTTCTTACAGTTATACATAAGAATCCCAGAGATCCTGGGCCGGTCTGTGGTTCCAAAACCCAGGTGATGAGGAATCAAGGTACCATCCCAGGCTCTCTGCTCTCCCTCGGGTATTTAAGGCTCATGGAGAGGGTGAGTTTGTGTCCCAGGAGGGAGAAAAGCCACTGTACTGTCTTCACTGTCCCCATGTTTTGGGGATGGGAGTTGTTCCCCAGAGTTGTAGGGAATGGGTTGATGTGGGGGCTGCATTTGATAGGAGGGCAAGGATGTGTGACTTTTGTGGGGCTGCTTACAGAATGTGAGGGCAGGTGCCTCTGGGTGGGTGGTACAGATGAGTGTTCGCTGGTAGCAGAGATGCAGATGTTGAAAGATTGGTAAACTGTGGGTATGGAGTGGCATAGATGTTATTATTTGCATAGGTATTGATAGGAACTAGTGACAGTAACAGTATTGGGTATTGGCAGGTATTAGTGACAGTAACCAGTATATCAATGGGCCAAATTATAACAGCCAGAACTTTCTAGCACTTACTATATAGATCCAGCACAGGTCTATGAATTTGACATATTTATTTTTCATCACTAAACTATGAAAGGCATTCTATTGATGCCTTAGTATATGCGTAGGTCCTCTTTGGCTGTTTATGTTGTTTGTTTAAGCCAGGGTCTCTCCCTGGGACACGAGGGCTTGCCAAGTTGGCAAGGCTGTGCAAGAGCCCGAGGTATCGCTTGCTTCTTCCCTTCACTCCTTCCCCATCACCTCACCCCCCAGCACCACCAGCACTGGGATAACAAACACACACCACCACAACTAGCATTTTACTTAGATTATGGGAATCAAATTTAGGTCCTCTGGCTTGTGTGGCAATGCTCCCTGCCAACCAAGCCATCTTCCTGGTCCTAGTATCCCTATGTCCTTAAGAGATGCACAGGGAAGTCAAGGCACTGTAAAGATCACCCAGCCTGCAAGGGCTACGACTGGGACTTGAACCTAGGCTATCTGGCTCAAGGTCCACTCTTTGCCCCTATCCTGTACACTAGAGTGTGGTACAGGTAGCATGGGTGTGAGCATGGGTGGGTGCAGGCACATGTGGTTGGCAGGCATGCAGCAGAGCAACATGCATGGCTGATGTTGAAGGCGATGACTTGGGTGAGCATAGGAGTCAAGATAGGTGTGGCCTAGCCAAGATGGGATCTGGGAGTGATTTTTGACATTTATCAGGAATG
Source organism: Mus caroli (assembly GCF_978045245.1). Classification (NCBI taxonomy): domain Eukaryota; kingdom Metazoa; phylum Chordata; class Mammalia; order Rodentia; family Muridae; genus Mus; species Mus caroli. The sequence goes on along the minus strand of NW_028227263.1, from coordinate 34,497,407 downwards.
TCACCTACAATGCTTGCTTGCTACATTGTGGATAGTTTCTGATATCAGAATTAAAATTCCAGGGCCTACTTGTTAACTAACACTGCTTGTGTGGGGACTGGACTCTGGGCACATTGACTGTCTACTTGATGAGATTTAGAATCACCACAGAAGCATACCTCAGGGTGTGTATATGAGGGTCTTCCCAGGTGTGAGAAGGGATGATCACCCCGAATGTGAGTGGCATCTTCCCATGAGGAGGGGCCTGGAAAGAAAAGAGTGAACACCCACATTCATCCCTCTGCTTGAGATCTGTTGTTGTTTGTTTTTTGAGAAGGCATCTTACTATGTAGCCTCAGCTGGTCTACAACTCACTCTGTAGACTAGGTTGGCCCCCATCTCATAAAAATCCACTCCCATCTGTTTCCTGAGTGCTGAGATTAAAGGCATGTTCTACTACACCCAGCTTTATACCTGCTTCTTGACTGATGGAAATGAGCAGAGAGGCAAGGGCAGACAGTGGATCTAGAAGGATGGATTGGAGACAGGTGCCAGAGACAGGTGCCAGTTTAGAAAAGCATGGGGCTAATAGCAGAGATGTGAGAATGGAAAAGAGAGTGGGGAGCCAGAACTTTACGGGCTCAGAAGAAGCCCTATAGGAACCTCTTCTTGGGGAATGGTAGTTCCACGTTTAGACGTCCTGGGTGGTGACCAGCAGGTGTGACCAACGTGTGTGACCAGCTTGGCAGATGACCTCTTTGATCTGCTAGAGCCCAGGGGACTCTTTGGAGGGGTAAGTGTAAAATTCCACTACAGTCTGTGACAGTGGCCTGGGGAAGACCTAAGGGACCTTCTAAGTGAGTCTTGTGTTGCATTGGGTTCTGGGGAGAGGTGGCAAACAGTGGCCAAAGCAACAGACCTCTCACCCCAGAAGCATTCAGGACAGTGGGTTTCCTAGTCAAGTTTCTAAGAATTACTAGTTCTAAATAGATCACTGCTTAGATTGGGAGCCTCTGGAAAAGAGGGCCAGGTAAGAAGAGGGGGAGGAGGGATGAATGTGGGTGGACCCCAGTCTGGAAGGGACTGAGCCTTAGGACTGGAGGATTGGAGGTGGTGTGAAGGGAGAGGTCCCTTGAACTAAAGGAGTCCCCAAGAAGAGGCAGGCTCTTTGGACTGAGACAGGAGCAGCTAGAAGGATGCTATTGGAGGGGATGGGGCTTTACAAGCAGACTTCAAGGAAGATGCTCCACTGTAGGGACTTCCGGTCTCCCAGGCTGAGCCCAACAGGGCTGACATGGAGCCATGATTAGGTGAGCCATGCCTGATGGATAGAACTGTGCTCAGAGACCCGTTAAGATCCTGATCTCAGTGCCACAGAACCTGACCTTATTAGGTAATAGAGTCTTTATTAAGTTCATCAAATTTACAATTTAAATTGCTCCCTCTCCATCAATAGAGGACTGGCATCCTAATAAAGATGGGAAAGTTGGGCATGAGAGACAGGCACGTACAAGGTAGATAATGTGAAGGCAGAGAGAAGAGAGGCGTCTACTTGCCAATGAACACTTACCTGAGCTTCTAGAAGCTGGGAGAGAGGCACAGAACAGATTCCCTTTCAGCCTTCATTTTGAACTCCCAGACTTTAGAACAGTAAAGTGCTACTTTTCTGTTAAGCCACTTAGGGTATGGCACTGTGTTACAGGGGCCACAAGAAGCTGTTGCTTTGCAATTCAAGGAGGGAGCCAAATAGGTCTTAGGACTGGATAGAGGCAAGCAAGTGTCATGGGGGGAGGGGCAGTGGATAGCCTGGAGAGGCGACTTGGTGACTTCAGGAGAAGGTGGTGTAGATTAGTGTCTGTCAGTGGATGACACTTAGGACTCAAGTAACATCTTCTGAGGCCAAGCCTGTCCCAGGCACCAGCTCACATGGAGGAAGCAGGGAAGGACCTGCCCTCAGCGTGGGAGCCTGAGGGTCCAGTGCCCTCCTCTGAGTTGCTCCTGGCACGTGCCTTATGGACAGCACTGTGCTCAGAGACGCGTTAAGATCCTGACCTCAGCACCACAGACACTGACCTTACCTAATAGAGTCTTTATGAAGTTCATCAAATTTCATCATCTGCAGGGGTTTAAAGTTGTTTTTCTCAAGAACGTGAAGAAGAAAGAGCATTGAAGACACATGATAAGCTACCAGACTCCAATTTCAGAGGAGCCAGGGCACCAAATGACTGTGAAGACTTTTCTTAATCAATAATATTTTATTGCCAGTTATAAATATTTTCCATTTGTCCCCTATTTACAGTTGTAAAATAGTTCAGGATACTATACCCTCACCCACCTCTCTGCGTCTCTCTATAAACTCCATGAAAATTGAATAGGAAATAAAAAGCTCTTTTGTGGGGGAGGCCACCCACTTGGCTCTCCCTCTCAGACTCCGGGCAGCCCCACGTGACAGCAGGCGGCATTGCAGCTGATGCTACACAGTAGCAAAGCGGTGGCCGATGGCACCTGTGGAGGGTCAGGACACCAGGCTCCTCAGGACATTGGTGATAGTCCAGTGTTGTCCCGAGCACTTCTGCAGCACCAGCTGGAAACCAAACTCCATGTCACTGTTCTCTTGCAGCTCCAGGCAGCGCTTGGACTTGCGGTTCTGGATGGAGCCTCCCTAGGAGCCAGACAGAAAGAGAGAGCATCAGAGGCCATAGAGGTAACCAGGTGGATCCAAAGAGTCCCATGCTTGGGGAGTAGCTTCGTCAGTTCAGATGGCTTGGGAACTAGCATTCCCAAGAATGCCGCAGATTCCCTTAGCTCCTGTGTATTTTTCGAGCTTAGATGTATGCTTCAGTTTCCCCATAAGACCCTAGTTCTTTGTAGAGGTAGAGCTATCCCTACCTCAACTTCTGTCTACCATTTGGAGCTGTGGCACACTGCTTGGCTCCTAGAGCTAGCTCCTAGTCAAGGGGCTGGCTCCTGCTCTAAGAAACCTCATTCTTAGGGCCTGGCCTCTCCAGGATCAACCTGCATCTGTGCACTTCCCAGCCTAGGGAAGTGCTAGGCCAGGCCTTGCTGGGCCTCCCACAGACCGTGAAAGTTGTGAGGGATGGCCTAAGAAAACTCATGTCCTTGGATATTGTCTGTCTATTTGGCCCTTAGGCTCTCAAGTCCTGAGCACACATGGGTCTCTCATACAACTGATATTTTGGAAGGTTTTGTAGCCACAAATACTTTGCTTATGTCCAAAAGCCTCTGAAGGAAGTGGTATTCTCAAAAGCATTTACATAGCAGCCCAGCTGAGATACTCAGGGACTACTGGCTCTGAGCCTGCTGAGACCCTGGGATGTCTTAGGATCTGTCATCACCTTGGTTGTGCTCAGCTGGATTTGGGTTTTAATCAGAGTTGCTTGAACGATCATGATCTCAAGAGTAGGCACGACCTGCTAACTCACCTAGCACAAGAAACCCACTCATCCCATGTTCCCCATCTTGGCGGTAACCAGGTGCTTGTGTGGGAAACTCAAGCAATTTCCCACACTCATCTGATTCCTGAACTGTCAAATCTACTTCCCTCGTGCCTCGGACTACCCCAAATCCCTCTTCCATCATGGCTTTGGCTCCTGCCATCTGACTTCTTCACAATCCCAATGATTGGTGATCATGTTGACATGCATGCTCAGACTCAGAAACACCCCAGTGCTAAAGGCTCAGGGCTGCTTATCTCTCCAGCCTCTTCCCTGTACCATACCCCAGCTTCTTCCAGGTTTCTGGCCTATGTGCATCTCAGTGTCTTGGCCTCCTCTACATAGTTCTGTGGCAGGTTGAGCCAGAGCCGCACCTCAAAACCCAGATCCTATCCACCTCCTACCCAGGATTCCTGCCATCTCCTCCAGGGTACCCAGCTGGCATGGTATTCTTTTTTTTTTTAAATCCTGTACTGTCTCCAGCTCACGCCTGCCAGGAAGTTCACTGTGTGAAGGAGAGAAAGCAAGCCTCTCTAGTAAGGAGCTCATTCCAAGGTGGCCACAACCATCCCCATGGCAACCAACTGCCAGCCTCCCCAGAGAACACAAAGACATACTTCTCAGGTCTACCTGGAAAATGGCTCATATCTATTATAGTTGAACATGTGTACTCCATGACCTAACAATTCCACCTGGGCTGATATCAAATTGGAATGTGTGCATGAAAGATACATACATGAAGGCATTTGGAAACATGAATGAATGCTTCAAAGTGGGAACAGCCCAAACCTCCATCAAGAATAGATGGATAAATAACTCACAGTCTGTTTATATAGTGGAATACTATATGGCAACGAAACATAGTCACAAGTACAACGTTGAGCTAAAGAAGCCAGACAAAACAATAAATATAATTGTCTGATCCACTTCCCACTGGTCAAGTAAAACAGAAATGTTAAAGTCAGGATGGTAAGTCACCTATTGGGATAAAGAGAGTAAAGGTAGAAGGATATGAAGAGGCATTCTGGGATATGGTACCATGCTGTTTCCTGACCTGGGTGTTAGTTTTGCTTTGAATTATTGACTTGAACATGAATTTTTGTATGCTTTTCTATACATGAGTTAACTTTCAATTAGAGGGAAAAAAAAAAAAAGCTAAATGTCTGGAAAGGTAGCTTGTCAGTCAAGAGCTAATTTTCCAGAGTATGTGGGTTCCATTCCCAACCCCACAGGGAAGGTCACAGATGTATGCGACTTCAGCTCTAAGGGATCAGATGCCCTTTCCTGGCCTGCAAGCACCATGCTTGCATACGGCACACATACATGCAGGTAAAACACTTATACACTCAAAATAAACATAAATAAATCTGTAAGAGAAACAACTACTAAATGAAAATCCTAGCTCCCCTAGAAAACACTTTATAGATCAGGTAAAGGAGGCAGAGAATGAGTAGCGAGGGTACAAAGTATAGGGTGTGGGTATGCGAGTGCCCAGGAGGGGTTAGAATTTGCCATTCCTGTTGTGTAGGCGACAGCCCAGAAGATCACGCAAGCCATGTTATGAGCATACAAGTGACTAGCATGAGCCCCTCCCCCTGCACTCTACACCCAGGCCTTCAGCTGGGGAGAACTGTGACTCATTATCTCAAGAGCAGAGAAACAACAGAAGCAAGGGAGTCGGGGTGGGGGTGGGGGGACATTGTGTTCCCCTTGCAGCACAGGCACAGGCTCTGAGGCCAGAGGAAGGATTGGTCCCCAAATTCCTCCCCCCCCCCGCCCTCCATGTTACGGGACACTGCAGACCAGCCCTCTCTGTTACTTGCAGACTGAATGGCCTCTGTACTCAGCCACAGCACTATAGGGCTTTCCACTGTGCCTGGCACCTCCAGGGAGGAAGACTATCCCCTCCCCAGCAAGAGCTTTTCCTCACAGCCACCTTCCTCAGAGCATCCCCTTCCCATGGACTAACTCTTGCTCAGAGCATCTATAGGGGCCACACCATTTCCTTCAGGCTTTCACTGAGGGCTGCTCTTTTTCACATTTTCCCTTCCTTGATTTTCCACTTTCCCTTTCCTAGTGCCTTGTGCAACAAGCTTGCGTTAGTTCTCCACTAGGGCTCTTTGAATAAGCACCAGTTAGCTTTCGCTGATCAGAATGAGGTTGGGGCTGCTTCACCCTAGACAATAGGCTTCTTCAACATGGCCCAGAATTGGCACTTTGGCAGTCACACCTTGCTCCTGTACTATGATGGAACAGCCATAAAGGACACTTCAAACTGTCCTTGTTGAACTTGTCATCTGCCTTAAGTCACCATCCTGCCCTTCAAAGGCTGGATTTGGGGGCCCCAAAGCATCCAGTAACACTTGCTCCAAGCAAGACCAGCTCACTGTACTGTCATCCCCAGTTCCCACCGCATCTGTGTAAATCTTGTGGCCCCCAAACCTGAGTATATCTGTTGAACCATGTCAAGCTGAGTCCTATTATTGGTTCACGGTTCTAAAGTGGTAGTGTGGTTGGCTGCCCTCATTTCTTCACCTCACCAACAGGCTGTCTGTCCTGCCCCTGAAGGTAGGAATAGAGCTCAGGCAGGGAGTTAGGACCAGCCCAGCTCTCTAAGTCCAAGGTCTGTCTCATTTTAGGCCCTGAGGTGGAGACTGGAGAGCACTGACCCTGAGGTCAATTCTGCTTCTCAATTCTTCCCTGCTTCTACTGTAGAGACCTGGGCAAGCCTCCCTCCCACCAACCCTTCCCCCTTTACTTGTCTGTAGGGCTAAGGAATGACTCTTGGGAGGTTGTGCAGTTGGGCTGATGGGAGACCTATTTCTCTGCTGTAATACAGCACATACACACACGAGGGTGTTCAGGGCACCAGCATGGGAGAGGGGTCATGGAAATGGGGATGGACCAAGCTCCATCCATTATGTTGCAGATTTTGGCTTCTTAGAACATCTCTGGGGCCAAAAGCAGGCCCTGCCAACAGTGAGGTTGGGCTGCTTCACATCTCCTAGGCCACCAGAGCTTGGAAAACATTGTGGAAGAGAAACAACTGTAGCCCCTCCTTTCCCCACAGCCACTCCTGCCGTTCAGGCCTTCCTTGGGCACCTTCTCAAGGCAAGAGAGTGAGGAAGGAGTAAAAGAGTCTCCTTCAGAGATGTAAGGCTGATATTTCCCAGGCCCTAACCTGCCCCAACCCAACCCATGCGCTCAGCACCCCGCAGACATCCCATATTGGATCATTGGGTAGAAATTGCCATTATGGCCTTCCAGAAGGGTGTACAAGAAGTGGTTCAAGTCCAAGAACAGGAATGGGGTAGGTAGAGGGGACACCACTTGACTGCTTGATTCGCTGTGTATGAGGCCAGAAGCTCTCTCCTCAGCAGAAAGAGCTCTGTGAACAAAGTGAGCTGCCTCCAATGCTTCCAGGAACCATGCTTGGGGGATGGGATACAGCCCAACCATCTTTGGTGGTAGAGCTAGCACCAGCCTTGGGCACTGCAAATGCCAGCCATTTTCCTACTACTCACCAGGCTTGCAAATAAGCTTTGACTCCTTCTCCTCATAGCTTCCTCACCCTAGGAAGCAGCCTGGCGTTGTTCCCATCTGTGTCTTGATCTGTAGATACTGCACTGGAACTAAAGTTATTTGCCATTTTCTTAGTACCTTTCCTCTTGTGTTCCCTGAATAATCTTATGAGTTTCTTACAATACCCCCAACCTCCCAGAGTGGGAGATAGTAGGAGCCCTCATTTTGTAGAACTGGAGGCTAAGGTCCTGAGAGGCTGGGAGATTTTCCCAAGATGCCACATAGAGGGCAGTTGGAACCCCAGGGAACCTTCCCCATTCCCTGTTCTCCACTAGATAAGTAACCAGCAAACCCTATCACCACCACCCCCACACACACCATGCTTATCTCTGAGGTAGTAGCTAGACTAAAGGCGCTGGTGGTACTCAGTGCTGGAATAGAGGAAGATGTCTCAGTGAATTCGAAGAGGTTTGGTCTGTTCAATTTGAGGCTTCTCTAAAGGGATGTTATTCATACATCCTTCCAGCCACTGCCAAATATTTAATGAGCATCTACCAAGGGTCATACACACTTCCCAGCTGCTGCAATGTATGCATGACAGAGAAAGAGAAGGCTTTTTTGTTCTTCTGGCAACTGTGCTCTTGAGGGAGAGTTGGCAGCAGATTCCGGCAAGGAGAGGAGCTGATGAGGCTATGCCTCAAATCATGGAGCTCAGCAGGAGACTCGGCAAGCTGGGGCAGGAGATGACTGCCAGGTGAAAGAGGTGGCCAGGAGATCCTCTACTAAAGGTGAGATCTGAGATGAAACATGGGGGAGAGAGATGCCAGTCCAGGGGCAGGTCCAGGATCCTAATGAAAAGCCCCAGAGGCAGGAATGGGCTTCCGGTGAGGCTTAGGGAACTTTTGGGCTGCGTTTATGCAAAGGCAGAGGAAGCATTGGTAAAAGGGAAGAGATGAGGCCCATGAGTGTGTGTGTGTGTGGGGGTGCCTCTGAACTCTGGCTTTGATCTGAGAGGCAGAGCCAATACTTCCTAGGTATGATCCACATGGTAAGCAGGCCACTCTGGGTTCTGGGCTGGGCTAAGTGGGAAAGAAGGAAAGATGCTGGGACAAGTATTAGCTGACTCTTGTTCTAATCCCCGAGTGTGTGTGTGTGTGGGGGGGCAGCTTAGCCTGCAGTTCTGGGCCAGTTTCTTGGCTCTGGAGCTGGGGCTGGGGCTGGATGCTGAGATCTGAGCCTTTCTCTCTCCATGTAAGACCCTGCTGCTTGTTTGGTTTACCAGTCCAGTCATCAAAATTATTTGTTTAATACTTACAACTACGGAATCTACAAACACACAATACTTTTAATTAAAGAATTTAAATAAGGGCAATTAAACCTGGCAGGAGAGAAGCCGCAGCACACAGAGGGCTTAATTGGAATAGAAACCAAATTAAATATGGAAGAAGCCATTAAAAACCAAAGCGGAAGTTGAATGTATAGGACGAAGAATACTAATAACGGTTCCTAGAGCCAGTCCCTGCCCTTGTTTCAGTTTCCCTTTTGGGTCCTTCTAAAGGAGTGACTACAAAGGTCCCAAGCAGAAACAAGGAAGAAATGACTCTTTCTCAGGTCTTGGTCATGTGACCTGGGGAATGGCTGAGCCATTCTGGGCTTCTGTCTATCATCTCACTTACCATCTTGGACCACTCAAGATATTAACACAGAGGACTATGGATACTGGGACACGTGGAAGTCATCACCCATGCAACCCTAAGGCACAGATCTCTCTACTATAGTTTCCCCACAGGGATGTCAGATGGTAGCTAGGTGTGGGTCAGATAGCATTAAACAATCCTTGCCCTACTTGGGAGGTGCATGCTGGGGTGTCTTCCTTACTGTAGCTCTGAGAGTTAGAGCTGAAGATTTTTTTATTATTATTACTTCATAAAATTAGATATTGAGCTGGGAGGTTCAGGAGCTGGCTCAGAACCTGGTTAGCCAGTGTTGGGATCAGGATCGAAGCCCAGGTGTCGTCCACTGGAGAGGAGAATCACCGGAGTGCTCAGGAAACTCAACCACTACCCTGCTTTCAGATTTGGTAGGTCTCAGAGATGGCCTGAGAATGTCCCAAGTGCTGTCCTCGTGGCAGTTCTGGTATGGGTCCAGCTTGCAAGGATCAACAGCATCTGTGACCCTGTTTAGGAAAGGCCTGGCTTGCCCCCAGAGCTTCTGGGCTGCCTGCCTGGGCTGGCTTTCCTTATAGTGGGATGCACATCTGAAGTCAAGTTGTACCAGATCCTAGATCCTGGATTCACAGACTTCTGCTTCCCTGGGAGCTCCTACCCCACCTTCCTTGCTAATGAATTTTCCAAAAGGCAAGCAGCCCTGTGAGTCCTGGGCTTTAAGCTCAGTGAGTTGAGGAGTTTCTGGGTTAAGTACTTAATGATTGGTAATCAAATACTTCAAAGCTTGGGCAGGACATTAGGCCTGGTTACAGAAACCCCGAGATTAGGTGTTTTGTAGAGTAAAGTGTTCTTTATGTAGTATGAATATTCAACACTTACTGTGTTCAATATGCACTTCGGTGTTTTCTTCCTTCAAGGGCCTCACCCAAGCCTAAGTGGGATTCTGCCTGGGACTTGCTGTGTGAGGCCATTGACTGAAAATGGGTATTTGCAAGATCAAGTAAGCGAGGACAGGTAGAAAGGGGTCCGGAGATGCAAGTGCCCGGAGAGCTGACCAGGATGGCTGTGATTCTGTTCATTCACACATGCTTGACCTAGCAGGGAAACCCCAGCCTCAAATTCTCACTAATGGGTTTTTCTAGACAAAGACAGAGCCAGCCCGGTGTATGGACTCTTAAGACAGCATCCCTGTGTCTGACTTCTAACAATCACTTAACCTGTCTGTGCCTCAGTTTCCTCATGTTTGCAGGTGCTCCATAGGCCTGCCATGGTTTCAAAGTATTACTTATAAAAGGTTAGTATAGTGCCTAGCATGCTATAAACACTATATAAATATTTGATTCTTTTTAAAATCCCATGCAGTTCTGGGGAGCTGAGCAATCACATCTGCCCCTGGCCCTGATCACTGCAGGAAGAGAAGGAAGAAGAAAATGCTGATTGCTCTAATTTTAAAAATAACTAAGAAAACAGGCTCTAAACAAAGCGTTGTCAATCGCTGGGAACTGGACAGTCCCACTCGCACCCTTTCCTGTGACCTGGAAATGAAAAGCTGCTTTATCCCAGAGCCATAATGAAACACCCGATGATAGCCCTTTCTTTTCAGCACAAAAGCTTCTCGAGGCTGGATGTGCTGACAGTGCTTGGGGCTGAGCTGGGGAAAGTCCAGGGCGCCTCCTTGCCTGAGTGGAGGACACTCGGGCAAGGTTAGAAGTGCCTCTGGGAAACGTGCCTGCAGATAGCTTTTGTTTTTACAGGAGAATGTTTGTCTCATTTCAGGTTATCATATTAGACCCCAGAAAGCAGAACCAACCTTAATAGGCAAGCTGGGCTCTGGGCTTTCCCCAGACATCTTATACTCCCTAAAACTCCTCTTTCTTGGCACCAATGGACACCTTTGCTCTTACTGACATTCCTTCCAAGAATGAAGCAAGTCAGGGCTGGGAAGTGGGCCTTCTTCCATGTAACCTCGGATTTTCAGTTGTATCAATACTTCCATGAAGAAATGACAGTTGGGGTTGGCTAGCATAAAGTACAAGCTATAGAGCCTGACAAAATTTCCTCTTTCAAAACATATTCAAACCAATTTGTACTCCACTCTGTGGAATAAGAACATCTGCTTAATATAAAAGATTTCTTCCACACTAGTCACAAATCTGGTTATAGGGAGAATATCTCTCTCTCTCTCTCTCTCTCTCTCTCTCTCTCTCTCTCTCTCTCTCTCTCTCTCTCTCTCTCTCACATCTGCTTAATATAAAAGATTTCTTCCACACTAGTCACAAATCTGGTTATAGGGAGAATATCTCTCTCTCTCTCTCTCTCTCTCTCTCTCTCTCTCTCTCTCTCTCTCTCTCTCTCTCACACACACACACACACACACACAAAATGTGTTTGCATGCTTCTAAGGATAGTAAATAAGGCCAATGAAAGTAAGGTTTTGCTTGTTTTTAGCACACATTTAGTTGAAGACCTGGTGATCAGGAGGACTCTAAGATTCATACATTTATTTTAAAGGGCCCTTTCATTTGATCAATGGCACATTGTATGTCTGTTTTGGTTGACACAAACCTAGGCATATATGGGGGAAAGTAACCTCAACTGAGAAACTGCTCCTATTATATTGGCCTGTAGACAGGCTGTGGGGCATTTTCTTGATTCATGGCTAATATGGGAAGGCCTGGTCCAATGTGCATAACACTACCACTATGCAGGTGGTCAGGATTTGTGTAAGAAAGCAGGATGGACAAGCCATGAGGAGCAAGCCAGTAAGCAGCGTTCCTCTGTGGCCTCTGTATCAACTTCTGCCTCTAGGTTCCCACTTGAGTTCCTGCCCTCACTTCACTCAGTGATGGCTAAGATTTGGCTGTGTAAGCCAAATTAACCTTTTCCTCCCCAAACTGCTTTTGGTGGGTGTTTTGTCATAGCAGTGCAGAGGCACAGTAGGACAGTGTCCACTCTGTCCCAGGATTTCTGTCCTCTGGTGGAGATGCCTAAATCGTGAGAGGCATTCCTGTTATCCATGCTTCCAGACACTTGAAGGGAGTGGCCCTGGGTAGAATATCATCATTCTACCAGGTAACAGCCACCATTCCATCATGTAAAGGGGAGTGGGCACAAAATATGATGAAGACCTTCATTGAAGTTTGGTTTATTCTTGGTGTGCAGGGTTTTGCTTTGGGCTGGCCCAGTGGGACTTATAGATGGCACACAAAGCTTGTTGTCTCCAGTCTAACTTCAATAGCTTAGCTCAGCAGAGTTTCAGGTCTGGGAAGGTGTGAAAACCACCCAGTTCAACTTCTGTGGATCCTAATGCTCGGTCCCTCAGGGATCTACCAACATCACGGACAACTCCAACCCTGGCTCTTGAGTGTTGCCTCTCTGATCTGCAGAGCTCCATGGAAGAAGCCTGTTCCTCTCCACACCAGCCAGTCCTTGAAACTCATGGAGAACTCAGAGCTGCTTGCCATCTTTCTGGTCTTCAGCATGCCTGTCCCTTTCACTGCCATTCACAAGTATATGAGGGCAGTGGGGAAGCTGGAACTTAGAGGACACACATCACAGTAACCTTCTTGGGATGTTCTGGCAATGTCTCATAGAGATGACTCTAGCATTGGGTTAACTATTGGAAAGCCACAGAGGGGGTCAGGGTTGGGTGGCCTTGGCAGACCATTCTTTGCTCTACTGATGTCCTTCTGGTGACATAGTGTCTGCTGCTTCCTTCTTCTTTTCCTGGTCCACAGGTCACCAAAACACGTTTATCACTAATGCTATATCCCAGGATTTTAGAATGTCCTTCAAATCCTAAGTTGAAGGGAACTCTCAGAAGAGTGAAAGCTGTACACTTAATTAATAAGAATTTACAATACCAGGGGATAGGCAGTTTGGAGATTTCTTTAATGGGTCTGGGGATTAGGAGTTAGAAAATGCATACAAAGCAACAAACACCTACTATTTCCCATGTTAAGGAGGTTTCAGTATGTGGATAGAAGTGACGGCTATTTGGAGAGGAGGCACCTTACCAACTGTTCTTCAAATCCAGAGCTAGGGGTCATTATGAATTATTAATCTAACTCCTGCCCAGCCACTATCACTAAATCATCACTGTGACCAACGGAATACTGATATGTCTCACAAAGTCCTCCCAACAGCTCTCTCCATGGCTACCAAATCCTCCCAGCTACCCTGAGGATGATGGAGCAGGCCTCTTCCTTACCTAACCCCCACCTCTAGCCTCTTCTCTTCTACGCTACCTAGATGTCATGACTATCTTCCTGATCTCACCAGGGATACTACTATGGTTTGGACAAGGTTTGTCTTCTTGTAGTGACATCTGTGTCCTGGCCATGGTAGTGTTGCAGTGATGAGGACTTTTAGAGGTGGGGCCTATCTGGAGGTCCTTAGGTCACAGAGGGCCTTGTCCTCTGTAGAACCCTTGTGTTGGTTCTCATGAAAACATGTTTTCACCAAAGGTAGCCTGAGCTCCATTTTATTGTGAGTTCCCATCTCTAGCTATGTTGATGCCACACCCTTCAGGAGGCCATCAATAGAGCTGAGTTGACCTAGAACTATGAATCCAACAATCCTTTCTCACTATCGTAATGGAAATTAACTGCCACACCTTAAAAGGTTCCCTAGTCCCTCCTTTTGCTTGGTGAAATCTAAAATAGGGTATGGCTTACACACACACACACACACACACACACACACACACACACACACACACACAAGGCACCTACTCCATCTCACTCTAAACTCTACCCATGCCACACAGTAGATAGATCTTCTGAAAGGATGCTTGGTTTTGTTGTGTCTTTGCCTAGGTGGAGCTTCTGTTTGGGGAGCACTCTTCCCTTCTGACATCTAGGAACTATTTCTATAAACTTTCAACAGCCAGATCAAACAAATCACACACATTCGCCCACTCTTGTGTTCTTCACATGGAGCCAGTCACCCTGGGCTTCCAGAGCTCTGTTTAGCCCTCAGTTTCTGCTCTCATCAGCCTGTTTTGTTGTGTGTTTACATGCCCACGAGCTCCTCCAGGGCAGAGGCCATGTCTGATTCACGTTTGCATCCCCCCTGCCAAACCCCTGTGCTCAATAAATGTTTGATGAACGACTGAAAGAAAGAATGTTCATCATCAGAAAATTGCTCATCAGAGCCCTGTACATCAGCGTTGCCAGGAGATGTTTTCATCAAATGTGGTTTCAGAATGTCAGCATCTCAGTTCAGCCAGAAACATTGGAAATTCAGAAGGGCTTGGAGAGGTTAGAGTGGGCACAAACTATTTGTTAAACAGAAAAGCAAGGTATGAGATGGAACAGAGATATGCAAATGTGTGTGTGTGTGTGTGTGTGTGTGTGTGTGTGTGTATGTGTGTGTGTGTGTAAAACCTAAGAGAATACCACTGATTTGTTTTTAAATTAATTCAGGGTATCTGTGAAGTTTAAATGTGGTCCTAAGAAGAGTAAATAATGCATACTTTGAAACCAGAAAAGTGATTCCAAATGCATCCCGAGAAATCTCCTTCCTGCTCAGCTTCTGCAGCAGAACATTCTAGTTGGTCAGGTCACTGCATAATTTGCAAAATATGTTACAAGAACATTAGCCTGAGCACAAGATGATGTATATGTGTGCATGTCCTAGGACAGGGCCTCTCAGTGACCCTGGTGCTCATTGATTCAGCTAGGCTGGCTAGTCTCTCAGCTCTGGGATTACAAGTTTACACTCTCACACTCATTTTCTTGTTTGCTTTTATGTGGGTACTGAGTATCGAACTTAGGTCTTTGTGCTTGCGAGGCAAGCAGTTTACTGACTGAGCTATCTCCCAAGCTTAAGCACAGGACTTTAATCATTTAAGAGGCTCCAGGCTGGCTTTGGCCTTGTGAGCAGTAAGCCTTTGTCAATGAGCAGTGGACAGATGGATTCCAGGTCTCCTGCTAAATATCGATCATTGTACATCAAACAGAAATTGCACATCTAGTCATTATTGAATAGTGAATGAGAGGGGCTATGCTGGGTTTGCAAACTAAGAATTTAGAGATATTCCTTCCAAACAGTTCTATTTGGTTGAGGGGTCAGAGATGCGGTTGCCAGAGCACCTAGGCAGTTTTCATTAGACATGTGCTGAAGTGGAGAACACTGCCTGCCTCCCTCCCAGAGTGCTACAAAGCAGCACTGTCTGCTTGGCTGGTCAATGAGTCCATTCAGGTAGGAGTCCTGTAGGGCTACCTGCTCAAGACTACATTCTGAAATGGAGAAAGGAGAGAGCTCACTGGGAGATAATTTTGCCTTGAGGTTGAAGTTTACAGACAGACTGACAGACAGAGCTGTCAACTTGCTGTTTCCAGAGTTGCCTTTCAAAGCCTGAAAAGGGATCTGGGAGATTAGGTGAAACAAGAGTAGTCACATTGGGTGATGCCAAGTCCCCTACACCCTTCTGCTGGCCTGTGACTCCTATAGGTGATGTCAAGATGGCCCAAAAGCAACTGTCTCCATGCCTTCAGGGACGCTCACCTATACTGGGGCTCAGCCACACCTGTAAATACAATTAGCCCAAGGATTAAAGTCTGAGACCCTTGGGTCAGTCTCAGATGCTGCCTGGGCAGTGGTCTTGAGGTAGGTCAGGATTCTGAGGGCCCCCAAGGTCATGGTGCAGAGAGAATTGAGCATATCTAAGTTTCAAACTGAATTTCAATCTCCTGCTAACTCTCCATACTGTCTCTTCCTTTTTTGAAACTTCTAAGCCAGCTCCCCAGTCTCCACCAGAGGGGTCTTTGAAAGCCTAGACTTCAATGTGCCCTGGAGCTGCACAGCCTTCCACTTCCTAGTAAACTCTGTGATGACACCCAGTGTCACCTTCCAGACCTTGCTCTGGTCACCCCTTACCCCACCCCGTGTCCTCCAGGTTCAGGCCACACAGAGTATTGACTCGGTGTAGGTTTGATGGCTCAGCTTCTGGCTCATGCTGTTTCCTCTATCAGATGGAACACTTGCAGTGTTCCAGTACCCTAGCTTCTGAAAAGCCAGCAGTTCTGTCCCACTCATTTCTTAACTTCCTGATTCATTCCAAGCCAAACTTAGGGGCCCAGCAGGCCTAGCAGAATGCAGCAGGAGTGGCTTCAGGCCTTGAAGTCTCAGGCATGAATCTGTTTTCATCCTACCAAAGTCAGCCCCACCCACTTCCCAGGGAATACCTTCCCCCAATTTTTGTCCCTAATCTGTAAGCTTGCTTTGTTCCTGGCCTGGGACAGGCAACCATAGCTGTATTTTCCACACACCCAGATCCCAGAATCTTCCTCAACCACACCATGCTGAGCCTCTTCCTGCCTGTGAACTTGAGGGAAGGAAGCTCCAATCTGTGTCCCTCTGGGACACATGGCTAGCAGGGGACAGGGACAAGTATCTTGCCAGGTACAGTGCAGATCAGCAACAGGGCATGCCTGGGGAATTTAGGTTTCAACAGGATATAAAGTAGGAAGAAACAAATGTCACACCCCAGTCCCAACCCTAGCCTTCCCAGTCCCAACCTTGGCCACTTCCAATGCCATGTCATGATTAGAAGTATAAAAGGGAATTGCAGAGTGTTTTATGAGCAGCGATGGACATGGTGCAATGCTAGCTGCTACTCGTACTGGAAGTGAGACCTGACAATGGTTGGCAAGGTGCCATGATGGGAACTAACAAAGTCTCTCATCCCTGCTTCTTTTCATTGAATCCTTCACACGTTGCAGGCTTACCTGGCCTGCACTCAGACCTGCCAAAGCACCCTCTACCTGCCTGTGATGAACTCACTTGGTTCCTTATAAATCACCTTCTTGCCTACTTTCCTGGCCCCGGCTCTCATTCCTAGTCTCTAACTAGCCCTTAAACCTATGATCTTGATTTGAGCTTGCTGTTTAGTACTGACCTCCACTACTCACTTACTATGAGGAAGGCATCTTGGAAGATACCCAATTTCTATACCCCAGACGACAGACAAAAGACACCTCAGAGTATGATACATCTCCCATTACCAGCACCCTCCACCCCCATGCATGGGTCAGCAATTCGATCAAAGTCAGCCCCACCCACGACAACATCCTTCTTCCTTATGGCAGAAGCAACAGGCTGGAAGGTTTGAATGATGGGCTTCAGCCACCTAGTCTCCTGGATGTTGACAGTCGCTCCTGCCCTTGCCTGACTCTGTTCAGGGCCCCAGGTACCCTGGAGTTCTAGGACCATATGGGCTTCCTCACATCCTGTAACAATCAGCCTTGCCTCCTAGAAGGCCAGCACTCCCATCCACAGGCAGAAACTGACTCTAACAGCAGACTTTCTGTGGTGGGGAGCTCTTGGGACAGAGTCTATTGAAAACTTGGTGTTTGAACCCAGGGATGCTATTCCATAATGAGAGACAGAGTGGCCAAGGAAAGGTAAAATGTTAAACATGAGCCCCCAAATTGTGGTGACCAGGGAAAGGAAGCCCTATGGTCATTTATATGGAGATCTTCCTTTACAAATGGTCCAGACACTGCCCTGAGGAGGAGCCTCATCTCTACAGTGACTTCTACCTGGGAGAACTGCCAGTGCAGCTTCATCCTCTTGGCCTTGGCGTAACTGCACTCGATGAGACGTGGCCGGCTGTTGACGTCCACCAGACACCGGTTGTCATCGTCATCCACAGTGGGGCTCAGGATACCCACGTGGATCTGCTGGCTGCTTGTGTAGTACACATTCTGGGGGGTGAAGAGAAGCAGCAAAAGGTTAAATGTCAATGGCCAGAGAAATGGGGGTTAAGTGCTCATTGTCACCAGCTGGCTGGCAAAGAGTCCTTGGTGAGGAGAGATGCCTGATTTTTATATCCAGTGACTTTCAGACTTTCAACTGGGACAGTGGATAGCAAGAAAGCCTTTCAACTTTTAATCCAGGAGAGCATTTGGTCCGTGTGTAGAGTGGAGACAAAACTTTCAAGAAATAAAACTTGCCCTCACTGTACGGCACACTCCATTTCTATTCTATTCTTGCATTGAAAAACATTGGCCATAACCTTTTAAATTGATTTTACCACCCACAGCTTTGGAAGTACCTCTTGAATCAATTATGTGCAGACTCGCTGACTTCCTTCATAAATATTTTGTGCCAGATACTGCATTTGGCCGGGAGACACAAAGCACAAAGGCTCAGGCCCTGCCTTTGGGGAGCATCCAGCATTGAGGGGTCTGGGAAGTAAAAGACAGAGAATTTCCTTCTCTATTAAGACTGTACACAGCAGGGGCTAGCAAGTGTTGTGAAGGGGAAGATGCACTTTTAGCTTTGAGGTTTACTAGGGAAGCCTCAGGTCTACCCTCCTCTGCAATGAGGACTCATAGCTATGACTTACTTACTACACTGAAGGGATGCTGAGTGATCCAGCAAAGAAGAAAGGTGAGAGAATGAAGTTTTAGAGACAGGCCTCAGCAACTCAGGGATCTGTCTCTGAAAGTCATATAATACATGCCGTGCTTCCAGCAATGAGTGTATCACAATATGTGAAGTACCATCTACCAGGGAAGCTCACTGGAGTCTCAGCACCAAGATTTCTACTAAGGCAGCCCTGGCCAGAATTACAAAATTGCCTCTTTCCCCCTCTCCCCCACTCTGGTCAATTCATTAGCAAGCTGACTATTAGCAAAACCCAACCAGAGGCGGGAGAACACAGGAGCTCAGCAAAATGTGCTACAAAGTAGCCTTCCTGGGTAGGAAGAAGTAGGTGGAGACAGAGGGACAAGTACTATGACCCAATCTAGTCCTCTAATGTCATCTTACAGCTCATCAGCTTAGTAAATGCAGGGATGAAGACATCAAAATCACCAGCCTTACTGATTGCTCTCATTTCAGGGCAAAGGATGATAATGACCAAAGTTCTAAGCAGAGGTAAACGGTGCTATTCCCAGTTCAACATGAAGATGTAACCAGAACATAAGAGACACTTTGTCAAGCTAGCCATGGCCAATACATGAGTTTCTACTGTGAGCCCAAGGACGTTCCCTCTGTGGCCTGGGTTTCTAGACTGCACCAAGGGAAGCTGAGGACCAGTTAAGAATTCTAGTTTATTGGTGTTGAGGAAGAATTTGACACCAGTAGGAAGCTTCAACAGTTGTGCAGCTCACCATCACATTTATCCATCCATCCAAATAAGAAATCAATCTTTAAGTTGAGTTCTGGGTATACAGAAGTGAGGAAGATGTAGTTCTGGTGTGGTCAAAGCACAGCTAAATCTAGGAGATTGAGTGGGATGGTCCATCTTCTATGTCAACTGGATGGGACTGAGAATTACCTAGGGGTGTATGTGTGATGAAGTCCTAGGAAAACTTAACTGGGGAGGGAGACTCACCCTGGAACCCTAGGCTGGGTATAAAAAAGAGACAGCAAGCTGAGCAGCAGCTTCCCTTTCTGCTTCCTGACTGTGGGCAGGAAGACCAGTTGCTTCATGTTTTCCCAGTCATGCTGGCCGTTCCCCAACAGGCTCAAGCCTCATACCATGAGCCACAGTTCATTTTCATTCCTTGAGTCGTTTCTTGCCAGCCTCTTTGTCACAGCAACAAAAGAGTAATGAACAAGCCAGCCACACACCAGGAAGCAATGTCACTGAGTCCACCCATGGCACATGGGTTCCCCCCACCCCTCTCTGGCTTGCTCAACTCTTCCACCTTTGAGCCAGAAACAAAAAGTCACCAGTTCCCAAGGCCTTTGCTGAATGTGCAAAAGTGCACGGCCTCAACCTGTCACTTGTGCTTTCTCCAGAGAGTAAGACAGTCGTTTAGGTCCTTAAGACTAAAGCCAAATGATCGCAGGACAGGGGAGCTCTCAATGGTCACGATGGAAACCAGGATCTAGGCTCAGAAGCATGACCTGCAAAAGAAGGATGGCCAGGGACCAGTCACTTCTCTCCCTTCCTGCCTCCTGTCACCAGGGCCTGCCTCTCATCTCCAGGGCGGGGTCCACAGACACAAATTGGCCACCCAGGCAATAGCTGAAATCAGTTTTATCCACTTAGCTGCTCTAAAGTGCCTGGGGAGATGCTTTGAGAGGTATGTGTGCACTTACTCGCTGCTACAGCTGTCACCAGAGCTGATTATTGCTCCAGAGTCTCGGAAGATCGTAATAGGGACAGACAGTTGTTTGTCATTTAAAAAGTCAACAATCAGTGGAACCAGGAAGCAGGCAGATCACAGAGATGGATTTGGCAAGGAAGACTCCCTCCGGTCTTCCCTTGGACATCTCAGAAGCCCAGCCAGTAGCACACTGAATCAATAACTGGCCTGGACACATAAAATAGGGAATAGTTTTGTGCAAGATACCCCTTGTTCAATGCCCACAGGCCCAGTAAGCATGGCCATGCTTCCAGAGCAATGAGGGGCTTTGAAAGTTGAAGCAAGAAGTGATTGAGAGCTGTGGTCTCCAAAGCAGGTTAAGGGGATAGTTCTGCTTACTAGGGGTCATTTGGGATGCCTGAACAGAAACTTTTTAGTTATGACTTAGAGAAGGAGAGGTTCCTGGCACCCGGGGGAGAGTACACAGCACCCCTTAGTACAGTTAAATTGCCTGGTTCAAAATCTCAGGAGCACCTTTGTCAGGAGTTCCTGGTTTCGACTGCTGATAGTCAAGCGGAAATACCTGTGATTAGACTATACTAGATCAAAAGGGGCTCACACCACCTATCTCATTTAACCCTAATAGGGCTATGGGTCAGGCACAGGGTTTGAGTCCCCCATATCTACAACCGGGAACACCGTGCTTCTGGTTTCAGAGCTTTAAAAGGATTTTTATAATATCAGCCTATACATTCATAAAGAATTATCTTGGAGATGGGACCCACGTTTAAACACAAGGTTTATGACTCATACATACTTTATTTACATTGTCTAAAGGCGACTCTGTAGGCAGCTACCTCTCACAGAAGGTCAGGCATGGGATTTTCTGTGTGAGTACTCGAAAAGTTTCAGATCAGTCTCTGAGAGAATAAAGCACCAACCAAAGGACATACATGGGCTAGACCTCGGCCTCCCCACACATATGTAGCAGATGTGAAGCTTGGTCTTCATGTGGGTCCTGAACAGCTGGAGTAGGGGCTGTCCCAAACGCTGTTGCCTGTTTGTGGGATATGTTCTTCTAGCCAGGCTGCCTTGTCTGGTCTCAGTGGGAGAGGATGGGCCTTGCCTCACAGAGATTTGAAGGGCCAGGGTGGGGGGATTCCCCAGTGGAGACCCATCCACTCAGAGGAGAAGGGGAACAGAGGATAGGGGAAAGATTGTGGGAGGGGGTGACCAGGATGGGGGCAGTGAGCAGGATATAAAATGAATGAATAAATAAATAAATAAATAAAATAATTAAATTAAATAAATTTTTAAAAGATTCAGATCATAGGGCATTTCAGATTTTGAATTTCTACCTGTATTACCATTATCACTCATTTAGCTTATGAAGGACTGAGGAAAATTAAATTATTTGAGAGGAACTAAATGATACATCCAAAGCCGCACATCAGTGACTAGCAGCTAAGATTTAAACTGTAGTTTGACTCTGGAGCCAGACCCAGGACCACTCACATCCCACATCTAGTTTCCTGCATCCCCTCACCTCCAGTGAGTAGGCTGGAAGGTGCCAGGGAGTGCCAGGAAACTGGCTTCCACATGGTCCTATGGAGCCCCCATAGGACATAGACTACATACTAGAGCCCCCTTAATAAAAGACCAATAGCACACAGTGGCCAGGAATGCTGAGACAGCAGCATCCTGCCAGTAACTGTCAGAGGCAGAGGCGGGCTCTTATCCTGTCTTGATGCTTCACAAACCTCCAGGGGCATAGAAATGATACCCTGACCACTCAGCTCCTCTCCAGCTGTAATGATGGATTGTATCCTTTCTCTGCTCAGCCCTGCACAGCTCAGCAGGGCTGCACACCTGACTGGCATTTTATTCTGGGGCTTGATGGGGAAAGAAAAATCACCTGCAACTCCAAGAACAAACATCTGGGTCTAGGTCTCACACAAGTGGTGCTGTCACCTTTCCAGGCCAGAGCCAGGAGTAATGATGAGCAGCCAAGCTGAAGTCAGCCACGGAGTCCAGAGCCCTCTTCACACATTGCTATCCTCAGGACCACAGGACCAAGTTGAGGCAATGAACCCCCAAGATGGGAGCATGGCAGCATCTAGGCAGGCATGATGGGGGAGGAACTGAGAGTTCTACATCTTGTTCCAAGGGCAAACAGGAGAAGACTAGTTCCCAGCCAACTAGGATGAGGGTCTTAAAGTCCATGCCCATAGTGACACACCTACTCCAACAGGGCCACACCTCGTAATGGTGCCGTGGCCTGGGCCAAGCATATACAAACCATCACACCAGAGTTCCCATCCTGTAGGTATGTGGATGGGTCACAGCATTCATCCTTCATAGCTTTCAAAGGTCACTGACTGGCAGGACTATCACAGGGGAGATGAAGAGCATAGGAAGGGAGAGGGGAGAAGAAAAAAAATCCCTCTTTTTGTGTGGGTTTATTAAGGCTTCTGCTAGGCACCTTCTCCATGCTCAAGGTTACCTTCCATCTCTGAAGTCGGGGAAACAGGCTACATGCAGTTTGGGGAAATAATCTGACAAGGTCTCGAGGAGGCCTCCTCTTTTACTGCCTGGAGGATGTGCCCAGCTAGGCTAGATTCCTAACAGTTCCAGGCCTGCATCTCCCTTCTGCAGCTGGAAGTCCCAAGGTCCTCTTGCTCCTCAGCAGCCCTGGGTTGAAGCCAAAGCTTCGTCTCTACACAGCCCATCTCTCGGTGAGGTTGGCAAAGCAGAATTTGGCTCCCGAGGGACATTGCAAACTCTTCCCTTTAAAACCACCAAGAGCACAGTCAGAACTATTCCTACCAGCTACTCGCTACTGTGTCCTGGGCATCAGAAAGGTCTCTGAGGTCACTATGGGTTGGGGCCTGGGCCCTTCCCCAAAACCTGTCCTGCAGATATTTTTCTTTCTTATAATTCAGTGTCATTAGATATTTTGTTGGAATAAAAGTTTATAAAGAACTTTAAAAAAAAAAAAGACTGACAGTTAAGCCAGGTTTGGAGATGACTTCCTGTAGTCTCAGCACTCAGGAGGCAGAGGCAAGTGGACCTCTGTGAGTTCAAGGCCAGCTGGAGCTACATTGTGAGACCTTGCAGGAAGCATCTCTCATCGGACACCATGGCTAGGCAAACCTTCCTTAGCTTTCCCTCCGTTTCTGGCCTTCCACCTCTGGCATCCTTGGCCTTGGCCAATCTGCAAGTCTTCCAGTCTTCACATCCCCACTTGCACACTTCACGCTGTAGCCTCTATGGAAGTTCCAGAACCCTCCACACAAAGCAGGAACCTGGTGAACATCCTTAAGGATAGATATTAGTCATATTTCTGCTGCTGGGATAAGACATCCTGATCAACCAGCAAGGAGGGAAACAAGGGTTAATTTCATCTTATCGTTCCAAAGGGATAGAGTCCATAATGGCAGGGAAGGCCCAGAGCAGGAAGCTGGCTGGTCACATTGTTATTGTCACACAGGAAGTAGGGAGAAGAGTGGAAAGGGAGACAAAGTTATAAACCCTGAAAGCTCACCCCTAGTGATGTACTTCCTGCAGCAAGGCTCCACCTCCTAAAGGTTCCCTAACTTCCCCCAAACAATGCCATTGACTGGGGACCAAATGTTCAAATGCACAAGCACATGGGGAACATTCGGGCCACCACAAGCCATAGATGCTATTTTGGACACAGCTTTAGTACTGGATCTCTTCCTATCACTGGGCACAGGCATCAGAGCTTTGTCCCCTCCCCTCTCCCCACTACTGTTTCCTTGGCAACACTGTTGCTCTATGGATTCTGTGTCCTTGAATATAAGGTATCTCAGAGACATGTGGCTTCTGGTATGGAAGGATATTAGTGATATTTGGCTGATACCTGCCTGAGGTTGGAGAGGGGGTGAAATAGAAAAAGGAAAACCACAGTAAGATGCTCCCCACAATATGTTCTAGAACCACAGGGAAGAAAATAACTGTGTTTGGCTAGTCCTGGCTAGACAGGGCTTAGGGTACACAAGACTTAAGGCTATTTCTTTGGACATCAAGAAGGGATAGTATGAAGACTACTGAAGCCTGACACAGGTTGAGGAGCCAGCTCTCTGTGGGGAGGACCACATACCAGGGAGCCTCATGATAGCAAGAGTCAAAACGAGGCAACCGAGGGGAGGGTCAAACTGTGAGTGGGCCATCTAACAGAAAGATGACAAATGCACAGTGTATGAGGCTGGAGGATTCTTAAAATTCTAATGCCACCAAGCTAAGGGTCCCCACCCTTGCTGCATATCTCAGTCTTCTGGGGAGTGTAGTTAAAAGCTATAAGATACTGACTTGGGAGTGGGGCTAGGCCTGGGGACTGTCATGGTTTGAATGTGAAACATTCCCCGTAGGCACACATGTTTGAACAGTTGGTCTCCAGCTGGAGGAAGCTGCTCTAGAAGGTTTGGGAAATTTCAGGAGCTAGAGACTTGTTAGAGAAAGTGGGTCACTGGAAGCAGGGCTTGAAAAAGTCCAACCCCACTTATCTGCTTCCTGTTTCCCATTCCACCAAGTTATCATGGGTATCAAGGGTAAAGAGTCCAGGCTACACACCCCTGCCCATGAGTCTGCCATGCCTTCCTCTCCACCAGGAATTATGTTCCCTTAACCTCCCTTGCTTAAGAGTCTTTTGGTTCAGTGTCTGGTCACAGTGACAAGAAAAGTACCCAGCACAGGGATTATTAGAGAAGATTCTAGTGTGTAGCCAAGACAGAAAATAGCTGTATTTAAGGAGACACTGAAGAGCATAGTCACAAAATGTAGGGGTAGTATGGTGAAAAAGGAAAATATGGAAACCCCTACGTGTGGCCACAGGGTCTTCAGAGCAAGAGCAAGGCCCTGACAGTGACTAGGGTCGCCACATGAGAGCATGTGACAGTACAGTGAGGATGCTGCCCTCTCCATGCCTATGGCCCCTTCTGATTCTGACTGTTGTAGGTGATTCAGGCAAGCCACAGTCAACGAGTGAGAAATGGCAGGGGTGGGGGAGGAGGGAGGACTTGGAGGTTTGCTTTACTCGATCTCAATTTATAGAGCGGTGTTGTGACATCCAGAAAATGTATTAGAAATGGGCTTTTTGTCCTATTTACCCAAGGATGAGCCACAGGCCTCTGCAGACAGGGTGCACTGATTTAAAGGTTTGGTTATTGGTCATTAATCCCTTGACACAGAGGTTCATTACTGTGCTCAGGGCCACAGTGCACTGCCAATAAATCAGGAGTTGGGGGTGTGTCACCAACTTCAGCACCAAGTCCAGGCAGGGGAGAGAGGGAAGCATAGTCCCAGGGTTATCTCTGTAACTGGCAGCCATGTGTAAGGCTTCTAACTGGGCACCCCCACCCCAACTCATCTCTCCTGTGAATAGGTGACTTTAAGCTCACAAGTCCCCAAGTCTTATGGGAAGAGGTTTGTAATGATGGATGATCTTGTTCAACTTTGGTAACCCCCTTCTAAAAGGCCAGGCTCTCAAAGCAGAGAGGAGCTAGACATGCGAGCTAGACGTGTTCCTCCTCCCTTGAACTGATTCACCACATGTAGCAAGATGTCTAGAATATTCTCCTGGTCAGGCTTGTAGCAGGGGACTGGTTAGAGTACAGTGATGGCCCAGGGAGGCCAGTAAGTGATGAGATTTGAGGTCAGTCTAGAGTGGGATAATTTGCCCAGATCAAAGGCACAGAAGTATACAGCACAGGATTCTATTGGGTGGTGAGGAGGGAAATGAGAAGAGTCATCCTGAAGACAGCATGCTGGTAGTGGCTGGTGGCCTCACACTATGCTCTGTTGATACATCTAAGGACTTTCTGGAATCTTAGTTAAAATACCCATAGTGCCTAAAAAGCAATGCTAGGCTGCAGGTGACTTAGGTAGCACCTCCAGTTCAGTCTAGACTCTAGACAGTGCCAGTTGCATGTGTGCAGAGCACCAGTAGAGTGGGTGGCTTTGAACTTGGGGCAGAACAGAGAGGGCCAACAATGAAGCTTGGCTGCTGCTTCCCACTGTGAACTCAGCAGAGTGGCCAAGTGGCCCTGAAGCAGTGTCACTGGGCTGGGATCGTTAGCTTAGACTCTCAGAGTGATCAAAATGGTTGCTCCTCCTCAGAGTACCCTTGAACTGTCCTCCAATGTTACATATCCAATATCAAATATGTCAGATGTAGCTCCTTGTCTAGCTTTGACCACTCATATCCAATTAGATTTCAGAGCTATAATGTGACCCATCACCCCATCTCTCTATATATGTTATATAGAGTAATATACATGTATATATTTATATATGCATGTATATATATATATATATATATATATATGGATAAATGTGCATAGATCATGTATATGGAGTACTCATATGAGAGAGATTTAGTAAGTTCAATATTGGAGTTTCAAGTCCAAGATCTGGCAGACCCACTGCTGTGGACTCTATTATATGCTAGATAACAATGATCAGGAGACAGAAATAATAAGACTGGAGACTCACAACCTTTCTACCATGCCTATGGGACTCTCACTAGATCCCCTCTTCTACAAGTCCACTGCTTCTCCTACCTCCACTATCCTGGGGACCAGCATTTTATCTTATCCATTTTTACCCTGGAACCTGGGCATCCCAGATGGATGTGACTGACCCATGGTGACCATAAAGCAAGCTCTGACAGCTAGAAATTCACCAATTTCACCAGCCCATAGAAACTGACTGTAGACGAGGGGTATGGTCAAATCTTAAAATACGGGACACTGACTTTGAAGCCAATAAGTCCACAGTGAGGATGCTGTCCGTGGAGCCCATAAAGGTAGTGATGGCTTCTAGACAGCTTTTGGAGGACTGATGACTCATAGATGAAGAGCAAGCTTTTTTTTTTCCAGCTGCTTTTGGCAAAATGCTGCAGAAGAAAGAGAAGGTCAGAAAAGAAATGGACATGTAGCATGGCCGAGAAACATTGGTTACTGTAGACCACGGAGATTCTGAGGTCATGTGTTTCAGGAGGGCATGACAAGCCTGGCTGATGGGCAGCCATTTGGTTAAGCTCCCTCCCCCACAATACCGTGCAAAAATAGAGTTACCAAATTGAAAGCATGACCCTAGAAAAAGTACGGGGAACTCTGGAAGTCTATGCCAAGGGGACTGAGCTAATATGAAGAGGGGGAAGGGTTGGTATAGGAGACTCTGCCCACATCCACATTGCCTAGACTCCAGCCTCTGTTCCCACCTGCTTGTGATACAGAAAATGAATACACTCAGACGTCATTCTGTTTACCTGTCTGTGAAAACAGGACTAACTATGGTTATAGGGAAGTTGGCATAGGGGTAACTAGTGCTCTGTGCTAGGTGACAGTGTCACCTTTGTACCACTGTTCCCTATTAGAGACCAAGTTCCCTGAGGACAATTACCATGTCTTCTGACCATTACCTACTGATCATCATACCTACCACTTGGCACAAAACAGGCACTCAAACATATTAATCTATCAGACTAATGTATTAATAAATAACTTGGACATTCATCCAGACTTGTTCCCCAATGCCTTCTTCATAATCCGTACTTCCCGATCCTCCAATCATCATTTTTCATCGAATCCAGTGGATAACTGACTGTCCTCAGGACAAGGATCTGACTATTACCCCCAGGACACAGAGTGAGCTAGACCGAACATTTATCTGCTCACCATCCCAGAAACAATAAAGCTCTATCTCTTGCTGGTACAGCACTGCTTTAAGAGCTTAGGTTGTTCCTAATATGAAAGGTTATGTGCCATATGCAAATAAGGCTAGCATAGACATGACCTTCAACTTCAAACAGCCCACCCCACTCTAACTAGCATCATCTTGGGGCACTTGGGTAGCATTGAGGCTCTCTGTTCTCCCACAGATGTCCCACTCACTGGCAAGGCAGCCCATGTGGTCCAGGACCAGCCTCACCTCCTATCCTGGGATTGCATCCCCTCCTGTCCTCACTCATTCCCAACCTGGGATGTGGCTTAGTTTATTTCTCTCTTTATCTGAATGCTGATCTCTTTCTCTGGTTTTTCTTCCTCTTAGTCTCAAAACATACGTGTTTATCGCTTTCCTTGGAAACAAACCCAAGCACATACCCTTCTAAACCCCATAGTCCTTGATGGCCAGCCTTCTCTCTTCATTCCTGCCCAGCAAACGCTGGGCAGAAGAGGCATGCTCATCAGCTCATCTTCTTATCCACTTCCTACAGCAGGGGCATCATTGTCATGGCCTCTCAGGGGCTCTACTACTATGTATATACATCATGAAGGTTGAGATTCACACTGTGAGCAGTTCTCTTAGGTTCTATGTGCCAGGGTGGACCTTGCCATCATAGAAAACCCCCAAAGGGGCAAGGAGGCAAATATTGGCTCATTCCACTTTGTGAACATCCCCTTAAAGAGCTTTGACTGATCTCCTATTTAGCCTTTTGTTTAACCCACACTTGTTAAGCATCTATAATGCCCTGGCCAAATAAAACTGAGCAACTTCTGAACGGCTTAGGCCATTCTGAGGATCGCAGAGATAATACATAGACGCTGATATTTTCTGTCACCAGTTCTGTAAGAACTAAGGTGGCGAGTCCCTTTTCCTGCAGTGAAAATGTTATGAAATTTTCCTTTTCAGCGTCCTTCACCCAAGCCAACCTTACTCCCACACATGTAACTGCACTGAATAGTGTATTTTTTTGAGCAAAGGAAAAATATAAAGCTGTCCTGGTGATTGATTTAGAAGGGCCAGCTCTACTTAAATTCCCAGCATATTAACACAGCACTGCCCTTGAGGGCTCCAGCAAAGAGCTGCCCTTCCAGGGCTCACCCGCAGCAGCCAGCAGGCTTTAGCAAAAGCACCTGGGACAAAGGCAGTGTGACAATGCAGTTAGCTGGGAAAATCAGATTGGAGAATTCATTTACGCCCATCATATAGCCTCAGCACACTTCCTTAGGAACTTTCATAAAATGGCTTAAGCATCTCCTTAAGCTTCTGTGATACAGACACTATTCAGGTGTCCATGCTACCAGCCCCTTCTAAAGCACAGAGCCGACTGACTTTGACTCCTTCTTTCTTTGATTCTCAACTGAAGGGAGCCCTAAAAATGCATGAAGATGCTTTGGTGGCATCTGGATCCTGCTGGTGATCAGGACCTTGGGGTGGTGATCCTGTACAATGGCAAACTACTCCACCCAATATGTCAGTGGCATGGGCCAGATGCCAGCTGTGTATTAGCCCACTTGCTGAGGGCCTACCTTGGGTGCAGAGCGCATCAGCACGCCCAGTCAAACTATGGAGGTTTCTCCCCATTTCCTGTCCCAAATGGGACACAGGGGTAGTCCCTTCTCTACCCAAGTGTCTCCTTGAGAGCAGGATCCCCACATGTCAGAAAGCTGGAAGCCAGCATGGAGTCTGCTCTGAGCATGGGCTCTATAGCAGGCAATCTGGGTGACAGGCCAGGCTCTGCTACCTGGAATGGTTTACAAAACCACCATGAGCCCCAGTTTCTACCTGGTAACAACAGGGTACTAGAAGCACCCACTTCCAAGGGCTGCTGGGGATGCTAGCCTAGCCAAGAAAAGTGTTTTGAAAGGTACCTGCAAAGTGCACAGTAATGGAGCATACATACTATTGTCATTTTTATAGTTATCTTTACATGTTGAAAACACTCACTGAAAGGTGTTTATGACTTGAACAAGAGGGCATGAACAGGGTTGATAGTTTATCTAGTGTTCCATTCTCATGCCCATTTTACAGATCAAGAACCTAAGGCTCAGAGAGGTGAGGTGATTTGCCTGAATGCACACAACCAGATTAGGATCCAAAGCCAGCCCCTCTATCACTCAATTCCCACATTGTCCCCATGGCCAGAGTCATCTGGGTAGGGAAGCTCCACAATGAGATGTGGGCGGGGGGCCAGAGACAGCGGCTCTCTGCTTAGGAACTGGAACACTGGGCAGTATGGCACTGCTAATGACAGCCTGCTCCCAGACCGTGGGAGTTTAATAAAAGTCATGCAAAACTCGCTGTTGATGACTCTAATTGCGGAGTTTGGACATGAAATGAAGAACATATGTGGAGTGAATAAGAAATCAGGCAGCTCCTTTTTTTTTTTTTTTTCTTAGCACCGGAGCTGCAGGAAGAGCTCAGAGTTCACCATCATGCTGTGTGGCAAGAGGCCTTGACACCATGGCCTCACACCTGGGAGCCTCCGACAGCCCACTGCTCCCTGTGACCCCCCTGTTTCCCAGCACAGAGCATCCCACCTGGGGGCCTCTACTTCCATAAGGAATCATCAGAGAGAATTATAGATGATGTACGTTTTAAAGCAGGGGGGCAGAGGGACGGGCAGCTGGACACCCTCCTCACCCACTGAGGAGGAACCAGACCCAGGTGGGGTGGAGCTCAGGGGCAACATCAGGCAACCGGGTGGTTGACTGTGACAGAAAGAGAAACCTGTGTGTCACCTGTGTCTCTGGGAGCAGCCAGAACAGAGAAGGACACATCAATAAGTGGTACCATAGCCAGGCCTCATCTTCTCCGTCTGAACAGGTTGCCTCTGGGTGTGACTAAGCACTGTCATGAAGTTCTAGGACTTACAGCATCCTGGGAGGCTTGGGAACCTCTTTGCATCTTTGAACCATATGGGGGTAGGATGGCATGATGTCATTAAAATTTAATATACAGACATACAGAGTCAAACAGAGATGGATATATAGTGATTATCTGTTTGTATATGTGAATTATACAACCTACGTAAATATAAGTAAATAAAATAATTTCACAACCAATAGTTAGCATTTACTATAATTTTTACTTCATTTTAAATTGGGAAGTAAATCAGGAATCCTGTCAATGCCAAGTTAGAGACTGACTAAACAGCAGAGCTATAATTCACTGTGAATGGCAGAGTGGAGTGGGGTGGAGTGGAAGAAGGGGCTGGGGTGGGGGCTTTAAGGTTAGCCTCCTTCCTTTCAGTAGACATCAAGCAAGACTACAGGATGGATGAATCAGGAAACTCATATGTTCTGCCTCCCTGAAGAACAGAGAGCAAGAGTGTGTGCTGCTGGACTCTAGGTCCTATGCAAGAAAGGTGAGGCACCTGGTCTCCATGGACACTTTCAAGGGCTGCAAAAGTATGGGAGGTAATCCCTATCCAAGTAGCTTTGGAAAGGGATGTAAACATCACAATCCTGTATTCACAAATGAGAACATAATAGGGGTCTTGGCAACATCAACTCATTTGCTCCAGACATCCCATGGTGTGGGCAGACTTGGGAGCAGCTCCATCTAATCCTGAGACCGACTCTTCTGTGGATCAGCCACTTTCCAGGGTCCTCTGTAGCTGGGACCACCCCTCAAACAACTACTCCACACCAAGAACACGGTTCTTTGGGAAGACACCGAAGAATGGTTACCAGAGGGTGCGGGAGAATGGTCCATCCTAGGGCCACTTTGGGGTCAGCCTGTGTGACAGTCCTAAGGCTTTACTTGCTCAAAATTCTGCCGGAATGGTGGCCCTTGCAACTGTTGTGAGGTGTAGACAATTCTCTCTAGGTAAGTTACTGAATCTAGCAGAGATCAGTGTGTTCAGCTGGAATCATCATTTTTCCTCTTGCTATGATGGGGAAGTGGGGAGGGGGAAGGGGAAAGGGTTATTTTTGGCTCACAGTCTAAGGGATATAGTTTATCGTGACAGGGAAGGCATGATGACTGGAGTATGAAGTGGTTGTTCACATTGTACACACAGTCAGGAAGATGAGAGTGTAAAGGAAGTGGAGCTGGGCTATAAAACCTAAAGGTCCACTCCCTCCAGTGAAGCTCTAACTCCTAAATATTCCACAACCTTCCAAAATAGTGCTACCAGCTGAGAAACAAGTGTTCAAACACGTGAGCCTAGGGGTGACATTTCACATTCAAGCCACAACACCAATTAAATCTAGCAGGCCGTTTGAGGCTTCCCCAAAGCATAGTCCTGTGTGACCCTGAGCTGCCAGGCATCAGCTGGTGCCCACTGACCAGGAGTCAGGGAGGGCACACTCTTATGACAGGAAAGAGACACAGGGAAAATCTACAAACTGCATAGCTACTCTTTGTCTAACATTCTGTTTATTTATAGATAAAAGTCATGGAAAAGTAGAGACATCTGCCAAAGGTCACTGACAAGTGCAAAGCCATTTAAATTCTTGGCACATAAAACAAAACTTTTCCAAGTGTCTCTGGGATGTTACATGAAAAGTCTGGAGATGCAAGCACAATATATGAGGTGCTTTTAATGCCCCCAAAGCCACTGGGAACATGGCTACGTAGGGGAGGGGTGAGCATATCATATCGACC
This sequence comes from Mus caroli, assembly GCF_978045245.1. Taxonomy (NCBI): domain Eukaryota; kingdom Metazoa; phylum Chordata; class Mammalia; order Rodentia; family Muridae; genus Mus; species Mus caroli. The sequence continues at coordinate 34,465,379 of NW_028227263.1, read as the reverse complement.
CATTGGCAAACGGAAGCTTCTAGAAAGTTGTCAGTAGATGATGAGATTAGAAATGTTTTCCATTTTCCTATCTATCTATCTATCTATCTATCTATCTATCTATCTATCTATCTATCTATCATTTAGGAAACATTGTCAAAATAGGAAAGGGGTGACAGTGTCATTGTGACTCATTGGCAAATGGAAATTTCTAGCTAGTTCTTCAAAGACAATGAAATAAGCAGTATTTTACATTTTCTGTCCATCTATTTACTAATCAACTCATTGATTATCAAAGTAACAATTCCTAAAAATAAAAAAGAGGGCTTGAGTGGATATAGCTCACTGACAGGGCATTTGCCTGATCCATGCAAGGCCTTGGGTTCAATCCACAATGCACATCAATCAATCAATCAATCAATCAAGATTAAAACTAAAGATATAAGGACAAAAGAGCAATTCGACAAAGTCCATTTCCTCTCTGGGCCTGGCTTAACTCTTGTTCAGCACACTCCCTGACCTGACATGAAATTCTTCTTCAGGTTAGAACAGAATTCTCTCAGCTCAACTCCATTCTTTATACCCTGAGTCAAAGTTTGTCCTGAAGCACCGACATGGAAACCTCAGAACTTCACAGACTTTCGGAGGAATTAAAATCCCTTCCACCTTTCTTCTACCACCAAGAACGAACCTTCCCAGAGGAGACACACTTTATCTTGACACACTCTCTGTGGTCTAAAGAACACTGGCAGAACAGATGTAAAAAAATCCTCATAGTCTTCCTTGTTCTTTCTGACCCCACATACTCTCTGTGAAGTAATGATGCATTTGGGGTTTCATCATGGAAGCTAATTATCTGTGCTTGTCTTCCTCTTCCAGGCTGTGCCCTCGGGCAAATGGCCTTTCTCTTTCTAGTTCCTGGCACCAAGCTCAGTGCATGTTCACTGAATGGGTATGTGAATGAATGAGTGAGTGAATGAATGAGTGATTAATTGGATGGAGTCTGTGGAGAGACCCCATTATTGTATTTTTCCCATTAGAAGAAATTTTCCAGGCTGTTACACTAATTAGGGCTAATATTCTCAGTTATTTTGAGGATTGCTTAAAATTTGCTGCTAATTTAAATAAAATGGTTACATTTACTCATTAACCAATTAGCATCCTTCCCAGCAGCTTCACCTCACTAATTTGATTAGCTATATTATGATTTCTCCTGCTTGGGGCCTTCCTGGAGACCTGAGAGTGTCACACCTCCATCAGAGTGATGTTTCTTTCTGAGGGTCTAGCCCAGATGTGAGACCAGGTTCCCCAAGCACAGCTGTCTCTTGGTCTCTAGTGTCTCTGGAGGCTTCTGGCATCCACTATAAGTCACTCTGCAAACATTCCTATCACTATGCCAAATGTGTTTCTCCTTCAAGGGAAAATAAAACTCTTGGAAACATGATGACTTCATGAAAGACAACCTGTCTAATGTTTGTGTAATCCAGGCTGGCCTCGAACTTGTGCCCCCTTCAGCAAATCCTACTGGCTTGCACCATCACAACCGGCCTATCTAATGTTTGAAGAGTGAGTGAATTAAAAATAAGAAAAACTGCACATGAAAGTGAAGAAAAGAGGAGGTCAAAGGTCAAAGTACTGGCCTCCTTCCTCACCCTTGCTTGCTGGTAATCAGTGATGCCATTGAGCAAGTCAGCTCATGCCAAAGAGAGATACTCTTTGTCTTATTTCTCAGACACAAAACAGAAATTATCTAAATTGTTGTGAGGAGATAAGTCCTTCTGGGTACCCAGAAACCTACACTTTCCCATGTCTGCAGCGAGACGGAACCACGTGACTCAGCCCAGCCAATGAGCTAGAAAAGGAAGCTATGTCAGGTGCTAGTCAAGGAAGCGAAAGACTACCAGTTACATGCCTTTCTTTATGAGGGGAAGGGGAGGTTGATGGATGGAGTTGTGCACCCCTAAAACTCACATGTCAAATTCGAACTTCCATTTCCCAGAAATGGGGCCATATTTAGAATCAGGGTCACTGGAGATATCATTAGTTAATCTTTGCGTGAAGTCACACTGGTATAGAGCAGGCTCCTACCCCAAATCGATGAGGGTCTGTGTGAGGTGAAGTTGCCATTAAAAATCACAGCTATATTGAAAGCAGCCTAAGAAGCTCCCAGGGAAGAGGCCTGGGATACATCCCTGGTTTGTGGCACTGGGTAAGGGAAGCTGTGAGAACTGAAGGGAAGACCACACTGTCAGGTTGTCAGTTTACAAGGGTCAGCAAATCACAGATGGTCTGAAGGGCATCTGACCTTCAGCAAGCTTTAGAAGAGGTATATAGGGCTCAGTAGGTAAAAGGGCTTTGAGTAAAAGTGCTTTGCCACTAAGCCTGGCATCCTGAGTCAGATTCCTAGGACCCACATAGTGGAAGGACATATGTGACTCCTAGAAACAGTTGTTCTCTGTGTTACACACACACACACACACACACACACACACACACACACACACATGCACACACACCCCTGGGGTATGCTAGTAAATACATGTAATTTTAAAAAAGACAATTACCTAAGACCTCGAACTAACATAGATGTCCTTTTGATATCTTACTGGGACATTATTTAACAGGCCTGCTAATAGCATGCAATTTTCTAATAGCATTGCACCTGCCTTTGTCTGCACCCTTTACCTTTTGATTAACCCTCAACACTACAGAGTTACACACCAATGCCTGGTTTTATGCTTTTGTAGGAAAGGTCACACTGAAGGCTATAATTGCATTTCCCTGTATGGTATTAACCACTTTGGGTCGGACCCGTCCATCCTATTCTGACACTGCTTCCTAGAAAACGCCTAGAGATACATTTTCAGATGCACTTAGAATTTATTTAACCATCTTACTGGGTTAGCAAGAATGGGTCCACCCAGCGGGGGCTGACTCTGTATCCCTCTTCCTCTACAGTGTGTGGCTGGCTGAAACCAAGTCGTGGAACTCAAATGAAGCCACTTAGATAACAGAGAGAGAGAGAGAGAGAGAGAGAGAGAGAGAGAGAGAGAGAGAGAGAGAGAGAGAGAGAGAGAGAGAAGCTTTCCCCTTGTATGGTGAGCAGGTGAAGATTTAAAGCCAACATCATGAAGGGCCTGTCTGTTGTCCCCCAGGATCAGGAACACTTAAGATGACTCAAGGTGACCTAAAAAGAAACACACACCTGGCAATGGATCAAGGCGCACAGCCTGTGAAAGAACAGGGCCATAATCCTAGCACTGGTGGAGAAAAGAGGATCTTGAGTTTGAGGCCAGCTGGAGCTCCATCCTAAGACTGTCTCTCAGACAAACATGTATATTCTTGTATTTGGAAGGAAGCTTCAATTCTCTTAAGGCTAACCACCACTATCTTACCTCGAGCCTCATAATAATAGCTGCTTACATAGAATAGGTAACAATCATGGGAAAGCTTGCATTGTCTAAATGCTTCATGAACGCTCATTCTGTAATCTTTGTAGTAAACCTACAAGGTAAACGATGCTATAATCACTATTTTATGGGTAATAAAATTGAGGTGCAACATCTATCCAAGGCACCTGGTTAGTGAGTAGTATGGCTTGAACCCAGTAATAATGTTAAAGAAGGATTAATTTTTATCTTATGTTTATGTGCATGTGGGTATCTGTGAAGGCCTGAAGAGGAAACTGGACTTCTTGAAACTTATAGGTTGTTGTGTGCTACCCAAAATAGGTTCTGGGGAGTACCCCAGGTCCTCTGGAAGGGCAACAAGTACTATTAACTATGGAGCCATCACTCCTATCTCCAAAGACTTATTTTCATTTTACTGTTAACCACTAAGCCATCTCTCCTATCTCTCCTCCCAATTCTTTTTATCTTATAATCGTGTGTCTATTTGTACATGGGATGGAGGCCAGAAGGGATCAATCACCTGGAGCTGTAGTTATAGGCAATGATGAGCCATCTGATATGGGTGCTAGGAAATGAACTGGGTCCTCTGTAAAAGCTTTTAACTGCTGAGCCATCTCTCCAGCTCTCAAGTGATTTAAAAAATTATTACACTTATTTATGTGTGTGTGCCTTAGTGTGAAAGTGAAGACAAGAAGACAACTTTCCAGAGTGAATTCTCTCTTTCTACTATGGTGGGTCTCAAGGATTGAACTCACGTCATCTCCCTTGGTGGTCAGTACCATTGCCTGTTGAGCAATCTCTCTATTCTAGTCCTTAACCTCCATTTATTACATCATATGTTTCCTGTCAGCATTTTCAGGCTGCCTATTGGTTGTGGTTCTCTTGGAAGGATGTGTGAAGCTTCATAACAGAGATCAGAAATACTGTCACCTTGGACTTATCTACATTTAGTAGGCAGCAATGTGAGGGCCATTGTTATTCTCTGGGGTAGTGCAGTATGTAGCTCACATAAAGACATGTGGCAATACATCTTTACATGTGTGACCATCTCTGGGTTCTTCCTGTTCTTTGAAAGATCTTGCTGAGAACTGCCAGGAGGAGGTACAATATCATCAAAAATGTGGTTAGATAATGTCTGTGGGATACAGTTGACCGTTGGGACCTGAGTCAACCCATACATTCCTAGAAGGAGCCTCCTTTCTTAAGCCTCTCCATGATACTTTTGAAGGCTGAGGGATGCTTTGGGGGAAATCCTGGGAGCCAGAATTCTTGACACATTAGCAATCACTCACTTTATGTCCTTGTGTTCCTGCGTTTATGATGGGTGGATACACAAACTCTGGCCAGGGACCCACAGTCCACTTCCAAGATAAGCTGGCTTCTCTGGCTCTCTCAGGTCTGTCATCAACTAGGTCCTGCCTCAACAGAATCCATGTATCTCCCTTTTCTGGTAACTTGTGACCCAAGCTAGACTCAAAGCTTTCTGGACCCTGAAAGCATGAACCTGGAAGAAGATGACATCAGGCCTGGTACTTTCTACAGAACTCAGGTACACAAGCACATAAAGGGGTTGATCTATGAAGGCAGCTCTCACAATCCCTGGCAAGCGCAGTATAGCCTTCCAGCTCTCAGCCAAGTGCCTCTCAGAACAAATGAACTAGAGAGGAGCAGATTGTCATAGTTGATAGAGCTGGGTCTAGAGATGATCTGGTCTAGTTTCATCATAAACAGATGGGCAGACAGATACAGATGTAGCTAGTCAAATGGGGAGAGATCAGATCTGTCACTACCCATGAGTAGCAATGCTGACTTGAGAGGGCAAATGGGAAGCCCTCAGGGATGACAGGTTGACTAGGATGGCAACTGTGTTACACACAGAGGTAGAAATCCACTGAACTGTCTAATTATATTTCATACATATTAGCATAAAGTCATATCCTCCATAATGGGATATAACACATTAAAGGAGCAGAAAAAGTTAAAGATAAACTGGAAGACCAAGAGTAGGGCCCAGTCTGCCTGATGTTCACTGCATTGACTTTTTCTCACTCTTCTGCATTTTCATTGCCATAGCAACTTGCTGATGCTCCAGGAGTCAGTACTAGTGGTCTTTGACTGGGCATGGTATCCACCTTACTCTCTGCACCTGTGGTAGCAGTGGTGTCTGTGATGATCATGGTGTCCCCTCTAGCATCTGGCATCACCATGCCCTTTCCCTGAAGAACAGCACAATTGATGGCCAAATCTCTCCATGTTCCAGTACCTCAGAGTGCAAGGTCTGATAGCCACCCTTCCTTCCCTCTCACTTCTCTGTGTCTCTCCCAGTTCTATTCCATCTCCATCCTTGGCTTCTGTTGAGATGACAAATCACACTCCTGGCCTCTGCACCATGATCCATATCCTAGCATTTCTTTCAGACAGAGTCTTCTCGTGATTTTCATCAGGGATGGCCTTAGCCTTCTCCAATTCATCACATTAAATGAGGTCATAAGGGTAGATTCCCTATCCTATGATTAGTGTTCTTGTGATACCAGACACCAGCATCATTTTCTGAGGTTCCTTTCCTCCTTACCCTGTGTGTGCAGGAGAGAGGCCACCTGAGAGCTAGGAAATGAGCCACTACCAGATGTCTAATTTGTTACCATCTAGACCTTGAACATCCTAGCCTTTAGAGCTGTAAGAAATGCATTTCTGTTGCTTAAACTGCCCAGTCTGTGGTAGTTTGTTTGGGTCACATGGGCAGATTATTACAGGTAATATTCATTAACAGAAACATATGCCAACCCTATGATTCAACAATTCTATTCCTAAGTGTACGTCTAAAAGAAATTAGTATACATACAAGTCAAAAGATGTGAGCAAGATGATCCATGCAGTGGGACTTACAGTACTTGTCTTAGTCACCATTCTGTTGCTCTGAAGAGGCACTATGACCAAGACAACCATTAAACAAGAAAGCATTTAACTGGAGGTGTGCTTATAGTTTCAGAGTGTAGTCCATTATCATCATGGAAGGAAAGAGCAGCATGCAGGGAGCTGCTGAAACAGTAGCTGAGAGCTAAACCCTGATCTAGACTCTGGGCTTGGCATAGGCTTCTGAAACCTCAAAGGTCACTCTCAGTAATACACTTTCTCCAACAAGGCCATACCTGCTAATCCTTTTAATCCTTTCAAACAGTGTCATCCCCTGGTGACTAAGCATTCAAATACATGAGCCTGAGCAGATTCATAACTCAGAATAGGATACAGAAAAACAAATGAGCAGCTTACAAGATTCATGACTATAACTCAACAGATATGGAGGCCAACACAAGAAGGTATTTTCTGCTTCAGGTTCTGGTTAATATGATCATGCTTACTTCATGGAAATGGAATGATCTGTACACATACAGTTTATCTATCTTCTGTGCATATACTATGCCTTGATAGGATATTTGTTAGCATAAAGATGGTGGTACAATCTGAATGTCAAGTGACCTTCACAGGCTTAGGGTTTTGAACCCTTGACCCTCAGCTAGGGGTGCTATGTGGGAAGGTTCTGGAAACTTTGGGGGTTGAAGATATACTGGAGGAAGAAAGTACTGGGGATAGGCTTTGAGGTTTTATAGCCTGGCATACTTCATGTTTGCTTCTGCTTCCTGACTGCAGACACGATGTGAGCTGTCAACCTCCTGTTCCTGCCACCATGCCTTCCCTGCCATGATGAACTGTGTCCTGGGACTAGAAGCCAAAGCAATCCTTCTCCTCCTTAAATTGCTTATGTTGTCTCAGCAATATGTAACGTATCCAAGACATTAACATATCAAAAATGTTGTTCTGTTCTACAATAATGAATGAGTTGCTATGCTAAGTGATGAGGAGACAGTGTGATTGGCTGCTCAAAGACTAACCACCTAGTGATGTCACAGCAACATGGCCAGCCCAGCAAAAAGATATTAGGACCATAGTGAACAATCACTGGAAATTTTCATCATTTATACACAGGGTCATGTGACAGTCTTCACTTATATGCTTTAGGCAGGTAACAACTTAAACACAAAAGCCTGCTTCTACAAACTGATATGAAAGCACCCTTCTCAGTCACTGTTCTCTTCTGGAGTTAAACTGTGGCAACTTTGTTCATCTAGACACTCCTCATGCCAGGGCAACATTGACCAGTAGCTGCCTATTGTATTTTATTGTGTAGACCAGCTCCATTGCCCGAGTTTCAACATAGCTTTGCATAGCTAAAGCCTAGACCATGAATGAAGACCTTTAAAGGACAGCTTGCTTTCTGGTGGCTGTTCTTTGTTCTCCATCAGAAACATGCATTAGAACTAGAAAGGAGACTCGTGGCCTGTAGACTGTGATATGGCACTCTATGGAATTCAGGTGTATTAAGAAGCTTAGGGGAACCATTGAGGCCCATTCTGCTAAAGAAGGACTCTCCTGCTGGCAGGGTGCCATTCAGCTCCTTCTGTATACCAGAGCTATACAGCTCACCACAGCTTTTCGAAAGAAGGCAGAGGTTTCTCTGTAAAATGAATCTCCTTCTCCATCCTCATTCCATAGGATGCTGGCCTCTAAAACATACTTCCCCAGCTTCTGTCCAGGCAAGAAAGGTATAACTTGGCTCTTCAACTCATAGAAACACTTCATGATGAATGCCAGAAACTTCTGAGCCCAGGGACACCATGGCAGAACCCAGCTGTGCCTCTCCATACCCAACACTCACATGATTCATGACACAGGGGTCTCCTGAAGACACTCACCTGGGGTGTCATCCCATGGCATATGTACACGATGGGGACATTCTCTGTATCTGGGCCCTGATCAAGACACAAATCAGTCTTCAGGGAATTCTGCAGCTGAACATCAGAGGGAATATGGCCAAACCGGAGGGGAAAGAAGAGAGAAAGCACACATGTTAATTTAGGAGAGGCAGGTATAGCCCTCAGAGAGACTCACCTTCATCAATCCAAGGCCACTAATCACCATGGTATCAGCAGGCCCTGCTATTTATTTGTCTAAAGGTATGGCTGGGGACAGGATCACACACCATGAGAACTCATGACACTCATTAGACAGGAAGCTGCCTTTCCAAAGCTAGGATCATCCTAGTAAATAGAAGTATACAGTGACAAACACTAGGGTCTACATGCTCTCACTGCTCCAGGAGGGGAATGAGGGAACAAGCCCCCACCAGCCTTTGCTCTCAAGAAGTAGGGAACGTGGATAACATTTGTTTTTTGTTTTGAATACAGGGATGTCCTCTGGAGCCCAGTGTTCTGTGCCTTCTACAGATCCATCAGGAGTTTGGCCAGCTCCCAAGGGTCGTCCAGTTGCTGAGGACTCTCCAGAGTTGAGTTTGGTGGGGGGAGAAGAGATAAAAATCTTTCACTCTCACTTACAAGTGTATGGGCCCAGTCTCATGAATCAGCAGAACACATCTGAGTTTGAGAGCTCATATTCAATGACCCTCATGACCTAAGCCCTCGCTGAGTCCTCACAAAGGATGGCCTGCAGGTCACAAGGCCCTTTTCACTATCCACAACAGGGTAGACCACGAGGTACCAACCCACAGTCTATAACACATGAATTATTCTCTTTCTTCCCATATCTTTCTGTAATTTGAGTATATGACAGATCTTTTATCCTGGATTTAAAAGAGCCCAGATTTCCTGAGATGTGGTGTGTGGGTAGTGGCCACTGGAATTATGGGTAAACAAGACTACATGTGGAGAATTTTCTGGATGTGTGTAAACTGAGGAACTCAGATGTGACCAGAAAGGAGACACAGGGCAGATAGAATCAGAAATAAGAGAGGCCACCTGCTCCTGCTTGGGTTTTCATGGCTTCTGAGCTCACACACATGGCCAGTTTCCAGGCTCATAAGAAATTTAATAGTGTTTTCCCCCATGCTCACCTTGGGCTAGTTTAATTGGGTTTCCCTTCTTTCAACCCAAAGCGACCCCACCCCCACTTTTAGAATGGGAGACTGGAGAGAAGAATCCAGGGACACTAAGGCAGGGAACTGTGGCTGATTCACTGTTCAGGTGGAGGCCAGAACTGGAGAGAGGCTGGACTTGTGGAATCCTGATGCTCTAGAAGTGTACAAGTGGGCAATGCTCTGTCATGTGCCCTGTGTCCACTATTAGGTATAGCTTTGTGGGAGGAGAATATGGAAATATTCTTTGAACTTGTCTCCTGGTCTGTGAAGAGAAGGGTATAGGATTTAAATCTGTGATCTGTTATCACGACCTGCTGGGTGCTAGATCAAAGAGACTCACAGATCCTGTTAGGCTTGGCTTTCCCCAGGTCCCAAGCCATGGCCTCTGGGTGACAGATGGGCATCATTTGATACATTCCACCCTTGCTCTGTGTTATCCATCCCCTATTAAGTGGGTGGTCTATGGGAGCAGTGATACTGGGGAGTCAGGCTGGGGTGCAGTACTGACTCTGGCAGCATGGTCTTGGACAAAGTAACTGGCCCTGTCTCTTTTCTTCCCTTGGAAATAAGGATAATAACAGTGCCTGCCTCTCAGGGATGTTATGAAGATTAAATGAAATAATATCTGCGAGGGCTTAGCATAGGGTCTGGTAGCCAGCAGCAGTGATTGCTAGCTTCTTCTATTACTACTGTAACCTTCCTGAAAGCCGTTCGGGAAAACTTGCTGTGATGAATGCACGGGTGTGCCAGGAGCCTTACAAAGGAATCATATCTAGATCTCAGAAGAGCCCATAGGCTGGGATTGTGGTGTAGTGGCAAGTACATCCCCCCCCCCCTTTCCTGGTGTGTGATTCTGTCTTCATGTCATGAAAGTTGAATACTTTTAACACCCTCTGCTTTGTTCTCTTTTCCTGACTAGTGTTGCTGCCACCCTGCCAGCCCCAGTCTTGGGGTGAGGCCACTTGCACTATGTTTCCCTAACACTCTCATTTCTCTTTAAAATTATTTTAATTTTAATGTGGTGTGTCTGTGTGTGTCTGTGTGTGTCTGTGTCTATGTGTGGGTAGGTATACCTGGGTGTTGGTGCCCACAATGGCCAGATCCCCTGGGGCTAGAACTATAGGCACTCATGAGATGCCTGACTTCTGTGCTGGGAACTAAGCTTGTGTCCTCTTCAGGAGCAGCAAGTGTTTTTTAACAGCTGAGCATCTCTCCATCCCCAATCTCACCCATGAATCTTAGTGTAGCATTTAGCACGCTGCTTTCTTATTGCTTCTTTACTTGCCTACCTCCTCATTCCTCACAAATACTGGGTCTTAGTCTTCCTTGTTATATATAGACCTTGTTGTATATGGACCAGGGCATGAAGCATGTAGCTGCCATGAGTGTTGAAGGAGCATGTGCAGAAAGTGAACAAATGAATGGCATTATGGCTTTACAAGTGGCAGGGTCACAGTATGCCTGACCTTGGAGGCCAAGCTTTTTCCATCATGTGTGTAGCTATGAGCCTGATACTATTAAATGTGCCCCTTTGTGAGGATTACTGTAACCATTGAGGTTGTGCACAGTGCCAAGCTTATACAGTGAGAAAGTCCAAAGGAAATGTCCCAGAAGCTGGACACGTCTGATCTCTAACTCTCGACATGAGATCTGGGATTCATTCAAAGCTCGCCCATCTCCCAGACAGTGAGCTCAAGGGAAACCCACACAGTACAGCCCACAGTTCCTTCATCTGGAAGAAGCAGTAATGTCCCCTATTAGCGGCTTAATGGCCTGGGCTATACTCTTGACACTGGCCCAATTGAGTGACCCAAAAGTTTATTTGACCTGAGTGATGTAGTTGGAGCATGAATTGAAATGAAAAATAAAAAGATTTTAAAAACCACTGCTCCTGCAAGGACATCTGGCCTCTGCATTTTAGAATAAAACTAATTACCAAAGAAGAACAATTCAGACCCAGCAAATGGTTTGGCTCTTGTGGCTGCATCCTGAATGCCCCTCATTAAGAGTTCATGGTGTTTCTGGATCAGCAAGCATGTCTTTGCTCCGAAAGAAGCCAGGCACTGACATGTGGAGGAGACAGGGGGAGGGAGAATCTAGCAGGACCTTGCACAGTGGTTGGTAGATGAACATTGTAAGGACAGTGACCTCTGCCAGCTCTGGGGATGGCTAGCAGGCTCATCTCTGTGGGATAATGAGTGGGTGGCCTTTTGTGTGACAGTCTGAGCTATGGACCCAGAGATATCTAGACATAACCTTGTACACTTATCTGGTCAACCAAAATGTTCTGTCTTTGTCATCCAAGCATCCCAAGAGAAGCCTACTGCTGCATGTATGTGGAATTTAAGGCATTTTCACATGGAGGATGAGAAGGGTCTTTAGCTAGGACCCGGAAATACAATGGCTCCATGCAAACACTCTTTGTGTACTGCTTTCTCTGTCTCACCTGGTAAGTGTGGCCGATCTCACTCAACTCCAGTGAATGACTGGTGAGAACGTGAGTCTGGAGTGGGTCCTGGCTCATGGAGGTTTGGTTCTAAAACATTCTTTGGGCACACAAAATTCTCTTAGGACTGGGTTAACAGTGGTCAAGTGGCACCATACGGTTTTATGAAGCAGAAAGTAGGATATCCCCTGGAAGGTTCTAGTGATGTGCACAGAGCTATGGACATCGTACAATGCCATGTGCTTCTATGATGAGGGGGGATCTAGAGTGTCATGGAACAGCTGGGCAGCATCGTTTGAGGGGATGCTCTGACCCCCGGACTCAGGAGTGAAAAGGTTAAGAGTCACCGTTTCAGGGTGGAAACATGCATGGGGTTCTCATGGAAGATATAATTTATCCCTACAAGATGGCCTCCTGGACAGTCTTAACTGAGGGTTGTGTAGGGTTCCACTTCTTTTTTTTTAATTTTTTTTATTTTTTTTATTTTTTATTATGGATCTCATGGAGGCACTTCCCCAACTGAAGCTCCTTTCTCTGTGATAACTCCAGTTTGTGTCAAGTTGACATAAAACTAGCCAATATAGAGATACACTCTCTTACCTGTAAACATGAGAAGGAAACACATATTGCTAAGAATGACACTTAGTGAACACAGATAAGTATAATTTTTTTTCTTTTTTTTTTAAATTTTTAATATTTTTATTACATATTTTCCTCAATTACATTTCCAATGCTATCCCAAAAGTCCCCCATAGCGCCCCCCACTTCCCTACCCACCCATTCCCATTCTTTTGGCCCTGGCATTCCCCTATATTGGGGCATATAAAGTTTGCAAGTCCAATGGGCCTCTCTTTCCATTGATGGCCGACTAGGTCATCTTTCGATACATATGCAGCTAGAGACAAGAGCTCCGGGGTTCTGGTTAGTACATCATGTTGTTCCAACAATAGGGTTGCAGATCCCTTTAGCTCCTTGGGTACTTTCTCTAGCTTCTCCATTGGGAGCCCTGTGATACATCCAATAGCTGACTGTGAACATCCACTCCTGTGTTTGCTAGGCCCCAGCATCGTCTCACAAGAGACAGCTATATGTGGGTCCTTTCAGCAAAATCTTGCTAGTGTATGCAATGGTGTCAGCGTTTGGAAGCTGATTATGGGATGGATCCCTGGATACGGCAGTCTCTAAATGGTCCATCCTTTCATCACAGCTACGAACTTTGTCTCTGTAACTCCTTCCCTGGGTGTTTTGTTCCCAATTCTAAGAAGGTGCACAGTGTCCACACTTTGGTCTTCATTCTTCTTGAGTTTCATGCGTTTAGCAAATTGTATTTTTCCCCTGTGCCCATATCTTCAAGGCTTTTCCCCACTTTCTCCTCTATAAGTTTCAGTGTCTCTGGTTTTATGTGAAGTTCCTTGATCCACTTAGACTTGACCTTAGTACAAGGAGATAGGAATGGATCGATTCGCATTCTTCTACATGTTAACAACCAGTTGTGCCAGCACCATTTGTTGAAAATGCTGTCTTTCTTCCACTGGATGTTTTTAGCTCCCTTGTCGAAGATCAAGTGACCGTAGGTGTGTGGGTTCATTTCTGGGTCTTCAATTCTATTCCATTGGTCTATTTGTCTGTCACTATACCAGTACCATGCAGTTTTTATCACAATTGCTCTGTAGTAGAGCTTTAGGTCCGGCATGGTGATTCCACCAGAGGTTCTTTTATCCTTGAGAAGAGTTTTTGCTATCCTAGGTTTTTTGTTATTCCAGATGAATTTGCAGATTGCACTTTCTAATTCGTTGATGAATTGATTTGGAATTTTGATGGGGATTGCATTGAATCTGTAGATTGCTTTTGGCAAGATAGCCATTTTTACAATGTTGATCCTGCCAATCCATGAGCATGGGAGATCTTTCCATCTTCTGAGATCTTCTATAATTTCTTTCTTCAGAGACTTGAAGTTTTTATTATACAGATCTTTCACTTCCTTAGTTAGAGTCACGTCAAGATATTTAATATTATTTGTGACTATTGAGAAGGGTGTTGTTTCCCTAATTTCTTTCTCAGCCTGTTTATTCTTTGTGTAGAGAAAGGCCATTGATTTGTTTGAGTTAATTTTATATCCACTACTTCACCGAAGCTGTTTATCAGGCTTAGGAGTTCTCTGGTGGAATTTTTAGGGTCACTTATATATACTATCATATCATCTGCAAAGAGTGATATTTTGACTTCATCTTTTCCAATTTGTATCCCTTTGATCTCCTTTTGTTGTCGAATTGCTCTGGCTAGGACTTCAAGTACAATGTTGAATAGGTATGGAGAAAGTGGACAGCCTTGTCTAGTCCCTGATTTTAGAGGGATTGCTTCAAGCTTCTCACCATTTACTTTGATGTTGGCTACTGGTTTGCTGTAGATTGCTTTTATCATGTTTAGGTATGGGCCTTGAATTCCTGATCTTTCCAAGACTTTTATCATGAATGGGTGTTGGATCATGTCAAATGCTTTTTCCGCATCTAACGAGATGACCATGTGGTTTTTGTCTTTGAGTTTGTTTATATACTGGATTACGTTGATGGATTTCCGTATATTGAACCATCCCTGCATCCCTGGGATGAAACCTACTTGGTCAGGATGGATGATTGTTTTGATGTGTTCTTGGATTTGGTTAGCAAGAACTTTATTGAGGATTTTTGCATCAATATTCATAAGGGAAATTGGTCTGAAGTTTTCTATCTTTGTTGGGTCTTTTTGTGGTTTAGGTATCAGAGTAATTGTGGCTTCATAGAATGAGTTGGGTAGAGTACCTTCTGTTTCTATTTTGTGGAATAGTTTGTGAAGAACTGGGATTAGATCTTCTTTGAAGGTCTGATAGAACTCTGCACTAAACCCATCTGGTCCTGGGCTTTTTTTAGTTGGGAGACTATTAATGACTGCTTCTATTTCTTTGGGGGATATAGGGCTGTTTAGATCATTGACCTGATCTTGATTCAACTTTGGTACCTGGTATCTGTCTAGGAACTTCTCCATTTCATCCAGGTTCTCCAGTTTTGTTGAGTATAGCCTTTGGTAGAAGGATCTGATGGTGTTTTGGATGTCTTCAGGATCTGTTGTTATGTCTCCTTTTTCATTTCTGATTTTGTTAATTAGGATGCTTTCCCTGTGCCCTCTAGTGAGTCTGGCTAAGGGTTTATCTATCTTGTTGATTTTCTCAAAGAACCACCTCCTCATTTGGTTGATTCTTTGAATAGTTCTTGTTTCTACTTGGTTGATTTCGCCCCTGAGTTTGATTATTTCCTGCCGTCTACTCTTCTTGGGTGAATTTGCTTCCTTTTGTTCTAGTGCTTTTATGTATGTTGTCAAGCTGCTAATGTGTGCTCTCTCTAGTTTCCTTTTGGAGGCACTCAGAGCTATGAGTTTTCCTCTTAGAAATGCTTTCATTGCGTTCCATAAGTTTGGGTATGTTGTGGCTTCATTTTCACTGAACCCTAAAAAGTCCTTAATTTCTTTCTTTATTCCTTCCTTGACCAAGGTATCATTGAGAAGAGTGTTGTTCAGTTTCCACATGAAGGTTGGCTTTCTATTATTTATTTTGTTATTGAAGATCAGCCTTAGTCCATGGTGATCTGATAGGATGCATGGGACAATTTCAATATTTTTGTATCTGTTGAGGCCTGTTTTGTGACCAATTATGTGGTCAATTTTGGAGAAGGTACCATGAGGTGCTGAGAAGAAGGTATATCCTTTTGTTTTAGGATAGAATGTTCTGTAGATATCTGCCAGATCCATTTGATTCATAATTTCTCTTAGTTTCTCTGTGTCCCTGTTTAGTTTCTGTTTCCATGATCTGTCCATTGGTAAAAGTGGTGTGTTGAAGTCTCCCACTATTATTGTATGAGGTGCAATGTGTGCTTTGAAATTTACTAAAGTTTCTTTAATGAATGTGGCTGCCTTTGTATTTGGAGCATAGATATTCAGGATTGATAGTTCCTCTTGGAGGATTTTACCTTTGATGAGTATGAAGTGTCCCTCCCTGTCTTTTTTAATGACTTTGGGTTGGACGTCAATCTTATCAGATATTAGAATGGCTACTCCAGCTTGTTTCTTCATACCATTTGCTTGGAAAATTGTTTTCCAGCCTTTCATTCTGAGGTAGTGTCTATCTTTTTCTCTGAGATGAGTTTCCTGTAAGCAGCAAAATGTTGGGTCTTGTTTGTGTAGCCAGTTTGTTAGTCTATGTCTTTTTATCGGGGAGTTGAGTCCATTGATATTAAGAGATATTAAGGAAAAGTAATTGTTCTTTCCTGTTATTTTTGTTGTTAAAGTTGGCATTCTGTTCTTGTGGCTGTCTTCTTTTAGGTTTGTTGAGGGATTACCTTCTTGTTGTTTCTAGGGCATGGTTCCTGTCCTTGTATTGGTTTTTTTCTGTTATTATCCTTTGAAGGGCTGGATTCGTGGAGAGATAATGTGTGAATTTGGTTTTGTCGTGGAATACTTTGGTTTCTCCATCTATGTTAATTGAGAGTTTGGCTGGGTATAGTAGCCTGGGCTGGAATTTGTGTTCTTTTAGTGTCTGTATAACATCCGTCCAGGATCTTCTGGCTTTCATAGTCTCTGGTGAAAAATCTGGTGTAATTCTGATAGGCTTGCCTTTATATGTTACTTGGCCTTTTTCTCTTACTGCTTTTAGTATTCTATCTTTATTTAGAGCATTTGTTGTTCTGATTATTATGTGTCGGGAGGTATTTCTTTTCTGGTCCAGTCTATTTGGAGTTCTGTAGGCTTCTTGTATGTTCATGGGCATCTCTTTCTTTAGATTTGGGAAGTTTTCTTCTATAATTTTGTTGAAGATGTTTGCTGGTCCTTTGAGTTGAAAATCTTCATTCTCATCCACTCCTATTATCCGTAGGTTTGGTCTTCTCATTGTGTCCTGTATTTCTTGGATGTTTTGAGTTAGGATCTTTTTGCATTTTACATTTTCCTTGATTGTTGTGCCGATGTTCTCTATGGAATCTTCTGCACCTGAGATTCTCTCTTCCATCTCTTGTATTCTGTTGCTGATGCTCGTATCTATGGTTCCAGATTTCTTTCCTAGGGTTTCTATCTCCAGTGTTGCCTCATTTTGGGTTTTCTTTATTGTGTCTACTTCCCTTTTTAGGTCTAGTATGGTTTTGTTCATTTCCATCATCTGTTTGGATGTGTTTTCCTGTTTTTCATTAAGGACTTCTACCTGTTTGATTAGGTTATCCTGTTTTTCTTTAAGGATTTGTAACTCTTTAGCAGTGTTCTCCTGCAATTCTTTAAGGGATTTTTGTGCTTCCTCTTTATTGTCTTCTACCTGTTTACCAGTGTTCCTTTGTATTTCTTTAAGTGTGTTATTAAAGTCCTTCTTGAAGTCCTCTACCATCATCAGGAGATATGCTTTTAGATCCGTGTCTAGCTTTTCCGGTGTGTTGGGGTGCCCTGGACTGGGCGAAGTGGGAGTGCTGGGTTCTGATGATGGTGAGTGGTCTTGGTTTCTGTTAGTAAGATTATTACGTTTACCTTTCGCCATCTGGTAATCTCTGGGGTTAGTTGTTGTCGTTGTCACTGTTTAAAGATTGGAGCAGAAGCTGTGTTCCACTCACCAGCAGTCTCAAAATCCTGTGGCTGGGGTCGTGGGTAGCTGGCGGTACCCCGGTGCTGGTCCAGCCGGAAGAGGCCTGTGGTCCTACTCAGGCCGGTTTTCTGCTTCCCTAACTAATGCAGTCTCAGTTCCTGCGCGCAATTGGATTGGAGCAGAAGCTGTGTTCCACTCACCAGAAGTCTTAAGATCCTGTGGCAGGTGTTGTGGGTAGCTGGCGAGTGTCAGCCGACCCTGCGCCCTAGCTACCCCGATGCTTTTCTGACCGGAAGAGGCTTGTGGCCCTATGTAGGCCAGATTTCTCTCTCCCCAACCAGAGCAGTCTCAGGTCCCACGTGATTGGACTGGAGCAGAAGCTGTGTTCCACTCACCAGCAGTCTCAAAATCCTGTGGCGGGGGTCATGGGTAGCTGGCGGGTGTCAGCCGACCCTGCGCTCTAGCTACCCCGGTGCTGATCCGGCCGGATGAGGCCTGTGGCCCTACTCAGGCCGGTTTCTGCTTCCCTAACTAATTCAGTCTCAGGTCCCGCACACAATTGGATTGGAGCAGAAGCTGTGTTCCACTCACCAGAAGTCTTAAGATCCTCTGGCGGGTGTTGTGGGTAGCTGGACCCTGCACCCTAGCTACCCCGGTGCTTTTCTGACCGGAAGAGCAGGGTTCCACTTCTGTGTCTTTCAGAACCACTGGATATTAGAGTGCTGGGTACTAGTTCTGAATCAAATCTCTCAGTAAAGGCTCTCCACACTCCCAGGCAAGAGCTCCATCCATGACGTTTCCAGCTGGGGAAGCCCTTAACTCAGCTCTGATCACAGGGCACCAAAGAGGCCTCAGCTCTGCCTTCAAGTTTTCATCTTGATATATCAAAAAAAGGCAAGAGGGGATGCTCTCCAAAGCACAGAACTGCTGTGATTCCAGTAGTCTTTCAGGCTCTGTCAGAGACAAGCCAGGTTTTTGCCTATTTTTTTTTCATATAACCTGAATATAATATAAGCATCCCCACAGAGTGGAATCAAGGGCTCAACTGACATAGAAAAAATTATGTGTTCAGACTTTAACAGGCAGTAGAGGAGGTACTCTCAGATGTCAGTTATGTACTGCACAAAACATTTTAAGAGTAGAGGGTCCTGAAGCTAGTTGCTTGATAGAAGGGTTGGCTTATCATGGCCACAGTATTTTAAACTGAGAAAGAAAATCTATTTGCATGTCTCAGACTCCCTTTTAGCCAATGAAGGCAGTATTAACTTACCCACTTAACAGATGAAGAAACTTAGGCCCACAGTCCGTAAGAAGGGACAAGGTCAAGATCGATTCTACTTTGTATTTTTGATGGTGCAAGGGTTTGAACTCAGAGCTTCATACATGCTAATTAGGTTTGCTATCAGAGTTATACTCCCCTGCCCTGGGGCCAAGATTTGAACCAATGATATTTCTCCATTCCAACCTCTGTCCTCTACTAAAGGAACCTGCACATCAACCAACAAAGCTTATAAAACCCTTAAGTAAATTCAAGGGATGTTCAGTCTCTCAGAACTCTTCCCAGGAGGCTTCAAACATGAATGGGAGGTGCCAGCCAGTGGAAAGGCAAGGCATTCAGGTGTTTGAAACTGCCCCCCTCCCTGCCTCAGTCACCCCAGCTGTCATACCAGTGAGTATCAGCTGTGTTAGTTTGCAATCTGAAGCTAACACTTCTTTATACATGTTAAGAGGGCTATGTAAACTTGGGGTCACAGGTGAATTGCAGAGGACTGTAAAGGAGAGGTATAGTCCTTTCTCAGAGGGACTGAAAAGCCACGGGCTGTGAAAGCAAAGCCCTCAGCAAAGATCCATCAGCCTGGGCTGGGCCCAAGTTTATTATAGTGCACTACAGAGGTGATGGTGGGCTTGTTCCCTCTCTTCCCTCTTAACACCCCTCTCTGGTCTTCTTTTCTCTCTGCATCTGAATGAACCCCCAAGCCACTGGCTCCTTACCACTCCATAGGCGATAATGTCAGAGTACATCCTCATCTCTGGGTACACAGTGACCAGGTACCACCTGAAGGTCTTGCACTGCAGCTGCTTCCTCAGAGCCTTGCGTGCGGTGATGTCCCCGATGTCAATCCCTGAGTCCTGTAAAGAAGCAGAGGCAGAGATGACGCTTCCATCAGGCCTATTCTGTATGTACTGGCTATACCTATATACTTCTCTATCTATAGAATCCTATGTCTATATACTACTGTGACCCAGTGTCTCCAGCCAGGATTCACAGAGACTTTCTGGTAGAGGCACCCTGTGGGGAACTAACTCATGTGTTCTGCAATGCAGCATTCACCCCAAAAGTATCTCTGTTTAGACTTTGAAATATGAGGTCCATATTGAAGGTGACTAGTATCAAATAAAGTAAGGGGATTGAATACTTGACTATCATACAGTCTAAGTAGTATAAAATTATTAAATGCTATTAAATACAATTATAATACTATATGAGCATTAGCTCTGACAAAGGGTCACTATTAGATCCTGTTCCAGGACAGTCTCCATATTTTCCTAAAGGTGTGAGTTTTCACAGTAAACAATTCTTTCTGTACCCAGGATTATTTCTCTGCTTATAATATGATATGATGAGATAGATAGATAGATAGATAGACAGACAGACAGACAGATAGATAGATTGATAGATTGATACATAGGTAGATATGTAGGTACACAGATACATAGATTGATAGAGAGTATATAATATGTATATGTACATTCACAAAAAGAAATATATACATATATATCTCCAATGTTCATCTGCATCTTATCATAGGAGCCTCCAGAGCCAGCCTGCTCATTTTCAACTTTTGTATATCAAGTATCTACACACACACACACACACACACACACACACACACACAAACACACACACACACACACACATCTCATCCTGTTTATTAACTGACTTGCTTTTGTGTTTCAAAGGCTCAGTATGTCTGCACTGCATTTTTTCTTGCCAATTGCATCAAATCCTTTTAATGGCAGTGAGAAATTATTAGTGGTCTTTCTTAGACATGGGCACTTTGGCCTTTATTATTAGAAAACCATGAACATTCCTTACTGTTTTTGTAATATTTAGTATAGTTGGCTGATATCTCTCCTCCAAAATCCATGGCTGCATAGGACTTCTGAATAGAATTTTAAGAAGTCTTTAAAGACTTTTTACAGCTTAGGAATCTCACCATGAAGCTGTCTGAATAGGATGAGCCCCAAATTCAATGATTAGTAACTTTGTAAGAGAACAGAAAGGAAGGTTTGAATATATAGAATCACACAAGGGAGAGGACCACATAAAAATCCAGCAGACCAAAGTGATGAGTCTTGGAAAGCCAGGAGCCCCCAGATGCTGGAAAAGACAAAAAAAAAAAAAAAAAAAAAAAAAAAAAAAAAGAAAAAAAAGACAGATGACTGTCTCAAGCCACTACTGGAGGAAATGTGGCTCTGCTAGCACTTTAATGAGAACTTCTGTGTTCAGGAACCATGAGAAAAAAGTTCTGTTGCCTTTGGCAACCAATTTTGTGTCTAATTCATTTGGACCGTCTTAGGAAACTAATAGAAAATTGGCTGCCCTGCAAATGGCTCAGTATTTCTGTCACAAAGTCACAAAAATCCATGTGGCCAAGCCTCAAAGAAAGGGTATGAACAAAGCAACATGGGGACATGCCTGGCATGTAGGCTGTCTTTGGGCAGGAGAAGCATCAGCTAGGAGGTTTCTTAAACTTTGCAGAAGGAAATACAGATGTTTGCTACAGGCTGGTTTCCTGTGTCCTGACTGACAAACTGATTTTCAATTAAATTAGCTAGATGCAAGTGCTGGTAGCTGCTCTGGCTTCTCACAAGTTTGGGACTGAATGTGGTGGTGAGGGTGAGGGTGAAGAGGACAGCTCTGTTTCATGCATGGCCCAGGGGAGGGCTCAGTAGAGTAGCAGGTAAGAGTAAACAAAGAAGTCACCTGTATGACCAATAGCACCAAGGACAAGAATTAACATCTTTAGAGTTTTGGGGTGCTGATCCAGTAATGACCAGAGCCTTGATACTAAGGACTCTCTGAGTACCACCTGAGCAGAGCTGAAGGCTTCTGTTCTGAATTTGCAGTGGCTGCTAGAGAGGTGGAGTAAGTGGGCAGAGATGTGCCTGTGCTTGAGCCAGTACTGGGATGAGGATCATGGTTGGCTTGCTCCCAGGATGATATGGAGAGCAGGTGGCAGCTAAACTTTTCTTCCTTTGTCAGCTAACAGAGTTCCTATTCACTATGTGTCAGTAACTACATAGACAAGTAGGAACACCTCATGTTCTATGCCTGAAATGGGGATCTGGGAGAGGCAGAGAAGCAAACAGACATGTGAGGCAGGGAAGGAAGTGGAGAGTGAGGGAGAACAGAGACAAGAGCCTACAAAGTCCAACTTGGAGTGTTGTGTACCAGGAGGGTTGGGCAGGGGCCAGGTGAGCTGTCAAAGAAAGTTTTTTGGAGTCTGACATGCTTGAGATGAGTCTAAAAGATGAAGCAAATCCTGGCTCCTTAAGCCATCATCTTGTGAGCCTGACATAGGTTCTGCCATATCTACAGACCTGAATCTCTAGGATAAGACCCAGAAGAGTATTTTCTAAGTTTTCCATGGGACTCTGATGTAGATGAATGGCAGCTCTGCTCTAGGAGCCACTGGCTGGGAGTTAGGGAGAAGATACCACACACATAGCCAGACTGTCCCACCCATTAATAAACATCAGCAAGGTTCCAGTGAGTCTTACCATCCACTCTGCCTTGTCTTACACACTTCAACACAAACATGCCCATCAAAATGTCTTCAGGAAGCCCACAGTTTATCCCAGTAGTTCCAGCTTTAGGTAGGCATGGGATTCCTCAACATTTGCTTTCCAAAACCAGTACAACTAATCTCAAAGGCTAGGGCCAAGTGATTTTAATGTTCAGCCAGATTTGAGAGTCACTGGTCTAATAAGACAGAGGGTTCAGATTATTGTCTGACAGGCTGGCCGGTCATATGATGAGAAAGGCATATTGGGGGGAGAAACATTTTTCATGCTGGGGTTGGCTTCCTGTATGAAAATTCATAAGACTTAAGTCTGTAAGGATGAGGATTTGTTAGAGATGGGAGTTGAACATGAGGTGGATGGAGGGTAGTTTCAGGTAGAGAGACCAAATGAGCAAGCATAGGGCTGAGAAGCAGCAAGACATGCTCCCTCCAACAAAACTGTGGGGGTGCAGGTGGAGGTCCCTAAAGAGGAGAGCCGGTGTCAAACGATGCACCTGGCCTCACCTTTGTATGCCAAAAAGAGTCCTTCACAGATTTTGAAGAAGGGCAATGGATAAATCATTTAGCAAGGGTAGATTTGAAGGGGTGAAGGCTTAAAGCAGAGCAATCGGTTGAAGTCTTCATGGGCAGGGCTTGAGTTCACTGCAACTAGATATAGACTGGACAGGAAGGCTCTGTGATTGACAGAATGGGATAACAAGAGAGGAGGAAGAAAGAACTGTGAACCGTTCAGCCAGATATCTGGCAGATGGTAGCATGAGGAACTGAGACAAGCAATTAGGAACAGGAGCTGGCTTGGGTGGAAAAATGACATCTTTAACTGTGGTCAGACTCAGCCTGAGTGCCAGGGAGGCCAGCAGCAGGAGGCATCCAGCTGGCTGTTGGAGATGCCAGTCCACAAGCAGGACTTGAGATATTAATTAGGAAGCCATCAGCATGTGTGTAGATAGACATCCAAGAGCAGAGGCTGTTACTGAGAGGGGCAGTATAATGGAGGCTGATGAAGGGGACATCTCTGGGGAACATTTAAGCAAGAGTAGAGGGAGGATAAACACATAGGGAGAAAGAAGCAGCATTCTGAGGGAGAGGATGCCTTCCCAGAGTATGGAACCACAGAGCCTGGGTACCATGGAATCTCATAGAAATGAGAATTCTGTAGGTTAAGAAAAGTATTCTAAGATTTACTGTGTGTATTTGTGTATGTGTGTTGTGTGTATGCACCTGCATGTATGTGGGTTTGGAACTCTTAGAGCCGGTGTTACTGGTGTTGGTAGGATGCCCAGCTTGTAACACAGATGTTCCTTCGTGGGAGTCTCTCCAGCCCCAGGTGAAGTTTTAAATGTCCAGAACATTATGTACTCAAGAGACCAGTCCATGAGAGCTTTGCCAAAGACTTGATACTGGGATGTGATGGAAGAGTGTGGATGTGATGGAAGAGTGTAGATGCTGGGAAAACCATGACCCTGCAAAAGCTCAAGAATCTTAAAGAAAGGAAGTTGGAAGCTGGAAGTGACAGGGGATGTGTGTGTGTGTGTGTGTGTGTGTGTGTGTGTGTGTGTGTGTGTGTGTGTGTGCGTGCTTGTGCATACATGTGTGTCAGAGGGAGAGAGGAGAAATGGTTTGTGTGTGCCTGAGTGCACATCAGAGGGCAACTTCATGAGAATCATTCACTAGATACCATGTACCTTTTTGTAAGACATTATTTCTCACTGGCCTGGAATTCAATACTAAGCTAGGCTGACTGGCCAGCAAGCCTTGGCGGTTGCCAGTCTCTTTCCCAGCAATAGGAAGATTACAAACATGTGCCACCACACCCAGCTTTCCTTAGCGGGTTCTAGGAATATAATTCAGGTCCTTGTTCTTTCGAGGAATGTGATTTACTGACCGAGCCATCTCCCCAGCTCAACGAAAAACACACTGACTTTTTTTTTCCTCTCTTTAAAATTTTTACCTGGATATTTCCATGCCTAACCTGTTTTCTTCCCCTTTCTCTTCATTTGCTTGGTGCTTGGTGCTTATCCCCTTGGAGGGGTAACAGGCAAATATTAATTTTCAGAGTTTTGCTTGTGGCATCATTCACTATTCACTGAGTTTGGCTGGAATAGGGAAGACTGGCAGCTTGGGGGAGCAGAGAGAAGGGGGCAGACATGAGTGGAACACTGATCCCACACAGAACTATGGTGTTCACTGGTGAGATCCTGGAGGGGTAACATTTTCAGCATCCAGGAACACCCAGAACGGGAATCAGCATCCTGAATGGAATACTGAGTCCTAACACTCACAGCATCAGCTGGATCCAGAAACATGGGCGTTTCCCTAGAAACCTCTTCCTGCCATGGATTCAATCGGAGGGTTTGCTGAACTACACTGGGAGTCTTGGCTCCTCTTCACTGATCGTAGAGGGACCCAACTCAGGTCACTTTCCCTGTGGTGGTGGACTACTACAGTTGGTACATGCATGCCTAGCATGCGTGAAGACTTGGATTCCATCCAGAAAGAGAGCTTGCCTAAAGCTGCCACCTGAGGCTCAGCCTACTTTTTAAAATAATTCAGCCAGAGAAGCATGCAGTTGGTGGGAAGCTTGGAGTACAGGGCTTTCCTGTGGAAACTTTAAACAGAGATAAATCATTTCACTGTTAGCGAGGACTGGGGGCTTTCTGAAGATCAGCCAAGGTGTGGGGGAAATCCCTGGCTTGGGAGTAATGACAGAGGCCATGCAGTCAACAGCCTTGTCACACAGAAGGTGACAGGAGCAATGAGCCCAGGCAGACAAGCAGACAAGCAGGTTTGGAGTGCAACAGCTGGCATATGTTAGGTTCTCCCAACTCAGCATTTGAGAGTCATTTCCATACAACACACGCCAAGGCGAACAAAACTTGGAGAGAAATATTGCTTCTCCTCTGACATGACTTTAACGTAATTGACTAGAGGGATAGAGGACAGTGACAGGCAAGAATGGGGCTCTGTGACGGTCAGAAGGTCAAATCCTCTTCACCAACTGAGGATCCCTGCTGGAATGTATCTTATTTGCATCCATATGGCTCAAGAAATCCCACAGATGTATGGATTTTCCTTATTCTGCTTAGCTCAATGGAGAGGCTTGAAGCCAGTCTGTATAGAAATTAAAGTGTCCTAGAGAATTCATCCTCATTACTCCTGATTCATGGGACACCAGGGAAGCTGAGACAGGCAAGGAAATTTAGAGCCATCTGACTGGTCCATGTATGTATATTAGATATGATCTCACGTAGCCCAGGCTACCCTCAAACTCACTATGTAGCCAAGGATCATTGTGAACTTAATGATTCTCTTGTCTCTCCCCCCCAAGCACTGGTATCTCAAGCCTGAGCTACCATACCTGGTTTTATGCAGTGCTGGGAATTGAACCCAGGGCTTTATGTATACAGGGCCAGCATTGTACCAACTCGAGCCACATCCTATTTTCTAGTTTTCATTTAAAATGAGGCCACTTAAGTTTGGAGGGAATGCACCCTCCTCCGAGCATGGATGTAGATAAGAATCTCAGAGACTTCTGCTAGATTCTGTATGTAGGCTTGACAGTCTAATATGGCCAAGGAGACTATGAATGTCCCTGGGAAGAAAAACTGAGTCTAGTGTTTCGCTTCAGAAATTTTTTTCTCACCAAACTTGAAGTGTTGCCCCATTCAGGCTCCCTACCTCTTGTGGTATGTTCCATGCCATGTAGACATGACTTTTGAATTCATCCATCCAGACTTCAGCTACCCTGAGGGCATTTCTGCGGACGTGGGCAGTGAGGTCCTCTGTGTAGGGCTTGTGGGCTCTCTCGATGTGGGCAATCCGAGAGCAGGGCAGGACCTCCACACTCCCGCCACACTGCCATACCTGTAAAGGCAAGGAAAGGATGTGTCCATCAGCTCCTCTCTGAGGCAGGCTACAGGCCACCATAAAATATGAACAGAGAAACCCAGCTCTCTCCACCTTCTCTCCACACACTGCCATGAGGGAACGAGTTGTGTCTTGTCCCCCGCCCCTTCCTGCAGTAGGAATATTAAGTAATTAATTCACAGCTTGGCTTTTATTGCCATGAGTTTACTTGCAAAAAAAAAAAATTAATGTACCATTTTCTTTCATCCACAAGCTCCATGTAGCCAGAGAGCCCAGATGTTTTGAGCTCAGAGAGTTGTGCTGTCCTCTCCTTATCCTTGGGTTAGCAACACCCATCTCCCCAACAATGGTCTCTACACCACTACATAACAGAAAAGGACCGGTGGGACTCCCAGCACAGAAGTCCATCTTCAAATAGACCTTCAACCATCTCGACCAAGGTCAACAGTAGCTACTGTTAAAGAGCCCAGTGGTACTTCTGTCCCCTATGTTCCATGGACTTCTGAGGGGAAGCGCTCCAGACCTTTGGTGACAGTGGGGGTTGTTTGCTGAGTATTGTCATCTGGAAATATGGTGGAGAACTTTCATGTGTTTGGCACTTGCTCATTAACACCAATAAATCCCTGTACAGGATATGACAAAATTCAGATTTACCTAATTGGCTATACTGGTTAGGAAGTCAAGACTTCTTCTCCCACTGACCAGTATCACATTAAAGGGTACTTCCAGTAGCCATGGCTACTGGAAGGAATTTTGCTGATCTGTTACTTAGTATACTATTTAGGGTCAGTAGAAAGGGGCAGGAATTCTGAGTGCCAGCTATGTTTCAGGCCTGGGATGTAGATGGGGCGGGGCTTGGGAGCGGGCAGTTAAACACAGAACTGTTTGCAACCAGATTGTACTGGTCCAGCTCCTGGTTCTGCTTAATGCTGGCTGTGTGACTCTGAGTAGTAGTCACTTTGACTCATGTGTGTCTCCATCTCCATCTCCATCTCTATAGGGATAATAATAGCATCAGTCTCCCAAGGTCCCCGAGAGGATTAAACTGATAGCACACGGTGCACCTGGTACATTATAATCCCTAATCAAGCCTGTCCATGACCATACAAATTACAATATTCTGTGGAGAATCTTCAGAATAACCCGTGAGGCCACTGCTATTATCTCCAACTCCAGATGAGAAACACACTGAAAGTCCTTGCCCAAAGCCCCATGGCTGAAACTGATGACATGGAAAGATCTGCCTGACTCCCAAAGAGGCTGAAGGCAGTGCCAATGCTCCTTAGGGGTGACTATATTTTAAGAGTAGTTAGCATCTTCAAGGGTGACTCTGGGGGCCAGGAGAAGGAACATGGCAATCTCTGGGTTGTGCCCCTTTCCAAACATCCCTGTGCTAGGACTTGCCCATCCTAGAGACAGTGCACACTTCAGGGCACTTTGTCCCAATAACCTATGAATACTGACTGCATTATTGACAACACAAAGTGGCAGGGTAATTTTTCTTCCCGTGCCTGGAACAAGGCTACTATTTGACATATTTCAACAATGCAGAACAGAATGTTACTCACAGCAGTGCTCTTATGAGTCCTGCTTCTCAAAGTCAGCTTGCCATTTCACCTTAAGAGTGTGCATGCCTGCCTCCATCATCTGAGCCATGTGGGTGGCACCACCCACCCTACCTCCCACCTTGAACGATGCTCCCAACACAGTGGACACACAGAGCATTCAATTCTCCCTTTTTCAGCTAGACTTGGGTACATGTAATGTGTTTTTCCACCTCACCCTGCTACTCAAACTCAGTGTCCAGGTATCAGTTCAAAGTCACTTCCCTATACCCTGATTTGTGGTCCTCCCTGCTCCTACTGCTTGTTTAATCATCTCTCTTCTTTCAAATGTTCTTTATGTCCTGATCAGATTTCCCTCCTGACATGTGCTACTAAGTGGTTCTCAGGGTAGACTATGGGTTCCCAGGAAAGGCGGGACAGTGGCGGTCTGGGAGCTAAGTGTCACATTTAATAGCACAGCTTTGGTGTCTGTGAGAATGGGATTCAGAATTTGACCTCTGCTAGCAGTTGCTGTATACCTTGCATCTCCCCCAAACCTCCTTTACACCCAGAGGAAGAGAGTGATGCAGCATGGGAAGGTATTCAGCCCATGCCTTCCTTGTTAAGAATACGACATGAATGGGGACAGTGGAAATGAGGGAATCAGGTACCATCAGGGCATCTTAGCCAATTTCTCCCCTGACATGGGACCACAGGGCCTTTGGATTAAACTCTGGTCTAATATAGTCATGTGATAGTTCCTGGGTCCCATAGTCTGTGCCTTTGTCTTATAACAGTTATTAAAATTGCTGTTATTTGACTTATTCTACACACTCACCTTGGAGGAATGAATTTGATACAGAGGATAAGTTACAACCCCAGCACAGAAGGGTACAAAGGTCATTCGCCATACTGGAAGCCCTTGGTAACCCAGGCAACTTGCAGTCTCTTCCCTTCTGTTGAGCCTGTCTATGGAGGGAGAGCTCTCCTCTTAGGTGTGGCCTGTGAGTTCTTGGTAGCGTCTGGTCTTTGGAGTAGAAAGTGTGGATTTGGCCTGTGTATATATTAACTTTGGACCCTACCAATGACACTGAAGTCAACTAGGAAAGGCTTGTGCTTCTTATCTATTCCTAGGTGACAAATGGCTCTGCTGACCAAAGAGAGCCTCTGAAGTCTTAGCCATAGGTGACCCTCAGAGCTCCTCTCTGGGATGCTGAATATGATTAGAAAAATAAATTACTAGTATTTGAGTTGCATTAAAGATGATGTCAGGAAGCTTCCACTGGGGAGGAGGGAGGGGGTTATAGAAGATGAGGAAATAAAGGAGAGCTGGTCTCAGTACAGGAAATGCCCAATGCTTGATAGCAAGTTGCAAGTCAGTTAGAGGCTATGGTTCATATTTCCAGAGGTGGAAAATGCCAAGAGGAGAAGGGGAAAAGCTGAATACCAAAAGAGTAGTTGAGAAATGAAGACCAAGAGGTCACAGGTAACAGGCAAGCAAGATCCACATCTTACAGTGAGAGGCTATAATAAGTCTACAGATACTTATTATACTGGGACACCAGGCAACATGGCAATCCATGCCAAAATCTGGGTCCTGTCTCTTTTGGTGGCCACAGAAATAAATGATCCTAGACCACAGCATGCCCCTTTTAGCTTCTGCCTTCATATCTGCTAACGCATTTCCCTAGAATAATTGTTGCAAACTCAACATTTTCTTTAACCCATCACTACTAAGTTAGACCCTCTTGGAATACCCTCAGCATCCACACTCCTTAATAAAACATTCATATTTTATTTATGTACTTATTCTTTAAATATCTGTCTTCCAGAATTAGACTGTAACCTTCACAAACACAAGGATATGTCTGTGTGCTTTCCACTGAATATACTGCGCCTGTTTTGTGGTATCTACTCAATAACTATTAAGTGAATGAGTGAATTTGAGGGTCCTGGGCTTTCACTGACTGTAGGGACACAGTTTTAACTAGCTCAGCCAGATGCCCTAATAAAGCCCATAAACATAAAATGTGGCCAGATTTTACTGAACACAGTGACTTTCTTTAAACCCAGGTGGTTTTTCAGCAAACTGCTGACATTAAAGTGCAAATTACTGCCACCTAAGAGACTTACTTTGGCTGCAGAGCTTAAATTAACATTGTAAAGGCCGAGAAGTCATCAAAAGCTTGGACAGCAACACACAGGTTTCTCTTGTGGAGCCAGGTACTTATGGCAGAGTCTCCCCATCTCATAGATGCTTGGATACATCTCCAGAGGAGGTACAGGCCTGTTCCCCAGAGGTGACCAAGAATCTACGGCGGAGTGTGTATAATAGCTTTATGGGACAAAGTCAAGACCCCCTACTACTAGCTCTTCCTGCAAAGCCCTGATCCTGTCTTCTTCTCTGAAAAGGTCTCACACATCAGTGTAGGACTGCAAAGAAGTACTGGTTTCTAGGGACTGCTGAAAGAGGATACGGATCATGATGGCCACATACAAGTCATGAATTGTATTTGTCTGTGGGTGCCAGTTGCCTTCCCTCCGGGGGGGGGGGCACAGATTTAAATGAGATTCAGTAGGAATAGTGCTCACTAACAAAGTCAGCCCTGCTGAGGGGTCTCAGGGAGTGAGATCTCTCTGTTTCTCTTTCCAAGACAAAAGTCACTGGGATGAAGCCAGGGTCAGGTCTCTCTCTTTCACTTCTATAATCAAAGCTCCCTGGCTGAATCCTTGTTTTCACGGAGCTATCAAATGGGGTTGACAAACCCTGATGCTTTAGATCTCTTCTACTTTTACACTGAGAGTTTAAGTTTCATGGCTCATTCCTCAAATGGTAAGCAGGGCTTGAGACACAATGGACTGAGCCATAGCCTGAGTCACAGTTGGGAGGAACTGGGGCAGGACAACAAATAGTATCATCTACTTCTATGGGCCATCCATTTGCTCTAATGCAATTCTGTGTGTATGTGTGTGTGTGTGTGTGTGTGTGTGTGTGTGTAGGTGCATAGGGTTTGTTTTGCTTATGTCTCTGTGTGCATGTATACATGTGCGTGTGTACATATATCTAGGAATATGCATGTGTGTGTGTGTCTGTGTATGTAGGTGTATGTGTATGTATGCACATGAGTACCTTTGTGTTTGTATACATGTACAGATGCATCCATGTGTGTCTATGTGTGTTTATATGTATAAGTGCATGTGTGCATATGACTGCATGAAAATGTCATAAATCAACCAAGGTATTGTTTCTCAAGAGCTGCCCACACTGTTTTATGATATGTAGTCTATCACTGGGACTCTGCAATCACTGATTAGCCTAAGCTGGCTGGCCAGGGATCCATCAGTCTCCATTTTCCCAGTGCTGGGATCACAAGACACCCCACCACACCTATTCTCTCTCTCTCTCTCTCTCTCTCTCTCTCTCTCTCTCTCTCTCTCTCTCTCTCTCTCTCTCTCTCTCCCTCCCTCTCTCCCTCCCTCTTCCCTCCCTCTCCCTTCTTCTCTACCTCCCTCTGTGTCTCCCTCTCCCTCCCTCCTTCTCCCTCCCTCCCTCTCCCTTCCTTCTTTTTAAGCCAGGATTGTGGAGAGTAAACTCAGGTCTTCCTGAAAGCACTTTGCTGACTGAACTTGTATTAGGCCAGCCCTACTCAGGATTCTGAGGCTTTTACCAGAGGGAAAAATGTATTGGTTGTATTAACCACAAGTAAGGTAGATTGGTGGGTAGTGATGTCCCCATCCTTGTATTTCATACCCATGCCCGCTTCAGCTGGGTCTCCTTGTGACACTAATGAGTTCTTGTTTCTTGGCACAGGATTGCCCCAGTCCTTTCAGCCCATAAATCTTTCTTTCCCACTCTCCATCTATCCAAAGCCAGCCTTGACTCCATTCCACTAAACTCTTTGAACATGTGATTAACTTCACTCACGTGGTCCTGATTTCTTGGCTTCTGTGGCTAATTATCTTTTTATGTGTAGCTGTCTTGCCTGGTTTGGCCATGAAAGGTTGAGATAAAGAGTGGAAAGTAAAAACTGGGCAGAATGGGAAGAAGATGGAGAAAGAGCCAAGGCTTACTCTGAAGCAGGCTAAGGGAGGACTGGAAGCTCATTTGCAGACTGGCTTAGGGGTCAGAGAAGTAGGCAAGCAGCAACATGGACAGGACAGCCTCCTGCACATGGCTCTTACACTCAGTGTACCCATCAACTTCGTACCACAGACATCCTACTCACCTTATCCAGCTGCAGCATTGTGTGGGAAAATAGAAGGAACTGGAGATTATATCAGCAAGCCATCAACAGGAGCGTGAGGCAGAGAAGGAGTCTAGATGAATATAGCCTAAGTTCAGAAGTAGCCTCTGTCCAAAAGTCTATAGCACTTGAAAATCTCTATCTAGACAAAACTCAGACTCCTTAACCAGACTCCCAGGATCTCTGAGAGCAGCCCTCTTTATTCCCCGCAACATTACTCACTCTCTAAAACCAGTTACACAGGCTTCTCTCCACTCCTGAGGTAGACCATGTTCATGGACCCTTGTCCTCACCTTCTTTACCAGAGCTACTACTTCCCCACAGCTATTAACACATCTCTGTAAGTCCCATCTGCCTTCCCTGGACACCCTAATTTTAGTTAAATGACTTTTCTATGAATATTGCTTGTACTTCTTCTTAGATAGCAGGTGTGATAACTCTGAGAGCTGAGAGAGAGAGAGAGAGAGAAACAGAGAGACAGAGAGAGACAGACAGAGACAGAGAGACAGAGAGAGGGACAGAGACAGACACAGAGACACAGAGACAGATACACACAGAGAAAAGAGAGCCTATGTACAGTTTAAAGATACACTATATAAATGTTGGCATACCTCCCCTCTTTAGAAACAATGCTTTCTTTTGATATCTCTTAGAAAATTACCTGAAGGTAACCCATTATCCTGAAGTTGGGTAGTAATTTCCTTACCATCACCCTACCCCACACAGTGCTGTTTTTGAACACTATATAAACAACTACCACATATGCCTCTTGCTTCTTGTTTCATTTATTTCCCTCACCCCAGCATTCCATTCTATAAATACACACTGATTTACTTATGCATTCTCCCCTGATGGTTGGCAGGCTCGTTTCCAGTGTTATGAATAGTTCCTGGGAACATTCTTGTACACATCTCCTGGGGCCCAAGAGTGGGCCTAGGTACAAGTTAGATGTACAGTCAACTTTCCCAAGGAGGGGAGGGACTGCTTCATAGTGTCTCCCAGGTGGCTCCCTCCCAACAGCAAAATGCATCACATCTGTGCCAACTCTTTCATTTAAAGCTTTACTTTATTTTATCTTATTTTTAAGTG
The DNA here is from genome assembly GCF_978045245.1 of Mus caroli. NCBI lineage: Eukaryota > Metazoa > Chordata > Mammalia > Rodentia > Muridae > Mus > Mus caroli. Next base: position 34,432,473 of record NW_028227263.1, on the reverse strand, counting down.
TGTGTCACATATGTCTTTGAATGAGTATGTGTGTGTGTGTGACTGTGTGTAGATACCTTGTGTGTGAGTGTGTGTGTGTGTGAGAGAGAGAGACACTGTGTCGATACACAGTGTGTGTGTGTGTTTGTGTGTGTAACTGTGTTTAAATACCTTGTCTCTCTGTGACTGTGTGACTGTGTGTAGATCCCTTCTCTCTCTCTCTCTCTCTCTCTCTCTCTCTCTCTCTCTCTCTCTCTCTCTCTCTCTCTCTCTCTCTGTGTGTGTGTGTGTGTGTGTGTGTGTGACTGTGTCTAGATACCTTTCCTGTGTGTGTGACTGTGTGTAGATCCCATGCCTCTGTGTGTGTGAGGGAGTATAGGTGCCTTGGCTATGAAGGTCGTAAGAGGGCATTGGGTTACAGGTGCCAGGTGGTTGTGCATCTTACATGGGTGCTAGGAAACAAACTCCCATCTTGAGTGTTTAAATCCCTTAACTATTGAGCCTTCTATCCAGCCCCCTTGTCAAATGTTGACATTAGTGATATGGCATACAATTCTCTCCACAGTTTTCACTTGGAGCCTCACCTGATTATTCATGAGATGGTAGGTTTTGTTTGTTTAGTGTTCTTTCCTGTTACCAACCTACTACAGCAAACACTAGGAGAAGGGGCACCTCTGCCTTACTCTAAGGCCATTCAAATCCAGGCATGTGAGAGATACTCAATATTTGCTGTATGAATGAAGAATCAATGTTAGGCTTGTTCTGACTTACTCTGTGAGCTTCACTGCCACTCCCCTAGGCTCCTGGGAGTAGATAGGGAGTTTAAAGGAACAGTTGTAAGATCTGGCCACGCTTACCCTTCCATTAGACCTTACAGAAGAACACTCCCTGGGGACCCAGTTTTTCAAGCCTCCTTCCAGCAATAAATAGTCCCAAAGGTTTGCCTGCTCCTTGGAAACACAATGCAGCTTCTTGGATGGTGCCCTAGAAGGAGCTGAACATTTGACTCAGTCCCAGGTGACACTCAAAGCAGTTTCCCATCAAAAAGGTCTCCTTCTGAACCATTGCAAAGCAGTAAGGTCCACCAGGTCCAACTACAAGGAGAGATGAGCTAGGCTGAAATGCTGGGCTGTTTTGCAGGGGTTTGGGCTGTGCAGAAATAGTTGCTGCCCACTTGCAGGAAAACCCCGGAGCCAGTTTGGGACACCAGAAGAGGCACAACTGGCTGATAATGGGCAGAGGATCCCTCAAGTCTCCTATTGAAAAGGAAGGCAACAGACTTGGGCACATGGGGTAGGGTATTCTCAAGGATATGACAGAGGCATCTGTTGCTCTTTGGAGGGATTATGAGCAGCTCAGATCAATAATCTGAGAGAAGAAATGCCCATTGCTGCTTCCTGGGCAAGGCAAGAGAGTATTCATGACCATCTTCTATCAGCCAACCTATCCATCACAAATTTAAGCTAAAGTAACCTTAAAGTTCAAAGACAGTGAACTCCCAAATGAAGCAACCAGAATCCCTAAGTCACTCCCAGAAGAAAGGCTACCCATTGAGTCTCCCATCCCTTAGGGAGCTGTACTGTGAGCAGACAATGAGCTCCTGGTGGCATCTCTGAGGTTGAGCTCTGATGTTGGAATCTCTGATTTTGCCTTTATATAAAGAAATGCATGGCTGTATGGCACCAACAGATCTAAACTCATTCTGGCTTTGTAGAAGAAAGTCCTTTGGGAACAAGTAGACATCCCAACTCCTGGAGACGAGTCCATTCAGAGGCAGCCCCCACCAGAGGCCAAGAATATAGGTAATAATTAGACATAATATCTGATGCTCTAGGTAGCTGCATGACAGGAAGAGTATGGAGATCCTTCAAAGGAGGCTACTAACCAGAGTCTAGATAAGGGTTAGAATCAGATTAGAAACCCAAATGAAAACCCAGCAAGATGGAAGAGGAGTAGCCTGTGGCTTGGAGGCCATGCACAGCCTTACATTCCTCAGAAAGCCACAGTAGTGTGGTATCACAGTGATCTAATTGATAAGAGCAGGCCTCTAGCCACTGCTGTAGCCCCTGGCCAGGAGATACAGGTGTTAGCTGGGGCTAATGCTCAGAGAATCCTGCAGCAAGAGCCTGGGAAGGGACTAGACCAAGTTCAGACATTTCTATAGCTCAAAGCTCTAGAAGCGATCTCA
>NW_028227263.1:34385306-34422806 GCF_978045245.1 Mus caroli | reverse complement strand
TTATGATAATGAGATAATAAAGTATAATGATGAATTAACTTTGGGGGCCAAGATAAACATGTTGAACGATCTAACAGTTTTGGGATAATAAATTCTAGCTTGCCTATGGTATTTGTGTGTTTGCACTAAAAGGGATTATTGTAAGGGAAAGATTCTGAAAATATTGAAAAAAGACACGGACTTTGTTATTTAGTGGATATTTAATAGACTATCTTCCCACTGGAACTAAGAACATTTTTTTTTGAGATAGGGTCTTGTACAGCACAGGCTGGCCTTGTACTTGCTATGTAGCCAAGGATGACCTTAAACTTCTTAAATTCTCCCACCCCTACCTCCTAAGTACTGGGATTACAGGTGTTGTTGCTGGTTTATATGTGGTGATGTGGATGGAACTCAGAGTTTTCCTTGTATATCTAGGTAGACACTCTACCAACTAAGCCATGCCCCCACCCACAGGGGTGACTGACAGCTGCTAATAACGTCATTGTGACATTTACAATAATATCATGGATAAATACTCTATTTATTCTACTCTATTTTGTTTCTTTCCTCTTGTATGCCTGTTGAATATGCATTTTCCTCCAGTATGGGCAGGTGGGTACTAGGTTCTCCATAGCTGAGATAGAAGGCTTACAAGGGGGTGAAATCTTGTAGACAGGACAGTAGAAGACTGCACGAGATAGAATGGTCACGGTCTGTGGTGGAGAGAGTCCCCAAGTACAAATGCTAGCCTTATTAAGTTGTTAAAGGCTATGTGGATGGAGGACTTTGGATGATCCCATGTGCCCCCAAAGGCCAAAATGTGCAGCCAATTAGCTAAAATTATTCCCATTCTAGATGATGCTTGGATCCAGAAGCATGCAGAGAAAGAGACTTACATCCTAGCCAGACCCCATGAAGAGGCTAAGAAACAGCAGATAAAAGCTGCAAAGCTCAAAGTAAGCAAGAAAGAATGAAGACAGTGATTCAGTCTTAGGGGCAGGTAAGTGCTCCAGTCTGGGGTGGAGGGTGAAAATACTATTTAAGAGTCATCAGAGTTCAAGAGATGGCTCAGTGTTTAGAAACACTGACAGCTCTTCCAGAGGTCCTGAGCTCAGTTCCCAGCAAGGACATGGTGGCTCATAACCGTCTATAATGGGATCTGATGCCCTCTTCTGGTATGTCTGAAAACAGCGACAGTGTACTCATATAAATGGACAAAATTTTTAAAAACAAGGGTCATCAGAGTAGGAGGTCATTGTCTAGAGGACCAAATGATAAAGAATTTTCCAAGACAGAAGCTCCCATGAGAAACCCCAGTGAGAAGTCTTGGTGTGTAGGCAGGAGTTCATGATTTGTATATATCCCATGGCTGCCCAACAAACTCTCCTGCATGTGGTAATGCCAAATGACTCAATCTAGCCAAGATTCACCATGGTAAAAGCATGGCAGTGAGCGGTTCCCTTTCTTCTGGCTGCCAGATCTAGACACCAGGAGTACAGTAATGGTTGTGGGCATTCTCCCTCTGCCCTGCCACAGGAAGGTGGGATCGTATTAAAGAGTTCAATAGCAAGAACTAATTGCAGGCAAGGCTTCTCATATTTCTCCCTGGCAACTCCATACAGCTCATGAATTCAATTTAAGAAGAGTGTGCGTCTTTTTCTTTATTGAATCAGAACAAAATACAATTGAGAATTTTCTTCTACGAATCAGGACTGTTAAGATCTTCAACAATTGTGCTATAAAATCAGACTTTCTCTAGATGCTTAACTACAGAAAAAATAGGTGCAGCCTGCTTTACTAGTGGGCACTTACTGTGTTTCTCTACTCTATATGTCTGTACGGTTAGGATGTTTTATTCCTTGAGAACTTGTCAGCATGTAATGGTAAAACAACCTAGTCCTAGATTTTTTTTGTGAGAATATTTTAAACTATAAGTTCAATTTCTTTCATGATCATGGGCCAGGTTTTATTTTTTTCCTGTGTCAGTTTTAATAACAACATCATTTCACAAATTTGTGTTTTTGTTGACACTTTCAAATTATAGCATAAACCTGTTTGTTATACGTTCTTAATTATAGATACCCATATCAATGAAACTTTTCTTATTCCTAACATTTATTTATCTCTGCACCTTGTCTCTTCTCCTGTTAAAGTTCTGCAATTTGATTATTTTATCAAATAAATAAGTTTTGGCTTGATAAATCTTTTTTATTGTATTCATACACATACACATGTTTATGTGTATATATGTATGTGTACCTGCTGCTTTGTTATTTTTTGTTCTTATCTTTATAATTTCTTCTTTAGTTTAAACAAAATAGGAACTTTATTAGGTGGGTATGCTTGAAAGATCCCAACAACTGTAATGGGCCATCAACTACAACCACATCTCTCTAAATGACAGAACATGCTGTAATCACAAATTCTAATTCTGGGCTCTGCACCATCATGAAGTTAGTCCTGCCTGTATCCTACACGAGGGAGTAGAATGTGAGTCAGTTTCTGCTTGGTTTTTGGTATCTGTAGTCCATGATGTTGGCAGACATTCATGAACTTGGTCAGTACTTTCTGAAATGATTCAAAAGCTAAAAGATCACCCACATCTGAACGCACAAATTAATTTTGCTCTTTCAAGATGGGTCAAAGTGTAACCACAAAATTCCACTTCTGGGTTCTTTCTGATGACAAACCACAGATAATTCCCTAGAGTGTGGTCCTTGTCATGCAATACAGCTGTCAGTGTCTATCTATTCAGCTTCCTGGACCGTTTTCAGGGCTGTCTCTCTCTCTCCTACAGCTATTGAGGTCTTCAATCCTAATGTTTTCTCTCCAGGTCTTGGTAAACTTCCACCATGGGAACAGCTTTGGGATATTGTAAACCGTGCAAGCAAAGCGGCCTCTTCAGTATCTTCTACTATTTTTATTCTAATGTTCTCTGAGCTCCTGAGACGCTAGTAATGCTCAGCTCTTATTTCTAATGGAGGAATGGGATATCAGACAGTTTCTCTTCCGCTCAACTTGAGCTGCATTCACACAACATAGGCACCGTACATATTTATAATGACTTCGGTTCAAGGTCTTTTCTAATTTCGGACACAATTTCTTCTTTGAAATATGGATTTTTAGAAGCATGTCTCACAATTCCAAAAATGATGGTTTTGTCTGTAACTTTTGGCCATGGGTTTCTAGCAATTCCATTTAGCCATGAGAGCATGTTCTGTGGGAGAAGAAGCCATGATGTTTGCTGTGTGTTTGTTGTCCTATGCCCCAGAATGTGCTCAACATCCGTGATCATTCAATTGGTTCTGGGAGAAAATATCATTCATCGACTTTTATATGCTTTACAGAGGCAACCCACTAACTGTGTGCATCTGCCAATGACTTTGGGGAAACGTGATAAAGCCTTCTGCTATGCTGTCAGGCTTGCTGATGTCTCATTGTTCTTTGCTGGCTTTTTTCCCCTAATAAAAACCTTATTTGATGTGTCTGGTTATTTTGTCTCTGTGTATGTCGGTATATCTCATGCATGTGTGATGCTCACAGGGGCCACTGGATCTCCTGGGACTGGAGTTACAGACAATTGTAAGTCACCATGTGGGTGCTGGGAATCAAACCTGGGTCCTCTAGTAGAACAGCCAGTCCTCTTAGCTGCTGAGCCATCTCTCTAGACTCTGTAGAGTTTTTTTCTTTATACAAATTTACATTGTTTCACTAGTAATGTTCAAACTGACAACTATAGATTCTAGATTAATTTCACATTTATCATTTCTAGACCTTTTTATTATAATACTTCTTTTTTAGAAGTTATTACAATAGCTTTCCTTAGGTTAGCATCTGCCCAGTATGATTTTTTCTATCTTTTTAGATTTTTATCATGTCTGTATATCATTTCAGGTTATGTTTCTTGTAAATAGCCCATTGCTAAGTAAACTTTTAAGCTAGTCTAAAACTATTCATTTTTGACTTAGTGCATGTAAATTGACTGGTATAAGTAGGCCTGTGTTGCCTCTTTGCACAAGCTGTTGTATCCATCTATTTCTGCCTTGCTTATAGAATATTCATATTTTATTTTCCATCAACTGATTTTGAATTCATGTTTCTTCATTCTGTGTTTTTCATGTAATCCCTAGAAAATTTAATTTGTTTACTTAAGTTACCTATTTTAAACTCAACCAGTAACCTTTCTATGAATAACAAAATAGACATTTACAACCATCCCCATCACCCCTCCTCGTGTATATGCTCTCTTTAGCATGCCCAGGGTTTCTACAGCCCAGTAAGCAGTGTTTTGTTCCATGCCATATTTTATTAGACTAATCTATTTACCATCATTGAGGTAATTATTCTTTAATCTCACATTTCCTTTGGGGATCATTTTTCCCCAAGCATAAATACTTTTTAACTTATTTAATAAAGATCTTACATGAGAAAATTAGTGTTTGTGTGTGCATGTGCATGAGTGCATGCATGTGCATGCGTGTATTGTATCCTCTTTTGAGTGGGGTTATTTTGGGTACACAAAGATACTCGGACAAGTATTTACTCATCATATAGAAAAGAGTATCCCATAGTGTCTTGGCTTTCTCCATTGCAGTGAGAAGTCGGCTGTTCTAATCATTTAATCATTGGTTTCTCTTTCTCTTACTGGGGTAAGTTCTTATCCTTGTCTTTTAGTTTCACTATACAAACATACAAACATACAAACATACATACATACATACATAATGCATATCTTCATTCTTATCTGATTTTGAACAAGTTGAATTGGTATGTTAGTTGGGAAAAATTCAAGACATTATTTGCTAAAACAATTGCTTTTGCCCATTCCTCTCCTTTTACTATCTCCACTTGGAACTATAAGATAGATGGTATACTCTCTCTAGTCTACCCAATCTTCCCCCATATCCTTTTATTTTTCTTTCTGGGCTGACTTTGAATGATTTCTTTAGATACACTGTCTAGTTTGTTGGTTTTATTATCTTAATAATGTTCATATATTTGTTCGACCCAACCACTTAGCTTCATTTTATATTTTCCACATTTGAAAATTTGTCCCAGTAAAACTAAATGTTATAGTTTGGATGTAAAATGTCCCCAAAGGCTCATATACTGATGTATTGATGAGAATGCTGATAAGGGCACTAAACCCCAGTAGATGAATTCATGGCTGAGTTCGTAGCTAAAGTGGGCTAGGAGGAGGAGGTAGGGACTTGGAGGATGTGGGTCACGGAAGCTATGCCTTTGAAAGTATATCTTGTCCATTGCCCCTTAGTCCTTCTCCCCTTCTCTAGGTCCTGGACACTGGGAGTTAAGAAGCTTTGATGGCTGCTATCAACTGTCAGCTTAACAGACTCTAGAATCACCAAAGAGACACGCCCCTGGGCAAGTCTATGAAGGAGTATCTAGATTAGGTTAACTGGGGTGAGAAGATGCACTCTCCAGGCAGACAGCATCATTCCATGGTCTGGGGTCCTGGACAGCATAAAAATGAAAGCAGGCTGAGCACCAGCAGCCATCTTTCTCTGCTTCTTGACTGTGCATGCAATGTTCCCAGGTGCGGCAAGCTCCTGCTGCTATGACTTTCTTCATGATCTAATGCACCCCATGCATCCATTTGCTGAAATAAATCCCTCCTCCTTTATGTTGCTTCTTGTCACAGCAACAAAAATATTCAGTGGCATGATGTTGTGCCACATGCCAGGACCAGGACCAATGGAGTCAAGTAACTGAAACCATGAGCCAATATGGAATCTCTCCTCCTTTATGTTGTTTTTCTCAGAAATTCTGTTGCCATGACAAAAACTAAATGAATGATTTGAAAAGTCTTCTCATTCATACTTTAATATCTTCTGACTAAAATATGAATTCTTAGGGGCCAGAGGAATGGTTCAGTGCACTTTGTTACACAAGTATGATGACCCAAGTGCAGATCTCAGCATCCGCACAAAAAGCTGGGTTGGCCACACATGCATCTGTAACCTAAGAGCTGTTGGTGGGAAGCACAGAGACAGGAGGATCACTGGGACTTGTTGGTCACCAGTCTAGCTGCAGAGGTACTCTGTCTCAAGAGAATAAGAAGAAGAGCAACAGAGAAGCGCATCTGACATCCTCCATGTGTGGGCACCGGTGCAGACACACCACATAAATATGTGACATTCTCTCTCTCTCTCTCTCTCTCTCTCTCTCTCTCTCTCTCTCTCTCTCTCTCTCTCTCTCCCTCTCTCCCTCTCTCCCTCTCTCTCTCTCCTCTCTCTCTCTCTCTCACACACACACACATACACACAAACACACAAATACACACACATATACACACAAATACACACACACATATACACACAAACACACACATATGCACACAATAAATAGATTATTATACAACATATTTTCTATCCTGTATCTGATTCAATGCTCTGAAGACTCTTTAGATATAATTTGTCTATTGATTTTGCAGTATCTCATCTTTATGCATGCCTTTTCTCTTATTCTATGATGTTTTAAAAGCTGTCACTTCATGTTTCATGGACCTCTAGCTGTGTGATTTTTTTAACCTGATTTAAATGGCTTGTTTTCCAGAGATGAGTTATTCTTTATATTGAGAAAATAAGTCTTTAAGACCCCAGCTCCATTGGGGGCAAAGCAAGCCCATTGCACAAGGCTGAGAGGAAGGAAGTTTAAATGTGACCAGCTTTCCCAGATAATGCTCTGATCTGAAGTTTTGGTCTCTCAGTTTTCTTGGCTTTCTAACAGACCACTATCGGAGATTGCTAAACTGACAAAAATGAACATACAGTTCTGGGTGCCGGAAGCCCCAGTGGAACAGTGCTGCTCAAGGGGCACTCTCCTCCAGAGCCTCTAGAGAAGGCTCTTTCCTGTCTTACCTCTCCCAGCCTCAAGTATTCCTTGGCTTGTGGTATCACAACTCCAACCTCTGCCTCTAGTTCTACATGGCTGTACTCTTTCACATTCATCTTTGTCCAGACTTCCCTCTTATAAAGACACCAGTCACATTAGATTAGTTAGTACATATGCTGGCCCAGTGTGGCTTCCTTATACCCCGATTATACCGGACAAGACTATTTCAACATAAACTCACATTCCCAGGTAAAGAATTAGGATTTCTGGACGTTTTGAGGGGTGGGGGAGCGACTCAATTGAGCCAATAACAGTTTCTAACTTTTTTTTAATGTCCTTGCCAGGTCTGGAATACATTCTTATGACTAAGAAGTCTCTGAGCTATGAAGTATACAAATTTTCAGCCTTCTGTTTATGTCAGCTCTTATTTCTTACTTCCTACTCCAGCAAGTCTCACTTTTTCCTCATTGTCATGCAGATTCTAAAGTCAGGGGTGGGAGCTTACTAGAATTGAGTGTAAAATGAGATTATCAAGGCCTTAAAGGGAGACTCAACAGGCAAAGCTGAGTCTAAAGGAGAAAGAAAGCACAAACATTGTGATGTTTCTTGGGGGAGGAGTCTCAAAGGACTTGGGTCCTGGGCTTGATCACTGTGATACATGTATTGAGCCATAAAGTCCTGGACTTGAGTCTTTTCTGTGTTTTACAAATTGCATGACCTTGGAATCTATACAAGTTCATAATTTCAGTTTCTTCAATTGATAAAGGGGAGATACCATAAAAGGTCTATTTTAGAGTGATCTATGGTTGGATGGCATTAAAAAAATGCCTCAGGGTTGGGAAGAGGAAAGTGGTAAAGTGCTTACGGAGCAGGTGTAAAGACCAGAGTTCAAACACCAAGGCCAACGTGAATGCTGCTGTGGTGGGCTGCCTGTAACGCTACCCTCAGAAGGTTGAGACTAGATCCCCAGAGTAAGCCGGCTGGCAAGCCTAGCTAAATGTGAGTGCTGGGTTTGATTGAGAGACCCTAACTCAGTGCACACAGTGGAAGAGAGATTAAGGATGATTCCAGACATCAACCTAGTGGGGCTGCCATGCCACATGTAGAAACACAGATGTGTATGCACACCAACACACATACAAACATAAACGCATGCACATCCCACACACATATGCACAGGGAACATGAGAGGAAATGACTAGCAAGACCCCAGATACACATCAGCTAGTCAATATGTGCAAAGTATTCTATTTGCCTACTCCAAACCAGATGAGGGCTTTGTACGAGTTGCTGCTGCATAAAGGAGATGTGATAAGTGATGGCTTTCGGTTTGACGCACAATCCTGAGGGGTAATTAGACATATTATTTTCTCAGGCAGGAGACTGAGGCACTGAGACATTCGCTTGAAAAACGCAGAAGAAAAATAGGTAGCGGTAACCACAGAGGAAGACAGAAAATGGTCAGCGACCCTGCACCCCCTCAAGGAAGAACCAAAATACAAATGAACTGTCCCTCCCTGTGCACTTAGTTCTACCAGCTTAGAGAGGCTGTGCCCTGTTTTAAAAGCCGCCTTTTCCTTTGCCATCAATGATGCTTCATCTCTGTCCAGTGGGAGGCGAGAGATCGAAAACAAAGGCTGGCAATATTTTATACTGTATTTGAAACCCTGAACACGAAACTACCCGGAGATATTTTAACACATATCTGAGAGCCTCACCCAGGCCCACACTCCAAAATAGCTTTATAATTTAAGGAAGGAGAGCCAGACATCACCACCACCGTGTGATTGACTCACACATATGTTGGAAGCAGAGTTCACAAATCTAATTCCTTTCCCCATTTCTGGACATTTTTACCCAGAGAACACAAGTGACCGGAGGCGGTGCTGCCCGCTCGGCCGATTCCTGACAGCTGCTTCTGGTGAAACAGATTGTGTTTGGGGGCAAGCATTTATCCAGGAGCAGTGCTGAAATGAGATGGCGAGGAAGCCGGCGGGTAGTGAATAAATGACCAGCGGAGGGAGAGCTGGAGAAATGAGGGTGATTATGCAGGCGCTGTCCTCTATGAATACATTAGCTTCCCATCAGCCTGTGCATTCCCACTGCCTCCAAAGCAATTGCTTGGAGTGCCAGTGAATACAGGTGTCTGAGGTGTTTTCCAAACTCAGCCTCAGACAGGCTGTTCCTTCAGCCAGTTTGAAAAGCCTACTACGAAGACTGGGGATGAGCTGCGCCCTGGAGCAGTGTTAGGTCCTCGGGGTGTCATGGGATGTTCACTGTCTGGGTCTCCCTTGCACAGTTAAGGAGAGGGTTGTCCTGGGTTTGCTGCTTATTCTGAGGAGTGGGAAACAGAGGAGGGTAATGATGAGAGGATGGTAGGTTCTTGAGTGGGAACTGAAGACCTGGGCTGGACCTGAAGACACCAGATGCATGTACCGTGGCAAAGGTGCAGTTGGGTGGACCGGGTTTTGGAGGAGGTCTACATAAGGTATGAATGGCTGGTCGTGAAACAGAAAATCTGTCAAGAATAAGACACCAGGTGACACAAGGTCCCTCTAAAAGGCTGACAACCCTGTGGAATGTGGGTGATAGGTTATTAGAAACAGTTGGTACCATAATGGGGATTCACCAAGGCTGACAGGGTGCTTCCTGGACACGGGCAATCCTTCATTAGAGCCACCACTGTGTTTCTATCAAATACCAGGTACCTAACTCACCTTCCTGGCTCAGAAGAGGGATCATTCTAAGCTTCTCTGCCACAGGCCAAGAGATAAAAGCCAGGAAATGTTCTTCAGGGGTAAGAAAGAAAATGCCACTTCTTACAGAGATGCAGTATTGGTTGATAAACCATAGAGAACCCTCAGTATCAGGGGCCAGGATGGCCTGTGAGTCTGGCTAGCACGAGGTGGGGTCAGAAAGCAGCATGAAGTGAATTTGGCTGTGTTCCGCTATTTATACTCCAGGGGTTTATTTATTTCTTCCTAGACCCCTTTAACCATCTTTGGAAATGTTCTATGGACCACAGTGGAGTAGACTGCCATAGGGAGGTGACTCTGGTGATCTTTCTCGTCCAGCTTCCCTCTGGTGTCTTCTGTTGCTTACCCTCAGAGATTTGTTCAGTCTAAACAGAAGTGCTAAACCGGGAGTCTGATTCTCTAGGCAAGCAAACTCTGAGGGCTTCTATTTCCTGAAAATTCAAGAGGTGCTGCTCTGAGTCTCCCTGGCTCCACCTGTGCACATACACCAGGGCTTGGAACTAGATATTCAGTGTGTGAGTGTCAACTCTTAGCTCCCTTTGTATTGTGAACTAAGGGCTCATCAACACTACACCCTAGACTTATTCACTTACCATCCTGGGAGCTGAGCTCAGCCCTGTGTGAGAAATCTCACTCACCCTGATCCCAAGCTCCACATTCTCCCCTCCATAGACCTCCATGCCTTCGTCCAGCAAGCCAATCTCCTCGAAGTACTGCCGGTCCACAATGAAACAGCCAATGAGGGCGGGGCTCCTGCAGGGTGGGAGAGATGGCCAGCTGTGAGCAGAGGCTGGTCTGAGAGTCATCTGAGGAGAAAGAGCTTCCCATCCCAAGGTTCCCACCTCTGCTGCCAGACCCCGTGGGGCCTTGTTTTCTTGGTATCCTCCTAGGTTCATCTTCATTTAGCCACCCCAAGGAAGTTGTTTGAGACAGTGGGAAGACAGCTCTTGTTCTAGGACCAGCCATTGCTCCCCACTATGCTTGCTGGTGCATTAGTAAGGGGAGGCAGTGCCATTCAGTCTGTTGGTGTAGATTGCTTCTTTGGATTTTGAGACACATGGGCAGACTGCTACAGTTTGAACTTTCCCATTATCCCCATTGAGGGCTCTACATGTCAACCTCTGTTCACTTAGATTAGTGACAACCAGGTTGTTGAAGGCTTTGAATAGCATAGAAAAAGAATGCATAGATTTCATCTATAGGTAAAGGCTTGTCTGTGGCAAACTTCAAGCAGACGAGTGTAATGGGTATGTTTTGTTTTGTTTTGTTTTGTTTTGTTTTGTTTTGTTTTGTTTTTGAGTTCTTGGGCAAGCTGGGATCTAGCTCAGTGAGTGGAAATGCTGTCAAGCATACCTCAGACACTGCCTGGGTTTTGTGCCCACCGTTGTATAATCTAGGCATGGCAGCGTATTTCTCCCATCCCAGCACTCAGAGGTGGGAGGATCATAAGTTCAGAATCATTATTAGCTACATAGAGAATTCCATGTCAGCTTGGATAACATGAGGGGACACTAGGAGGAGGTGGGAGGCATGAGGAACCCACCTGTCTCCAGGAAAGGTGGTAAGGACACAGAGGAATCTGGAAAGAGATGTAGTGAATGGGGCAAAGACCATGGCTGATTGGGTGTTACAGGTGCCAATGATTCTGGTTCAGAGGCTCAGAGAGGCTGGGGAATTTTCTCAAGACACACAGTCAGAGCATAGCCATTCCCATATGCTCTCTTATGTCTGGGCTTGGTGTTCTCCATTAAAGGAGGGTGTCAGTCTACTCTAAGAACACGCATGTGATACCCCTATAATCTGTGGAAGTAAAATCATTTAGAATACAGTCTAGTGTCTGTGTACCTGAGCATCCTCCTGCATCAGCACTCCCAAGAAAACAGCCCCTTCTGCACCTGGGTGTGTTTCTAGTTCCAATTAGATGGGTTCATTTGCATGTAACTGACAGTTTTCTCACCCCTAAGGGTTGCTCAGTTTCTCTCTCTCTCTCCTTCACCAAATCCTCCAGCCTAGCCTGATAGCATGGAAGGCTAAGGACAACAGATGACAAATAATGCAGATGCAGAGCCCACTGTTCCTGCTTACTCCCCTAATGGTAGCAGTTCTCTGTGAAGCCCTTCACTGAGGAGCTAGGAAGTCCTGCTCATATCTGCTAATGCTCACACCCCCTAATACTGTAGTACAGTTCTAATCTGAAACCCTGGCTGACCTCAGCCCTGGGCATCTGTCACTGGAATTGTTTTCCAGTGCCAAACTCTATGTAGCTAAGTGGTAGAGTACTTGACTAGCAAGCAGAAAGCCCTGGGTTTGATCCCAGCACCATAAGGAAAAGGAGCTTTTTGAAAGCATTTTCCCCAACATGCCTCACAGCCTGCATTGTTGAATTGTGCTGGCCCTCCATCAACAAGGCCTCTGACCCAGAAATGTTGATACTTGATACCTACAGCATCAGTTTTGTGGCAACATCCTATGGAGTGAGGTAAAGAGCTCAAAGGCTCTGGATCTGACCAACTCTTGAAGACCTCTTGTGCAGTGAAGGAACTCAGAGATGCACCTCTCTAAATAAAGATGATTTGAAAACATTGGCAAGCAGGGCTGGGTCTTCACCTTTTCTTCCAAACTTCTGAATACTGGATGTGTTGGGGCTCTTGGAACCACAGTCATAGAACATATGGGAAGGGGCCTTCCTCTCACTTCCAGACCCAGCCAGGGAGGGCACAAAATCCAGAGCAGTTGCTCAAGTGATTACAGACACCTCAGGGTGTCTGTGACTTAATAACTAGATGCTGTATTAGGTAGAATTAGGATAAACAGCTCCCCTCAATCCCCAAAAGGATTAGACACAGTTTATGAAAAACCTAAAATATGCCGAAAAATATAAATAACATCTAGGAAGATCTAAAGGTTACAATAGATTGGAGGTAGTTAGAAAGCAAGTGTAGGCTGAGGCTTTCTCTCATAGTTCTTAAAAAGGATTTATTTTTATTTGTGTGTGTGTGAGAGAGGCGGGGGAGGGAAAGGGAAAGGGAGATGGAGAGGGAGAGAGACACAGAGAGAAAGAGAGAGAGAGAGAGAGAGAGAGAGAGAGAGAGAGAGAGAGAGAGAGAGAGAGAGAGAGAGAGAGAAAATTTGCCAAATGAGTACAAGGTGCCTGTGGAGACCAGAAGAGGGCATCAGATCCCCTAGAGCTGGAGTTACAGGTGACAGTAGCTGCCCAACATGGGTGTTAGAAAACATGGGTCCTCTGCAAGAGAAACAAGTACTCTTAACCATAGAGCCATCTCTCTAGCCCTCCATCCCAGTTCTTCAAGTGAGCCCAGATGTTGGGTTCTGAGCTTCCTGTTGAACTAAATGAAAGGGAACATACGGATTCTTAGAAATGAAATTCACAGTTCTCAGGTAGAAATGAACCGATTGATTTCTTGGGTTTTTTTTTCTTGGATTAGTAGTAGATTTGAGAGAAACGTCTCATGTGGATTTTCTTGAGTGGGTCAGCCAGAGACCTTGGGGACGGATTGAATAACAATCTTAAAAATGGCATTTCACATCTCAACAGAGGCAAGTGCTGAGCTCTATGTACAGTAACGTGTGGACAAAACAGTAAAGCAGAGTTTCAGAATGAAGCTCTGCGGTGCTTACCGTGCACTTGTATAAAATCTGTCTCTACAGAGCTTGTCATCCTCTAGGGAGAACCCCAGAAATGATCCAAAAGCTTCCAGAATCTTATTTCTCTAGTCCACATTCCTGATACTAATTGTGGGGTGGTAGAGAATGTATGATCAGTGTGGTCTCCTCTAGCAAAGACCTAGAGTACAGCTCTGCTAAGTAAGACAGCCTGCTAGGTTCAGTAGAGAGCAGAATAGAGACAGCTAAGATCTGTACTATCTCCTGCAAGAACCCCCACAGCAGAGGGGCAAATTTCCCTCTGATGGCCTTGGGCAAACTGAAGCAGGAGTGAGCCACACAAGTTGTGAACTCCAATCAACAGTAACCGAGCTAGGGGTGATAACAAGTCAGAGTCTCGATGATCCTAGTAGAACCTGGCTCCACTGATTTGGCCTTCAGTAGGACCATTCTCCTGTCACAGTCTTGCTCTCATCATGTTAAACAGGGGTTGCACAATGAGTCAACACTAGGTTATCCTATGGATCTGATGGATCACATATATCTAAGGCCCCAACACACAACAGGCTCCCGACCAATTAATAGCACACAATTGTGTAGACAACTGTGGTGGTTTGGCTATGTTTTGAGTGTGTCCCGTTTAAAGGTTCCTGTGTTGGAAGATTGGCATTGAGAGGCAGGAGATCTCTAAGAGGTGGACCAGTGAAGGTGAATAGGTCCCAGGGCAGCCACACTCATATGAGATTAATGTAGGAATGAACTATGGAAATAAGCCCTGAAGGTATAGCCTTCATCTGCGGTTGCTTGTGCAAGACCTCCATCTAAGATCAAGCCAGGAAAAAGTTCACCATGAGTGGAGGAGGAGCTTATGAAGGTCCACCCACTGAGGAGCTATTGGCAATTGATGGTTGTTGGCCAGGGGGGAGTCAGTTTTAATGAGGGATGGAGCTCTTAATAGGGTTTTCCTCATTCGGCAGGTAGCCCTACACTCAAGTACACATTGCTAGTGCTGATTGGATTCAGTGTGTAAGAAAAGAAAGACATGAAGTTTGAATGAAGATTGTGTGTGGTGTCTGGGAGGAGATTGGGATGAGAGGTGGATCTGATGAAAAGACATACACGTGTATAAATTTCTCAAAGAATAAATGAAATGCATGACAATGAATAAATGTAGTTCTGAGGGGATCAGATTAATTCTTGATGCAGACATGTCAACCTTTCACATTGTGATATGATCAACTACAACCATATTGGGTATCAGTTATATCTGTCCTGGGATGCATGCATCCCAGGGTCACAGGTTAGAAACACCTGAAAGCAAGCCCATTTTATATACTTGGTCTGTCCACATGTGGCTCTTTTCCTTTCTGCTCTTGCCTGAGTACTACAGCCCTGAGTACTAGAACAAAGTAGATGACATCATCTACCTGGTTCTAATACACTAAAAGGCCTTCACCAGAGGCTGGCCCAGTAGGGTCATTCAGTCTCAGACCTTCAGCCTCTAATACAGTGAGTTAAATAAACATCATTCTTTATAAATTATCCATACCCTGGTATTTTGTTATAGCAACACAAGACAGACTGAGAAAGTCACAAAAGAAACCATGGGAGAGTTTTCTTCCATTCTATTTCCTATATGAAATTTTTCCTCCAGTAATAACATTTGTGATATTGATTCTTTGAATGAAATTTTCCATAATCTTTTTCTCTCCTGCAGCACAAAGTAAGACTGGGTTCTTATTCTCCCTGTGCTGTGGCCCCCTAAGTCACCTTCTGGTGCCATTTATCTGTTTAATGGTGGGAACTAGATGTCTTCCCAGTCATCAATACACAGAAATAAGGCTGGCAGGGCTGGGTACTGCAGGAGTCCTAAGGTATCAGAGGGAAGTCATTCAGGGGTCTAGGAAGACAGCATCAAAGGCAGAAAGAGGTGGGTGATTTTGAAATGCAGCTGGAGGACATTTGTGCCTGTGTTCTATAGGATAAAACCCAAACACCATCTAGGTACATCTGTCCCATGGTCAGGCTGTGGCCAGCTCACATCTCCCCATGTGGTCTCTCTCAGCCTCCCCTCTGACTGTAACTATCACATGTGTCACTCTCAACCCGGCCATCTTCTCACCCTTGAAATCAGCTCAAATGCTTCCTCTTCCCGGAAAAATTATTCATCTTATACTATGTTTCATCTGTGCTGAATTCCAGGCTTGGAGAGCTTGGAAATCAAATCTTACTCACTCTGAATCTCTGGCATTGAGCACAGTGCTTTATACCTAGCAGCTGTACACGTGAGATGAAGTAACTGGGCGGTAATAGATGCCCCAGCTGTCAAGGGTGCTTCCTGCTCTTCATAACAACCTGAGTTCAGTTCCCACTACTCATGTCAGCTGGCTCATAACAAACAACCTATGACTCTAGTTCTAGAGGATCTGATGCCCTCCTCCTCATGTACCTAAATACATGGCACACAAACACACACCCATGCATGCACACACACATATACACCCCTAAATAAAATTTAAAAATGAATCTTTTTTGTTGTTTAAATAAGTGCTTTTGGGACTTTGTCTGGAGTTGCTCCTGTGGTTCTTTGAAAAGGGACCAGGAGAGTTTGTGAGCAGAGTGTAAAGCTCACACTGTAACTCTTGTCTACCTCCCCCTCCCTGTGCTGCCACACTGGGCTCAGGCAGGGAGGGAAGTCCTTGCTTGAAGGCCTTGGCAGAGAGACCAAAGGGGAAGGTTGCCATACCTGATTGGGGCTGTGGAGTTCTCTAGCTTCCACCAGGCCTTGGGTGGGTTTAGGTAGCGGCACCACAGCTCCCAGTCAAAGCCTTGGGCGGCTAGCGGGTACTCTTCTATCTCAAAGTTGTCATATTTGATGTTATCAAAAGATGGTGAGATGATCCGTTTCCGGTTTTCCTTGATGCGGGTGAGGACTGGTTCCGCCCTGAGTGGGAAGGAGAAAGAGATCAATTACCACTACTGAGGTGGGCATATTCATCTCCCAGCAGCCAGAGGAAGGAGTCCCTACTCCCCAAAGATAAAGAAGAGAAGCAGTGTTCTGCATCCCCAGGAGTTGACATCCCCTAGGCTAAGGACTTCAAGATTGGCAAGAGGCCCAGTGGCTCCTTCAACACATCCAGAGCTGAAGTGAGAGATTCTCACCCAGGCCCGGTGAGATCTCTTTCTTTACCCACGTGACAAAAATCAATATTAAAAAGAAAAAGAATAAAGAACAAAAAGAAAGAAGGAACAGATTTGAATCTTTAGAGGAACTTCCAACCTGGGTTTTGACTTTGCTTGGACTGCTCTGGAGGAAGAGGCAGAAGGTGTGGGTAAAGGTATAGTCTCCTCTGCTTCAGAAGGGGTGGGGGAATCCAGCCTTTCTCCAGGGGCTGGAAGGCCCCTCTGGGTAGTGGGAGAATAATGTGTTTGCCAGCAGGAATGATAAGTTTCTCATTAATAATATATTCTGTTCATAATTGTTTATTCAAATCAGCTTGAAATAGTAAGTGTCCCTCTCCTCAGCTGGCCATAAATCCAGTGGAAATGCTTTTTAAATGGTCACAAATAGCACACAGGGACTTCAAAGATAAAATAATGACTGTGTTGAAGCCTTAGTTTGAGGCTATGATGCTGGCATCCCACCCGGGCTGCCTGTAGGCCTGGCCACTCCTTGCTGCCAGCATGCTCTTGCTGCCCTGCTCCCTCAGGCAGAGGCTGCACTCATGGAGCTAGGAAAGAGGTAGAGATGCTTAGGCTACTGAGCACACAAGGAAAGAGAGCAGAAAACCACATATTTCAGCTATTAAGTTAACCTAAGCATCTGTGCTCCCACATCACAGAGCCATGCACAGTGAGCAACTCCACAGCATCCTAGCTTGCCCTGCAGGGACACCAGCATCAGGTGCCCTCTGAGGGTTCAGAATTAGCCACTGAAGCCTCTTGTTAGTTCTCTTACTTACCCCATCTGGCACCTAAATGAGCTGACTTGAGAAAGGAAGACTCGCTAAGACTTAACTTTGCTAGGATGGAGGTTCTGAGGGCATCTGAGGATCCAGGAAGCTGCCTTTACCCACCTCTGCCCATTTGCTCTTGCCCTGTCTGTGAGGTTAGGTGAGGCATCTGTCTTATATCCACTCCAACTTTACTGCCTGCGAATGACAGATCCCTGTGCTTGTCTGGACAGAAACTCTGCTTTATTTTTTTAAGATTTATTTATTTATGTTTTATATGTACAAATGTTTGGCCTGCATACATGCATATGCACCACATGTGTGTGGTGTCTGCCAAAAATCATGCAATGGATCCACTGGAACTGGAGTTATAGATGGGTGTGAACTGCCTTGTGGGTGCCTGGTCCCTTGCAAGAGCAGCCAACATTAAGCACTGAGCCATCGCTCTGCTTTTCCCTTTGTATATATTTGTCTTCAGGATCTGGTGTCACCACACCCTTCACATGCTGATCCCTGACCCTTTGCCCTACATGAGACCCAGTACTATCTCATGGTTTGGCTCACTCACACACCCACACCTCAGTTGTCCCCATGACCCTCTTCTTTCCCTCCACCCTATGACTAAGTTTCCCAGAATGCACTGAGCTTCCGAGTCAAGCCCACTAGATCACACTGGTACCCCTTCTCTCCCTAAAGCACTCACCAGCCCACATTGAACTCCACATGGGCATCGAACAGTGCCACCACAGGGGCTGTGGCTGCTCTCCAGCCGCTGACTCTGGAGCGGATGAGGCCTTCCTGCTTGCTGTGCCGCACAACTTTGATGAAGCCTGGCTTTTGGCCGTTCACCTTGTCCACATATTCAGTCAGCTTTTCTTTGAGCTCCTCTGTTGGTGAGAAAAATGCCTCTTAGCCGAGTGAGAACACAGAGCAGAAGCAACCAAAATATCCACGGTGCTAAGGTGAAATATCACCCCTTCCCAGGAGGTGAGAGCACTCTACCCCATCTCCAGGTTTTCTCTGGTCGCCAGTGGTAACCAGCATAGCTCAGCTTTGAGGGCAAACAGGAAGCAGCATTAATTAAGCCCCAGCAGCATGCACTTACCAAGCACTCACATACACTGTCTAATTCATCAGCGCAGCAAGGCAACGGGGGTGGCGGGTGAGAGAATTCTTCCGTTTCCCAGGCATTAAACAGCACGTGAGTGTTGGAGTCGGGTTTATGCTTGGTCTACGGGCTTGACCACCCTGGACCATCAAAATTTGGAATAGAACACAAATGTTCCCTCGTGTGCTTGGACACTTAGTCCTCAGCTGGTGACACTGTTCTGGGACTATTTGGGGGATGGCAGCATCAAGCCGCCTTTGCCTGCCTCTGTCCACTTGGTGCTGTCCCCTGTTCATGAAGGAGGGCATCAGGCTCTGATCTGTTCCAACTCCACAGCCTCCAGAGTGGAGCCCTGTGCTTGCTCTGCAGGATCTTGCTGCTTTGCATCCCCCCACCCTGCCATGTGTCTCAGATGAGGATGCTAGCTAGGGCCATGCCTGGGGCCACCACATTCTTTAAGGGCCGATTCATCACTTATACACCCCTCGGTTGTCTCCAGAATGCTCTCTTCCAGACCATGACTGAGATACCAACATGCACTGTATTCACTGTATTTCTGACCCGAAACACCTGGATCACACTGGGACTCCTCCCCCCCACCCCCCCAACCCCCGTCATTCAACAGTCCACATTGAACAACACTTGGAGGTCATGGCACATTTGGGAGGTGTGTGTGTGTGTGTGGGTCTAGCTAGAGGAAGTACGTCACTAGGGGTGGATCTGTAGTCCACTCTGCTTCCTATCCCACCCGGTCCAGACTATGACTCCCACAGACTGACTCTTGCCAAGACAGGAGACAAAACAAACCTCTCTCCTTAAATTACATCTTGTCAGGTGTTTGGCCACAGCAGTGTGAAAAGTAACTGATAAACCAGGCTTCTCAGCGGCCGCCTCCTGCCCAGTTTCCTCCATTGCTCCTCTCAGCCAACCAGAGAAGCCCCAGTGGTCAAGACCTCCGTTTGGACCCTCTCTTCCTGGATCATGTGTTTTGGAGATCAGCAGAAGGCACTGTGCTGTACCCACTGTCACTGGGCCTGGCTTGGTATGTCTCTACCTCCACAATGGGGTCTTTCATCCTGGGAGGATAGAGTGGACATGATGATTATGACTCTACAGCATGGGAAGCAAGAGCCTGGGACTCCTCACAGGCCGGCCGCTGAGCAGGATTAATTTTGAGCCAACTCACCATTACCAGGAGCAAATCTATCAGGGATGAGGGTACTCCTGTATTCCATATTGAAGCAAGGAACCTGTGTGCACTCAACATTCTTACCTTAGCTGGCACACACAGGGAACCATGTTCTAAGACACTGATGAAGGCATGCTGTGGGGATTGCTACCAAAGGCTCCCCCTAGGAATCCTACCTCCCCACATTAACTTCATACCCTCCCTGTATACCTCAGGGGACCTGAAGAACCAGTTCTTCTTTTCTGGCTGCCTGGAAGCTAAAGCTAGCCTCTCCAAGGATGAGTGGCTCAGACAAAGAGACAAGGCCACTGGAGATCCTCCAGCCCTAAGGAAGTGATGCTAAGGCCATCACTTAGCCAGATGAATTCATGACCCATCCAGAGCAGACACAAGCTAGCTGACAAGCTACCCAGAGATCCACATCCTGACCACGGGATTCTATGCCAACCAGCATTTGATGTTTGAAGCCAGCGACTTCTGGGATTGTTTTTAGACAAAGCTGTGTGAACTGTGCTGATGTAGAGTAGGGCTGGAATAAGACTGAGGCACAGAAATGGTATCAGACACAGAAGGGTCATCTGAGAAGTCACAGGGTGACAGATTTGATTTTGCTCAGAGATATAGTTCCTTTATAGCCTCTGTCACTAGGCAGCCAGATGAAGGCTGCCGATGGGCAAATCTGCCCAGGCAACTGGACTCCAGATTTGCTCAGAAGCAAACACATGCCACTAACTGCTAATGCAGAAAAGGAGGAAGGAGTGGGGAGGAGTAAGCAGTAGGAGTGAGAGGAGAGGAAGGGAGGGCAGGAGAGGAGAGGAAGTGGGGGGTTGAAATGCTTAAAATGGTCTGCGTGATTCTGGCCAGTCTTTGTAAAACACTTTCACCTAATTCCACGCTCATGTTTCCTTCACCCTCTGTCAGTTGTTAAATAAGTGTGAGATGCCTCCTAGGTACTTACATGTGTTCAGGGAAACTGTTTTCCAGCATGTTGCCTGTGAGTTATACGTCATATATTATATATAGCATACATTATATATCTTGTTAAATATTTTATATATATTTAAAGTATTTCTCAGAACTTGCTGCAAAATAGAAAAATGGTTTCTTTCCTCTTTTCACTAAGCACAAGCACATGACTGGCCACACCTGCGTTTGGCTGCAGCTGTGGGAAGCTTGGGAAGAAGTACATGGCTCGCCATCATACTTTGACTAATGTCTCACTTCTCTTCCTAACCCAAGACTTTGATTTCACATTCTAACCCAAAAGATGTATTATTTTTAATGTTTCCTCTATGCAAGCTACAGGAAAAAGTTTGAGTTGTTTACTTGTTTGGGGTATCTGCACTGGGGATTGAGCCAAGACCTTATACATGCTAAACAAGCAACCTATTAATCAACTACAGCTGCAGATATGTGTGTGTAATATATTTATAGATTATAAAAATTATATATATAACATATACATATGTATTTAATTTATATATGTATATATATATATATATAAATTTTGAGAAAGGGTCTTGCTAAATTACCCATGGTGACCTTCAATTGGTGATCCCCCTGCCTCTGCTTCCCAAATAGCTGGGATTACATGCTTGCACCGTAGGCCTCACTGGAAAAGTTTGCTTTTTAAAAAGCAGTATAAGTTATGTTTAATAAAATAACATAGTAGGGCAGGACAGTGTGAAACTGCAGAGTGGAAAAGCTATACTTTGCACTTAAAGCCGCCTGATGGGAAGCCAGAAGGCAGGGGGTTTGCTCTTTGTGGCATTTCCCAGACCGAGAGCAAATGCAGGAGCTGTCCAAAGCCAGTGCTGACAGAGAAACAATTTGTGTCCTGCATGGGGCCAAGCCTCCTCCTGTTTGTGTGGTGCTTCCTGCCCTCCCCTGCTGTCCACAAAGTCTGGCTCTGCTGACACCCAAGAAACTTCTGTCTGTAAGCTATGCAGATGACACCCTGAGAGGGCACAGGCTGTGCTCCACAGCCCAATGCAAAGTGTTCCCCAAGAGCCCTCTCACACCCCTTCAGACTGAGTCAGTGACAAAAGGTGTGGAGGAATCCAGCATCCTGGCTGCACAGAGCTCTTTCCCTCTATCATCCCCATTGTGGTACTTCAGCATGATGGCTCACAGGTAGACAAGAGATGGGGCACCCACAACTGTCAATCTGGTTTAAATGCTTAGCTGGACACCACAGGTTCTAACGTGTAGGCAACCAAAACATTGGGAAGTTGGTGTTCATGGGTCTCTCTGCTCTTCAGGAAACAGAGGCACCAGCATTTTGCAGAGGAATTTGGCTAGCCTTGCCAAGGACAGGCAGACCAGTACCTCTTCTTTGTGTTTCAGTGTTCAGGTGATCAGTGCCCTGGGCGCTATAGGTTGGGTGAGAAGCAGGAGTGGAGGGAGAGGCTACTCATCCATTCGTTCATTCTCTCATTCAACAACTTTCCCACACTTCCCAGTTGCTGTGGCTGTGGCCCACTTGATGCATATTGAAATCCTAATCTCCAGTGTGATGACATCAGAAGGTGAGGCATGGAAAGGTAATTAGACCATAGGGCTAAAGTCATTGTCCAAGGCCTTCCTAGAGCCTGGATTTAACAAATAAACATACTGGGTCATTAAGCAGAGACCCCTTCCCTCACATTTCAGTAGGCTAGACTGACTAAGATCAATTCACAAGCATCTGAGAAGGGTAGGAGGGGAAATTTGCTGCTATTCCTGCATGGCAAGAAGCCAAGCTTATGGAATGCTTCTGGAGCCTCCTTGGTAGGGGCTTTAGCCTCACTCACAGGGGAAGGGCCTGTGTGCTTGTCATTTTAAAAAATGTGTTTGACCTGCACATATACTTGTGCACTAATGCAGTGCCCATGGCAGCCAGAAGAGGGCACCAAATCCTCTAGAATTCGAGTTACAGACACTTGTTAGCTGCCATGTGGATGCTGGGAACCAAGCCTGGATCCTCTGTGAGATAACAAGTGCTTGTAACCACTGAGCAACCTCTCCAGGCCCTTATCATTTCTTAAAGGCACAGCTTCCCATGCCATTGGAGCGCCTCACTCTGAGGGACGCTGTAAAACCATAGCATGAAGTTTTCATGAGGATTCCAGAGAACTTCCTCACTTTTTCTCTGGCACAGGAGGCATCACTAAGAAGTTGGCTTGGTCACCTAGTGAGTGACATCTGGGGATGTGGCTCAGTTGATAAAGTGTTTGCTTTGCAAGCATGAGGACCTGAGTTCAAAACCCAGAACCATGTAAAAAGCCAATCACAATGGAGACAGATGGATCTCTCTAGTTTACTAGCCAACCAACTTAACTCACTTGGAAAGTTCCAGGCCAGTGAGAGATCCTGTCTAAATAACCAGTATAGAGACCATATTTGAAATAACTGGGGTTGTTCTCCAGCTTCCACACATCCATACTTACACACACACACACACACACACACACACACACCAAAACACTAAAGTGTCAAATGTTGGCTATATTTGTAAGGTTCCAGCACGTCCTTAACAATGTCACAGGCTGGAGACCAAGCACAACATATGGGCTTTGGAAGACAATGAAGATCCACACCACAATGCTAACCTTTGGGCCATGTCCCTTATATAACTTTGGAGTGTCCTCTATCGTTCCCCAGCTGTCCTCTGCAAAGACCACTGTCATGTTTGCCCCTGGTCACTCCTTCTGCTGACCTCAAGGCTGGCCCTGCAAGCCCAGCCTGGATCATAGTGTTACCTGGCCTTCTGCTTCACCTCTACCAGTCAGTGTGAACAACAACAGCCAGGCACTAATGGTGTTGATTTAAAGTTGAAAAAAAAAACGCAGCGAAGCAGCTGTTCTTCCTCATATCAGATTAACTGGACATTCCCTAAATCCGTTTAGGGCCATTGAAACACAAACCCTATGTCAATACACTTTAAACAGAGATTCTATACAAGGACGGCATGACTGTCGAAACTAGCTGATCGTCACAGCACTGGGGAGCCAAAGAAAGCTGGAAGAAGATGATGCTCATCACATCCTCCACGAAGAATCTGGACTCAGGGGGGCACAGTGATGGGTAAGGTAACCTGGGCAGGGCATCACAGATTCCGGAACAGACCAGTTTGATGCTTGTTTAGCTCTTTCTGTGAGATTATACCAGACAAGGTTTCAAGTCAACTCACTGGCAGGTTACCAATGCCTTCCTTGGGTCATTCTTCTGTCCCCCGACAGTTTGGTCCAGCTACATTAAGAGCTGCACTTCTTCAAAGCCAGCTGGAGCTGAAGGAGATTTCAAATGGTCTTAAATAGTCCCCTCACTTGAAGTCTGAGCTGGCTGTGTTCAGCAAAGATTTGGGAAAGTGCTCATGAAGGAACCCCACAGAAGGCTATAAAACAACCACAGGGACCAGGCACACTAACACAATCTTCTCAGGGCAAGCACCAATTTAGTCTGACCAAGTGGTAGAAGGAATCCCCAGAGTTATTACTGAAGAAACCCGTGGTTTTTATTGTTCTACTCCCTGATGCCATGGTGTAGCACCAGGAACACCCAAATCCACCAGAAATATGTACTCCAAAATTAGTAGGGTCTCCAAAGTCAGGCTTCAGCCCCACTCATCCTCTTGCTTCTGCTACCTGGGGGCTTGTTGGTCCCCTGTGCACTGTGGCCTGCTACAAAGTGGTTGAAGTTGATTTTTGAAGGTGACCGTGATAGAAAACTTTCCTCTAGTAGTCAGAGATCTACTGAGCTCTGATCAAACCCCATTCTCAGTCCTCCTCCTTTGCCCTCCTCCTCCTCCTCCTCTTCCCTCTCCGTTTCTCATGTCTATCAATGCCTGTGGTGTAAATTATTCCCTACTCCACCCCAGCACATGTTGTTTCAAGGCCCCTGGCCTGATGCCACTAATGTCAAGCCAGGGAGCACTGTGTTTGTAGAAGGGGATGCACTGTGTAGGATCTATGAGCTCACAATGATGAGTCAGCTCCAGCACTATAACCCA
Source organism: Mus caroli (assembly GCF_978045245.1). NCBI lineage: Eukaryota > Metazoa > Chordata > Mammalia > Rodentia > Muridae > Mus > Mus caroli. Next base: position 34,398,352 of record NW_028227263.1, on the reverse strand, counting down.
GAAGCTATAACCAGAGCAGGGAGGGCTCAATTCCCCGCTCACTATGTGATGGGCACTGTACTCATCGCTTTAGGTCCATTCTTACAGTCTTCTGTCCATCATCCCATCATGATGCACAGAGCTCATCTGAAATGCCATGCATTCCCACCCTAGGTACAGTGGTGTTATGGGCAAAGTTCGTGTTTTTACCTTCATGTGTCCAGTACTGTCCTAAATCTGCTTCACACAGGACTCATTTAACACTCCCAACATCCATAGTATAGTTGGGTATGGTGTGGATTATAAATACCCCTCTGCCCTCCAGGGATCGTGTGTTGAAGACTTGACTTTCCATGCAGCACAGTTTAGAAGTGATTTGATAACTTGGGCTCTGACCTCATGAATGTAATACTTTATTTATGAATTCACAACTTAATGGGTTAGGGGAGGTGGTGACAGCCTCAGGTGATGAGGCCTAGTTAGAGAAAATGTCATTGAGAGTGTGACTTTGAAAGGAAAACTGGGTCCTGGCTTCTCCTCATCTTAGTCATTGTCTTCTTTTCCCTCCTCCTCCTTCTCTTCCTGCTCCTCCTCCTTCCTCTCCTCCTCCTCCCATAGCTCTCCTCCCTCCCACTCCTCTCCTTCTCCTTACTCTCTGACTGCATGAGGCAAGCCCCTCTGCTCCACCACATACTCCTTCCCAGCCTTTCCACATTAATGATTGAAAATTAATCTTTCTCCTTTTGATTTATTGTTACCTCAAATGAAGTAATGTTCAGAGCCCAGAGAGGTGCAAGGATAAGCTCAGTGGCACAGCATCAGCCAAGTGATACAAACCTGGCACACATGGCTCAGAGGTCAGCGCCACCATCAAATGAAGACAAATAAGGGGTCTGAGACTTTACATAGCATGGTCCAGATGCACAGGAGGGAGGAACTAGTAAGGCTTGTTCCACAAAACCAGTGAGGATCCACCTCTGACCCCAAACTCCAGAGTTACCAGCAGGGATCCATGCTTATGCTCTCCCTGGCTGAAAGTCAGATCTTCTCTTCTGCAAATTACCTCTACTTAGGCCACGTGCCCAGCTGCCTCCATCTGGCTGATTTGTGAGTCCCAGGGACCTGCAGGTATCACACAGATTTACACTCTATAGCAGGCACAGCTCATCAGATGGGGAAGTGTAACACCCCTTTCTCAGTTCACAGGGCACCTTCAGACAATCTATTCTCAAGGAGATTGCTCCGTGTGAAGAGGTGGGTGACAGGGCAGAACCCAGAAGGTCCACCTGCTGCCCTCCTGTTTTTCTTTCTTCCTGAAAAGATGTCAAGTCGATTTCCTTCTCAGCTCTGCCATTTCCTAGCTGTGTGGCCTGGTGCAGACAAGTCTCCCAGGGTCTTGAGTTCCTCATCTGTGCAATTAGAAGGACACGGTTTACACCTGGCTTAGCACAGAGCACCAGGAGACCGTGGTGCATGCTTTATGCTTGAGCAGTGCTGATCTCTGATCCTTATTCAGAACTCTTGCTTTGTCATCTTTTTAAAGGAGGCTACCCAGGCTGGGAGTCATTGCCACCCTGTATCGTCTGGGAAATCCAACATGCAAAATGTATCCCAGGGCCACCCTCTCCTCCTACCTCTGCCCAAGAGAGAATGCCACTGTCGCTCCTCAAGGTCATCTATTCACTATATTCTACCCTCAGATCCATTCTCTTCAGAGCTCTGCTAGGAAAGGGGGTCTTCCATTTTGCCCTGAGCCCAAAAGGCTATCCAGACAATGGAATACCCTGACCTTAATTAGCAGGCTTTCCCTACAACATTCTCTGTGCTTGGGCTCACTAGGTTTATTTTTTAGTGTCTCATCCAACCCTGTTGGTATCCTGCCATGTGAAATGTAAAAAGTTACATTTTAAATAGAGGCAGACTGATTCTCCACACACTATGACTCTTTTCTTCTTGAACAACTAGTGAATGACAAAGTATAGAGCCCCAGTGTCAGAAGGCAGAGCAGAGGGCAGACTTACTATCTTCCTTCCTAAAAGCCTCTGTTGACCTATGTTAGCACCTCTCATGCTTTGCTCCCATGAAGGAGCTAAAATAACAACATAAACTGGGGCTGGAGATATAGCTCAGTTGGTAATGGGCTTGCCAAACATGTGTGAAGCCCTGGGTTCAGTATCCAGAACTGTATACACCAGACACTGTAGTGGGCATCTACAGCCTCTGCCAAGGACCAGCGTCAGCCTGGTCGAGGGTCCTGAGGAAGAGGTGTTTGGGAGCAGTGAAGAAAGCAACTTGAAGTCAATTCATGGGGTACAAGCTGACAGCTTTTTGTTCTGTTCAAGACAGCTTTCTCTAGAGACCACCAGACAGCTCAGCTCTCACAGGCCAAAGCTCAGTCTTTCGTTTACACATCAATCTAATCACCACCACCCCAGGTTCCATTTTGATTATCCCACCAATGAGCATTTTTTTTTTACCTTTGCCTCTTAACACCTATGAAAAGACAGCAAACACATTATTTTAAATATTACAAATAGTGAGATTTGCCTGCCTTTAAGCACAGACAATAAGCTGGCTGGGCGGGATCTGACTCTCAGATAACTGCTCCCACCATTCATGGTCATAAATTTCCTCTGACCATGGCTGACCATGAACTCAGGAATCTGCCTGCCTTTGTACCTTTCTGACAAGCTGGCTCACAGTGCACCTGCCTCTGTTCTTTTAGGTCCATGAAGCGCCTCATATAATCCATACTGCTTTTTTATATTTTGCAAAGTTGAGAAATTATACATTTTTGAAATCATGTTTTCCAGAGTTCTTTCTCACAGCCTTAAGGGCTGTCCTGAAGATCATATTATTTACCATTTTGTTAAGGACATTAGACATACCCTTTCCTCCTGGACTCATACTGTCTTTGATTAACATGAGATCATTAATCTTGGCAGAGAGGATATTCCCTGATAACCTTGGCAGGGAGAATATTTCCTGGAGGAGGAGGAATATGAAGTAATACACACACACACACACACACACACACACACACACACAAACACACCTCACACCCAGGAATCAGCAACATGTGTAGGCCTACACCCTATTGGCTCTGTTCCAGAGGTGGGAAGCCATGCCATGCCATCCCTTCTAGGCCATGCAGGACTTGGCAAATATCAGCACTGGAGAACTGGAAGCAGGAGGATCAGAAGTTCATGGTCATTTTAGGCTATATAGCCAAATCCCTTCAGCATGTCTCCATCATAGCTATGGGGTTAGGGGTATTATACATATTTACCAGACATAATCTAAGCCACTTCATACAACTCAGTTCATTAAACCTTCGCATTGACCTACAAGGCTGGTATGAGTTATAAACCCTACTTTACCGATAAGAAAATCAAGTGCCCTTTCTAATGTCACAATGACAATGAGGAATTCTTGCCTAAAATCCCATTGGTCTGAATCCAAGTTCAATGCTAGTGTCTCTTCTTCTAAGGTGGAGAATTTCCAAAGGGGTGTGGTAGATATGATACACTGTAGTTCCAGAGACCATGTTCTTGTTGGCAAGATATCCATGCATTCAGCAGGCATTTTTGAGCTTCCCTCCCATCCTCTCCTAGAATGAGGAAGCCCAGCCTCAGATGTGACATGGTGACAATGAGTAGTCCTGGAGTCAGAGAGAAAGAAGGATCAGCACTGCTCAATACAAGCCTTTTCTACCATAGTCTGAATTCTGATGAGGCTGGAGGAGGTTGGGGTTGAAAAGCTTAAATCTAGGCTTGGATAGTGTGTGTGTGTGTGTGTGTGTGTGTGTGTGTGAGAGAGAGAGAGAGAGAGAGAGAGAGAGAGAGAGAGAGAGAGAGAGAGAGAGACCATTGTATGAAGCAGTAGGCATGTAGCTGGTTCCTATAATCCACTAACTGCTAGGATTTGTCTATTAGAAAAGAACTTATTTTTGTTTTGTTTGTTGTTTACTGTTTTCCATTGTGAGTCAAGGCTAAAGAGATATATTCACAAACATCCCAAAGAACTGCTAACATTGGCCTCTTCCTAGACTCTATCCATAGATATGTGGGTTTACTTACCCACCTTCGGGTTCTGCAGTCTCCTTTGTAAGCTGCCAAAAAGCCAGAGCCCAGGTTCTCAGTATGCTACTATCAGAGTGGCAGAAACGGACTGCTAGTCCAGGCATATCCACTACAAGGCTAGATTTGGGGGGAGGTGGGAGGAATGGGCATCTAAGGAGCTGCCCTCAGATGTTCACAACCCTTGTAGCTAGCACACTACCAGCACAGTATTGGTCAGGCCTTAAAAACCATTGATTTTTTTTCTGACTTCTCCATTTCGAGACCATCTATCATCACGTTCTTCTCCATAAACTTGCCTCAGAGACCCAAGAAATATTACTTTCCTCATAGACATGCCCTCAAATGCTGAAAATATTGCTGCTTCTCTGCTCCATATCCCGTCTGCACGCTCTTCATTCTGGAGTTCACCAGGCGGGTGTTTACCCAGAACTTGGCATGTGGTGAGCTCAGGGCTGAGCACTAGGTGTAGGAGGCAATTCAAGGGTTCTCCCAACACGGCCATGCTTCAGTGGAAGCAAATCATTAAACAAATATCTGAATGGGGTAGATGTGCTTGCCTTTGGCTCCAGGGACAGTACTCCTGTTGGCTGGGCATTCATGCATTCAACAAGCCATACTGAGCCAGGCCACTGTCCTCAATGGGGTTCCCTAAGGCAGAGACAGCTCTGGATTGGGTAACTTTGAGGAAGGTTTGGCGCTTTACACAATGCTGTTTGAGTTTGTACTGACTAGATGAATGATGGAGTTTTGCTAAGAACCCCAAGAGGATCAGAAAACATACCAGGGAGAGAAGCACAGAGTGGAGGCAGGAGACAGATGGGAACATACACCACATGTCTCTGGTGTGGCATGCTCAAGTGTCAGGGTACAGATAAAATGGGGGGGAAGGTAGGTTGGGTAACCAGAACAAAGATTTTTTTTTTGAATGATGAAGACTGCTGAGCATTTAGAAAGCGCTGGACCACACTTTCAAATACTCATTTTCTTTCTTTCTTTTTTCAGAACAAAGATTTTTTATAAAGGTCCTTGAAAGATGGTCCCAAACACTAAGAAGTCATAATGGAATTCTATTTAGTATCCTCTTAGAAAAGGCATCTGAGAAATGAGCTGAAATGGTAGCTGTTCATTAAATATATCTGGGAAAACACCAAATTAGATACCTGCTCCATGCCAAACACTTATGGGAGGGAGATGTTTGGGTTGCATTTCCTTTAATACAAGATATGCATTCTTCAGGGAGCTCCAAGCCATCAGGGCTGCACTGCAGCTTTAACAAGACTGTGGTTAGAGACAGTATCTGGGACAGGAACAGGCTAGGTCTGGTACCATAGTGAGGTTCTTGAAGCCGTCCCTTGCCATATCTTGACTCTGTTTGTCACTTTCTCATACCTCTAGAAAATGAAGTTGAGACAGCCAAATCAGGTGCTCACCATGGAAACAGCTCATGGGTCCTATGGGTGCAAGGTTGGACTAGCCCCAGAGAAGGACCACATATCCAGATATTTAGTTTGAAGGGCACAAGACATGGAAGAACCCACTATGTCTTCTAGGATGGATCTTCAGCTTTATAGTTTAGACCTCTTATCATTTTCCCCAAATCACTTGTGCACTCCCTTAGCAAAAGTGTGGAGGATACAGCACTGGGAAGCCCCCTTACCAAGGTGGTCAACATGGGCCTGGAAAGGTGTAACAGAAAGAACCCTATGTATGGGTGCAGTTCCCTTGACTCAGGACTGCTTTACAATGGTGTACTCCAAGAGAGTCATATATAAGACACTGCCCATTCACAATTCATTGATTGTGTCTAAGAAGAGTCAGTGGTCAGAAGGAATCAGTAGGCAGGTAAGGAGCTGAGGGAATTTCCTTGTTGGCACAAATGTATAACAAAGTCTGGGTCATGTGTTTGACCTACTCTGACTCCTATAATCTGCTCAGTAATTCCATAAGTTTGGGACATGAGATCATACAGTAGAAAAGGCAAATGGTCACCCCAGGAACCTTCAGGAAGCCCACCAGAAGAATGAGTTATCAGGACACACAGCCCAGATGTGTAGTCCTCCACTTGATGGTAAAACAATGGGTCTATCTTTAAGATGGTGTCACTCTGCAAGGTAGAGAGAATGTCATAAAGAAGAGAGAAGAGGAAGGAGGCAGGGAAGAAGAATAGGAAGAGCAGAGGTGACATCACTGATGGAAAGAGAGACAACTACATTCTGGGAGAAGGTTCTATAACACGGGGAAGTGTGAAGGATCAGTATATAGGGCAAGAACATTGTACTAAGTACAAGCAACTATCTCCTAGGGGAAGTGGTTCCTGCTGCTCTCAATACAAGGATAGCAATAGCGGATCACTGCTGTGGATAAATAGCCAACTGGGAGAGATGCTCCAATGCAGCATAGCTATGTCCTTCAGTTTCTACTCTACAGGTCTGAACAACTTCATGCTCAAAGAGAGTTAATTTTTTTTAAATTGGGCAGGGAACTGAGGAACTGCTAAAGGAGTAGTTTTGTATTGCTTTTTCCCACTGACTTTGAAAGAACTAAGAACCATCAGGATGTTGGCTGAGCCTGTGGATAGTGTTCTCCAGCACATTTTGGGTGACCTTGATCTTGCCTTTCAATTCACAGAAGCTGCTTGCAAAAGGGCACCATTTCAAGAGGGGAGTGGAGGGAGTTTACAATCCTCCATCAAAAAGGGAGAAAAGAAAAGCATGAACAGGTTACCATGAAAAGTGACTGGGTGGGAGGGAAGGGGTTGAATAGGTAGGTTACCATAGAGAGTGGCTGGATGGGAGGAAAGGGGTTCACATGTGGGAGTGATGGATGCAAACCATGGAGGTGGGAGTTATGAGAAAACCTCCTGGAAGACTATATGGCATCTTGGGGAATAGGCAAAGAGCACTTGAGTCTGGAAGCCAAGTATGATAGTCTCAGAGAGTCCCATGTATGATTCACTTGTTGGAACACAGTTATTGGGGGCAGGTAGGGTGTATTCCTGCCTGACACCAGTTTATACAAGACAGGAAGTGTTTAAAGAAGACAAAAGGAAGAAGAGAGAGGACTCTGGGTCTGCTGTCTGCAGTTGAGCCTTGGACCCAACAGATCAAGACAGGCACATGGCAACACCATAGAAGTGTACCAAGAGGAATCATCAGCTGTCTAGGTATGGAAGAAAAGGATTCCATTCCCTCAACATAGGACATTTGATGGTTTGCTGATCCATGGTATCTTCTCCCAGAAGCTATAGTGAATAAAGCTGAGCTCCCTATACTTTGGGAGATCAATGGGAGGGTAGTGAAAAACATAGGAGTATTTCCTATGAAAACACACACACACACACACACACACACACAAAGAGAGAGAGAGAGAGAGAGAGAGAGAGAGCCATACAAAAGCCAATGGCCTGTGTCAGAAGCCTAGGAAATCTCAAAAGGCTATTTATATTTCTTCAAGAATTCTGCAGTATCTATTTAAAACCCTTTGTCCTTCTGGATTTGTCAATTCTTATCAGTCATGAAGAACTGGATGGAGGCAGACTAATTGTGTCTTAGTTACTTTTTCTGTTGTTGTGATCAAAAACCCTGACACAAGGAACTTAAGGGAGTTTGGCTTTTATTTCAAGGAACAGTACATGGCATGGTAGCAGGATCTTGAGGCAGTTGGTCACATTGCATCTGAACTCAGAAGGCAGAGGAAGATGAATACTTTTGCTCAGTTCACTTTCTCCATTTCCTAAAGCCCAGGATTTCAGCCTAGGGAATGGTGCTACCCATTGTGGGTGGATTTTCCCATCTCAATGAACTAAGTCAAGATAATTCTCCACACACATGCTCAGAGGCCCATCTCCCAGCTAACTCTAGATCTCATCTACTTGACAATAAATATTAGCCATCACAGATAAGTGCCTCAGACAGAGGAAGTGTCCATCTCTTTTTAAAATGCACATTGACAAAAAAGGGGAGGCTGGATGTATAGAACCTGGCTTTCAGCAGGCAGAGAGCAGAGTGGCTGGGGCAGAAGAGCTGTGATTTTATGGGTGGTAGGTTCTGGAAGCCTTAGAAACCCCAATTCTGCCTTTACTATAATCAATGGTTCCAAACGGAAAAGAAAGTAGTCAGGGGATCCTAGAGAGCTCTTGAGGGGGCTCCTATTGTGAGAAGGTGGCAAGTGGCCATAGGAAGGAAATTCAGCATTTCTGTTGATTGGACTTTGTGAGAACCCAGTTAAAATAAGTGAGTGAGTGCCGTGCTGTGGGCCCCCATGATGTAGATGGGGTACGATGGTAGAGACAAAGCCCTTTTCTTTAGCATCCATTCTTCAGCCTGCCCACCCCTAGGCCTGGGGAATAAAGTTCTGTTTGAAGGGAAAAAGGAAGGAAATTAGCATTTATTAAATAACTACTGTGTTCCCACAGCGAAGTGCCCCACACATTATAGACATTATTTAATCTTCTAAACAGCCCAGAGAGGAGCTGCTGGTATTTGTGTTTCCTAGATAAAAAGGCTGAGGTAGTGAGCAAGGTGTCTGTGGCTGTGTGCTTGGTAAGCAGCTGGGGTGTGTGTGTGTGTGTGTGTGTGTGTGTGTGTGTGTGTGTGTGTGAGAGAGAGAGAGAGAGAGAGACAGAGACAGAGACAGAGACAGAGACAGAGACAGAGACAGAGAGAGACAGACAGAGACAGAGAGAGACAGAGACAGAGAGAGAGACAGAGACAGAGAGACGGAGAGACAGAGAGAGACAGAGAGAGACAGAGAGACAGAGACAGAGACATTGAGGGAAGCAGGTGTCTGGCTCTGATTGGCAGGGTAGTGGGCAACTTTACTCTCTCTCATTGGAGTACTTGTGAAACAGGTATTTAGCTATCATCAGCAGGATGGCAATGGATATCTGGATTCTCATTGGCCAGGTGGTTGTGGCGCAGGTATCTCACTCTTGCTCTAATTCTTCTCAGCCCCAGAGGGGCTGAGAACCACATCATGACTGCACTCCAATGAGTGCCTAATCTAAAACTCATTAAAATTTCCCCAACTGGGAACAGGATTGGTCCCACTACATGACCAGGAGGCAGCCTCACACTTTAATGGTTGAAAGTAGCAAAGGAAGGGACTAGAGAAATAACTCGGTGGTTAAGAGTGTGTGCAGAGGACACAAGTTTGATTCTAAGCACTCGCTCATAAACGCATGTTACCTCTCGCTCCCGAAGAAACTGATGTCCTCTTCTGGACTCCAAGAGCATCTGAACACAAATGCACACACACACACACACACACACACACACACACACACATACACACACATACACATAAAAATTGGTGGCTACAGTAGAAGAGGACAAGGACCAGGTTGCTTTGCATCTGGTAGAAAAAGAATAGTTAGAAAAATGATGTGGAGAAATTATTATGCTACATGTGTTGTCCTAAGCTCTGAAGACACAGAGGGTCAAAGCACTGAGGAGACATAGCCCCTGCTCACAGGGATTTCCCACCTGAATGGAAGAGCGATGTGACATCAGGTAAATGAGCTCTGTTCCTAATGTGGAGGGCAGTAGTGTGATCCAGTACACCCAGCAGATGGCACTCCTAACAACTAACTCATGCTGAGAGTAAGGCGGGGCTTTACAGCTGGGCTGTAAAGGGTGAACAGGAGTTCGTTGGGCAGACATGGGTGTGAGCATCCTTTTCCCAGTAGAGGAATAACACAGTATCCTTGTGGACTGAGTAAATTCAAAGGAATTAAAGGAGACTGGCCTAGGATTCTTCACATTAAGGAAATGGTGATGCAACTGAGGCATCACACCGCCACAGTTTAGATTTTATTACTTTGGGAACGCTACCTTTCAGCATGTTTTTAGAGAGTAGATTGCCTTAAATGATCCAGCCTGGCAGAACTAAACTCCATTCCCCCTCATCTACGAAATGTAAGCAACACATTTAATGTTCTCTGGGAAAAAATAGCTATTGTCATTGGGGGCGTAGACATGTTTTAATCTGTGATGACAGTTTGTGTTGAATCACTCACTGCTCAGATCTTACTGAACCAGGCATTGGGGTGGGAGGTTTATTCTGGCCCGACACTATGTTGAGCACAGCCTCTCAGTACTTGGTGCCATGGGCTTCTGCTCAGTGCACGGAGGTACCTAGGGGGCTAAGGACAGTGGCCACAGCTCATTCAGATATGGGCTTTATATGGCCTTCTGTCTCTAGCCTGTATTACCCCAGGGCTTAATTCCTCTTGTTTATGGATAGCAGCAGCCTCAAAACTCTTTCTGGAACTAAAAGTCTCATTCTTTTCCCAAAGCAGAGGCATAACACTCCAGCATGCATGCTGGCAGCCACAGGCAAGAGTAGTAGATAATATGAGAAAACACAGTGGTGTCCTGTGGGCTGACAGGGAGCCTCAGGTGTTCTCGTGGGATCCAGGATGGTACCCTGCATGTTGATCTCTGGTGGGAGCACAGCTTGCATGGATAGGTACTCCTCTCTTCCCTACCCCAGGCATCTTTCCCTGAGGACAGTGTGCTCAGAGCAGGGAAAGAAAAAATGTTTATCTAGAGAGAACCATGTCGGTGAGATGTCTCAGTGGGTAAAGTGTTTAAATGTGCGAGCACACCGACTTGAATTCAATCTCCAAAACCTACATAAAATGCCAGGTATGGTAGCCCCACATTTGCAAGCCCAGTGCTAGGGAGGTGGAGCTCACCATCCATCCATCCTCTCCAGCCTACTCAGCAAGCCCTAGGTTCTAGTGAAAGATCTCGTCTAAAATTAAGAGGGACACAATTATCAAGGAACAATACTTGGAGTTATTCTCTGACTTCTATGTGCATACACATACAAACAACTCCCCACCCCAAAACATACACCTACATGCATGCATGCATTTTGCATACATACTCTCTCTCTCTCTCTCTCTCTCTCTCTCTCTCTCTCTATATATATATATATATATATATATATAATATCTCTATCTCTTTATTTCTCTCTCTCACACACACAGAGACAGACATACATACATATACACACATACATATGGAGGCATATAGGCAGGCAGGCAGATACATATATCGAGACAGACAGACAAACACACACACACACACAACACCATGCTATCCTTGTCAGAGGATGATGTGGGGGGAAAAACAGGACAGAGATAGGAAAAGAAGCAGGGGCTGGACGGCAGGTTTACATAAAGCTTTCTGGTACCTCTAATCAACATGTGGCATTGAATTTGAGACATTCATCTCAGAGTCTCCACCAGGAAGAGCATGCCATCACCAGTTTCTCTAAGCTTTGTTATCACTCTAAGATACTCCTCTACTATATCCCTGATAGGGGAGCCACATTCTGTTTTGATTATGTCCAGATACAAGAAGCTGACTAGCTCACAGCTTCTCATTCTATTAAATGGCTCTGCTGGGAGGAAGCTCTTCCTCAAGCAGGGAGGAAAGGTAGCAGGCAGCCACTTCTGCCCACTAGTCCTAAGTCTGTCCCAGGAGCGCTGATGAGAGACAGCCCTGTTGATGGGTGAAGCTGCCTTGGGCATGCTGCATTTTCCTATCCCAAAGCTGAAGACTCCTGGGGCTGTAAGCTATCCTCGTGTGTCATCCGTGCTCTCTAACAGGTCTGACTCTTGTAGAAGTCTCTTTCTTCTTCTGCCATGGCTGAGGCTTTGGGGAGGACACTTTGTCAGGCAGGCAGTGGCCTCACTTTCCCTGCTGAGCAGCTAGAGCCATTTCTCAGCCACTTTGCAGACTCTACTGATGGCTGTGCCAGGCATAGGAGAATGTGATAGCCCATGGCCTGAGGAGGGCAAGGTTTCTCACTGTCCCTCCCTCTCGACAATGAGAATATTGCAGAGCACTCCATCATGCTTCTAGCAGCATGTACTGCTCCCAGTCCAAAGGACAGAGAACTTCTGTCCAGGACTTAGGTCCCTGTTCCCAGATCACAATGCTCAGGAGGCAGGAGACTCCACACAACCATTGTCAGGTAGCCTGGCTCTTCAGAAAACAGACAGCCAGGCAGATGAGGAGCTCGGCCACTTGCCTGACTGCAGTGGAGAGATATAGCTCATGAGATCCCCATAAAATGTACTTTTTTTTTCTCCTTCTGGAAAGGAGTGTCAAGAGGAATGCATGCGTGTATAGCAGGGAGCCAATTATCCCTGCTCAGGACTCTAGGGATGGCATTAATCACTGAGTCCCTGGGGGTGGGAGTGGGAGGAGGGGCAACATCAGTTCCCTTGCCTCTGCCTATACCATCACCTTTGGAGGGGCCAAATGGAAGATGTGTTAGCCTAACCACATCCACTCCATCTGCTTTTATTTTAGCTTGCACCCACACTAGGGAAATCAAGCACCTATGGAATTCGGGAAGGCAGGATACATAGGCACAGAATGAACAAAGGCTGGCATAAGCCCAGGCCCCAAAGGAGGTAAGGGTCAATAGCACCCAGGGAACTGAGTCAAGCAGCCGCTGGCTTAACGAGGGTCACATGGATGAAAATGGCTCACTTTATCTCTACTGCAGGTTCACAGGAACCTGTAACTCCAGTCAGGGAGCTTCAGATCTGCTCAAGCTGCAGTCTTGGCCAAACAGAAAGTTCCCTAACTTTGCTAACTGAGACTTCATCTGAGGCTGAGACCCCTGCTTCCCCTGGACCTTCACTCAACCCTGTGACTCCACTAGCTAAGAGTCCACTTTGACTGCAGGCCTTCAACTTGATCGCACCAAGCCAGCACTGACTCTAGCTCTCAGCAGCACTGGCTTTCTTCCAGGCCTATGGTCAGTGTAGGTCCTCAGAGAGTTCAGATAATCTATCAAGCAGTGGAGGCAGACAAAACCACAAAATCGTTTTACTACAGCTCTCTTCGTGCACATGCGTGGCACATGGCCCAGATAGCTTGCTCCCTAGAGACACCTGAATGGAGCTGAGTCTGACCCCATCCCCAAGTGTGCCCTGAGCCCTGGCAATGGCATGTCACAGTG